>NC_054383.1:133618494-133993494 GCF_017654675.1 Xenopus laevis | reverse complement strand
TTATTTTTAGTAGACCTAAGGTACGGTGTATTCAACATTGTTGGCAGACACTCAAAGGAAAACAACAATCCAGGTGTTGAAGTGTTGCAGTGGAATGACGTGTTCCTTTGTGTGTCTGCCAACTATTACTGATCCAGTTACAGTGTCCCTACGCTGAAGGAAAGGTTACAACTAAGTAAGCTTTATCAGAAAGGTCTATATAAATACACCAGTTAACCCTCAAAGTAATGCTGCTCTGAGTCCCCTATCAAAAGAAACACCACATTTCTTTCCTTCTATTGTGTACTCATGGGCTTCTGTATCAGACTTCCTGTTTTCAGCTTAAACCTCCAGGGCTAGGGCTTGAGCATGCTTAGTTTGCTGTAATGTGAGCCCAGAGCTATGAGTGAGCAGGGAGAGACTCAGGCAGGAAGTGATGTCACAACAAGTTAAAATTGCAGCTGATATTCTAAACAACCCGAACTTCTAGAGCTGTTTAAAATTCTACAGAATAAATATAGTGTTCTATCTTACACTATTGCAACTAATATATTGCCAACAATCTGCCTCAGTAGCTTCTTCTTTAAGGTATGGAAAGGTATCCAGAAAACCCTAGGTCCAAAGCATTCTGAATAATAGATCCCATAACTGTATCTTATCTGTATATCTGTATAATTATAGACCATTATAATTAGTGGTGGGCAAATAAATTTGGCAGGCCCAAATTTGCGGCAAATTTCTGAGTATTTTTCGCCTTTTCGCAAATTCCGGGCTAAATTCACAAGTTTTTCATGACAAATTTGCCCATCATTAATTATAATATCTCCCAATATGTAATGGTTATATAGTTAAGTAAATAGTAGTAAATAATAAAGTTAATGTACTTATGAATGTATTTACATTACACTTTAATATCTGCACTGTTTATTCACTAAACGATAGTTTATAAAATGTTCTTCTTGTTTTATGATCTCCCTAAAAGTGTACAAGATACCAACAATATCATTGAAAAGATTCTATGTGCAACAAAAGACACAAGCCTTGAAAAAAAAAAATTCTTCAGAATAAAAAGCTCAGACGAAGAAAACTCGGCTTCAGATTCGACATTGGAGTCTACAGATGTAATATACTCACAACTACCACTGAGTCATGAGGAGAAGTCTGATTTTGAAAAACAAAGTAAAATGGAAAACAAAGCAATTGAAGAAGATATATACCAAGAAGAAAAAGCTAAACTCCAACTCGTGGTAGAAGTTGAAAGCAAAGGAGAAATTCAGGAGGAAACTCAAAACCCAGATATTATCATGGAAAATTCATTGGATACACTAGACAAGGGCACAAGCCACACTGAAACAGGAGAAAACAACTACCAAAAAGACACATTGGAAGAGGTTTTGAGTTCATCAGATGAGGGCATAAC
Source organism: Xenopus laevis (assembly GCF_017654675.1). Lineage (NCBI taxonomy): Eukaryota > Metazoa > Chordata > Amphibia > Anura > Pipidae > Xenopus > Xenopus laevis. The sequence goes on along the minus strand of NC_054383.1, from coordinate 133,992,095 downwards.
AGAATCAGAAGAGGTTGTTGATGGCAGTGAAGAAGAGAAGAACAATTATACAAATATACTGCTGCATTCAGAAGCTGAGGGCCCTAAGCAAATGCCAGACATAACTGAGGAGAGAACTCAAACAAGGAGCTCTGATGCAGTGATGTTGGTCTCAACAGGAGAGGACATAAAACAGCAAGACCATAAAAGAGCTAAAAGTTATGATACTGGAGAAAAAAAACATCTAAAAGACAATGTTGGAAACATCTTGGATTCAGCACCTGAGGCTATTAAAGAATCAGAAGTGGGTGTTGATAAAAGCCAGGAAGAGAAGAATCATGATTCAGAAGCTGAGGGCACCAAGCAAATGCCAGAAATAACTGAGAAGAGAGCTCAATCCGGGAGCTCTGATTTGGTCTCAACAGGAGAAGACATAAAGCAGCAAGACCATGAAATAGCCAAAAGTTATGATACTGGAGACAACAAACATTTAGAAGACAATGTTGAAAACATCTTGAATTCAGCGCCTGAGGTCATCAAAGAATCAGAAGTGGTTGATGGAAGCAAGGTAGAGAACTATGATACAGAGATGGTGCTTCATTCAGAAGCTGAGGGCACCAAGCAAATCCCAGACATAACTAAAGAGAAGGCTAAAACAAGAAACTCTGATTCAGAGAAGATTGTGGTCACACCAGGAGAGGGCATAAAACAGCAAGCAATAGGTTTAAGCTACGAAGAGAAAATGTATTCAGAAAAGCTTTCATGCACATTCTGCGAGAACCTGTCCCATCTAGTTACTGAAGAAGGTGGAAGTCCTGAAGACAATCCAATTATTGCAGCAAACAAGAAGAATGAAGAGAATAATGATCTAGAAAAGTTGTTGTACAAACCATCTAAAGCCACAAAACACCAAGAATCAGATTATAAAGGCAATGAAACTCACTCTAATTTGGAAAAACTGTTGTCTTCGCCTGCCATGAACCCAAAATATCCAACCTTTGTACTAAATGCAATTCGTCAGCTGATATTTCTGAAGAATGTTTCATGTAAGTCCTACTTATCTACTTGTGTTTCCTTAATAATGTATTGTTTTTACAGTTCTATAGTGATTTTGATTAGATTTAGTGATGACATTTACAACAAATTTCACAGCTTTGTTCAGTAAAGGGTATATACAGTAGACATACATGAAAACAAGCAATAATCAGAGGTAGAGTGTTCTTCTCAAAAGAGCTTACAATTTAAAGTTTGGTTTCTGTGTATTTATCTGATATTTGTTTTGTTCCTACAGGGATTGTTCTTCTGTACTTTTGTTATCAGAGCCCTTTCATGTGTTCAGATGGTAAGTTCTCACATTTAGCCCTGTAACCTCAGGAAATGTCTATGTCTGGCTGGACAAAAGCTTCTTTATTTCAACCTACAGCCTTATTGTGGTTTAATTGTGGCTTAACCCCCTTTCTTGAAACAGCAGCAGCGTCCATGGCATTCCAGGGAAAAGGTCTACTTTCATTATGGTGATGCTCAGCCACCTATGGACATAAATAGATCTCACCATACAAAGGTCTAAGATATATTTAAAATAGGTTTAAAATGTATTTAAACTAAAACAAACCAAGTAGAGCTTCATTCATTAGTAAATAAATGTTTACAGTGCTCCATTAAAGGAGAAGGAAACCCCTATTCACTGGGTGCCAATATGTTGGGTATCCTTTGCCTAGGGGTTTTTACAAACACAAAGCAAATCACCATGTTTTTTGCCCATAATGCAATGTTTCCCCCATAATTCCAGAGTAACTGCAGCTGCGCTCAGAGTTGTAACTGCCGAAAATGAACCAAAATAGATACAACTGATTGCTAGTACTTAGATGTGCCTACCTTTTGGCACCCCCCCCCAGTGAATAAAGGTTTTCCTTGTATTTGAAAAGATACTTGTAAATAAATGAATGAACTTTAAAGGAGAACTAAAGCCTAACTAAAGAAGTAGGTAGAAATGTTGTACATGATGTTTTGTGCTTCTGTACCAGCCCAAGGCAACCACAGCCCTTTAGCAGTAAAGATCTGTGTCTCCAAAGATGCCCCAGTAGCTCCCCATCTTCTTTTCTGCTGATTCACTGCACATGCTCTGTGCTGCTGTCACTTACTGAGCTTAGGGACCCACTCACAATATACAGTACACATAGAATAGAAATGTCACAATATAAGGCTGATTAGTAATTAATACACATAATTACTACATGGCTGCACAAAAACCAGTGCAATTAGCATCAGAATTTAATAATCAGCAAACCTGTAGCATCAGCTTATATTACAGCCAGGGAAGCTCATTTTCTGCTGGATAATTAGTGACGAGCCCTAAGCTTAGCTTCTCAACAGCCAATCAGAGCCCACTGAGCATGTGAGTGTCACAGACACTTTCCAAGATGGTGACCCCCTGTGACAAGTTTGAAGTCCTGGATCATTGCTGCTATTGACAAGCTCAAACTTTAGCCTCGAGCAATAAGTGCACTATATAAAAAATGCCATTTTTAGTCACATTCATTTTTAGGATTTAGTTGTCCTTTAAGTATGGTATATACAGTGGGGATTCTAAGAGAGTTTGCAATTAATTTCTCTCTCCCTACCCAACAGGCTTCCCTATAAATTCCGTTTGGCGAGAGTACTGGGCCAATGGCACCAATCTGTTGGCTCAGAACCTGAAGATTCACAACTGGGACGCTTCCTGCAGTCTGACATTCAACAACACCCCGCAAATCAAGAACTGTTCTGATTCATCCCTTGCTGTTTTATTAAGCAACACAATTCTGCTGCTTGTAGTCAGGGAACCACCAGAGACATCATGGTACCTGGAACACGGATCTTGTAGAGAATGTCTGGGGCTGAGTGAACTCTTCATTGCTGGAGGTACTGACCATTTTCATTGACCTTTGGTAGCTAAATTCTAATGAATTATTGTAGAGTAGATGTTTGCTTACAGGTAGGGATACACCAAATCCTCTGTTTTAAGATACAGCCGAATCCTTTGCCAAAGATTTGGCCGAATACCGAAACCGAATCCTAATCTGTTTATGTAAATTAGGGAAATGAGGGGGAGCGAGAACCGGGCTCAGTGTGAGGTTAAATATTTTTTTGACTTCCTTGTTTGTGTGATGAAAAACCAAGGGATTTTTTTGGATTCGGATTAGGTTCGAACTGAAGAAGCTGCTCGGATGAGTAGTGAAACGTCTTCAATGATTACTCAGCACGTCCAGTTGATTTAGACTTCTCTATACTATAGATAAACCATGACCTGGGTGAATGAAAATCTTCATAGTCCTATTAAAGGGGTTTTTCACATTCCCAACACTTTTTCGATTGTTCACCAGCATTTTTTTCAATAACTTACCATGTTTTATTTTTGAGCGTTTCGAAGGATTTTAATCCAACGATCGAAGGAATATCCTTTGATCAAAAAAACACAGGCAAGCCTATGGGGACCTTCCCCATAGGCTAACATTGAGTTCGGTAGCTTTTAGTTGCCGAACTAGGGGGTCGAATTTTTCTTAAAGAGACAGTACTTCGACTATCGAATGGTCGAATAGTCAAACGATTTTTAGTTCGAATCGTTCGATTCGTAGTCGAAGTCGTAGTCGAAGGTCGAACTAGCCCATTCGATGGTCGAAGTAGCCCAAAAAACACTTCGAAATTCGAAGTTTTTTTAATTCGAATCCTTCACTCGAGCTTTGTAAATGTGCCCCTTAGAGATTTAAAAATTCCAAATCCAAAAATACTCAAACCTGTCAAGGTCATGTACCAGCCAATGGCAGATGTCCCTTTGCCAGTTTGAAGATGTTTCTTGACATGCACTGGAAAATGTGAAAAAGTCTGGGTTTTCAGATGACAACTTGAAAAAATTGTACAATCGAGGTGTCAAATTCAAAATCCAAATTTTCGTATGATTGTATAGATACTTTTCCCACACCGACTTTTTCAAGTTGATTATTTGATAACGAGTTCAATTCATGAATGGGAGTAAGGTCGACTTTGTTTTTAACAAATTTTTCCGCAGCATCTGTGGTATGTCAGCAACTGTCGTATCCATTATAAAAACTGCCTATATTGAAACTCAATGAGGCCTATTTACTAAACGGAAAGTTTGGAAGAGTTTCACCAAAAGTGAAGATTCCCCTTAACATAGCCAATTAACTAAAAGGAGAATACTACAAAATTTGGATTATTAATTTCGCAGTAGTGAAAATTTTCTTTGCTTTGGCTTAAATTCACAACTCTTCTCCAATTTACCAAGAGAAATTTCTCCAGGTTCAGGCTGCCGGGTTCCAATTTCCGAGTTTCACAAATTTTGCGCACATTTTTTACCGCAATTTTTTTGGTGAATCGGAATTATCTTCAAAGGGAAGTTTCGTGAATTTATTCACCGGTGGCGAAATGTAGGAATTCGTTGCAAATTCCCCCATCACTATTTCTGGCCAATAGTAGAAACTAATAGAGTGCAAGCCTGCGGGGAGGTAGCAGCGAACGTAACATTACCGGGGCAAATAATCAGCACCCACCACCATTACCTTTGACTTTTTATATTTCAGTTGATAAAACTAAACCTCATACTTGAGCTTGAATCTTATTTTTTCAGCTGCTTTAGTTGATAGTCATGATATTTTCATTTCAGATCGATTTCATGATATGGAATCTGTAATGAAAACGTTAAGGGATTATACAAAGGAATTTGCTCCAGCGTCTCTCCTGCTGAACTCCACTGACACCGCTCCAGCTCCCGGCTCTTGTAATCATGTCTGTGTGGGTTTACTGGTTGGATTGGGACTAATGGTTATATTGGCTGTGTCCTGTTATGTCGTCACACGAAGGTACCACTTTCTCTTCTAGTTTGATAAAATAAAGCTTGTATAATAGGTCTTTTAGGTCACAGTTTTATTATTACTTTATTCATCTTTTGTTTAGATTCTGTGTCAGAGCACGACCCAGAGATGGCAATGTGTCTGGAACACCTCAAGAAAGGTAAAGTTTATTATAATCTGTAATTGTATTCAACTCTTTATATTCACAAGATCATTCAGTGATACATTGCTCCTTATCATTTACAGTAGGGGGTACATTATCTCTTATAATACATGAGTGATACTCAGAGTTCCCTGTATAACTCAGCCTGCAGCCTTGTGCCTTTATATGGTCACAGAACAACCCCTCAGTGACTTCTAATATCCTTATCATTTACAGTAGGGGGTACATTATCCCTTATAATACATGAGTGATACTCAGAGTTCCCTGTATAACTCAGCCTGCAGCCTTGTGCCTTTATATGGTCACAGAACAACCCCTCAGTGACTTCTAATATCCTTATCATTTACAGTAGGGGGTACAGTATCCCTTATAATACATGAGTGACACTCAGAGTTCCCTGTATAACTCAGCCTGCAGCCTTGTGCCTTTATATGGTAACAGAACAACCCCTCAGTGACTTCTAATATCCTTATCATTTACAGTAGGGGGTACATTATCCCTTATAATACGAGTGATACTCAGAGTTCCCTGTATAACTCAGCCTGCAGCCTTGTGCCTTTATATGGTCACAGAACAACCCCTCAGTGACTTCTGATATCCTTATCATTTACAGTAGGGGGTACATTATCCCTTATAATACATGAGTGATACTCAGAGTTCCCTGTATAACTGAGCCTGCAGCCTTGTGCCTTTATATGGTCACAGAACAACCCCTCAGTGACTTCTAATATCCTTATCATTTACAGTAGGGGGTACATTATCCCTTATAATACATGAGTGATACTCAGAGTTCCCTATTTAACTCAGCCTGCAGCCTTGTGTCTTTATATGGTCAAAGAACAACCCCTCAGTGACTTCTAATATCCTTATATATGAGATGCCATGAGTGACCCAAATATGTATTCACCCGCATGAAACTAAACTTCCCATTTAATCTTTAGCATAACGCTGAATGATAAAGATGTCAGTGATGAAGATGAGAGAGGAAGGCAGACATCTAATGGCACCACTGGGAATGTCTCTAAACAAGTCCAGGAGAAACAAGAACTTGTGATGAATGGAAAAGTACAAGAATCTCATGTGGACACTGGGGAGTCCCACCAGTTGAGCCACCAGCCCTCAGCAGGAATCTAATTGAAGTTCTCACATGGCACAGGTTTCTGTCCTTCACTTGGAACCTCATGGATTTTGTCCAGATTATCCTTATTTGAACAGGGACAAGTGCTGAGAAACTTCATTGGCCTAAAAGCAATGCTGTACAGTTGTACTTGGGGGGAGTGATATTATACTGTAGTTATCCTGTTACTGCTCATGATGTTCCTGTATAATTTCATATTCATGTAAAGGGATTGCAGCACAATGGGAAGGCTATGGGAGGCTTCAGACAGTCAGCAGGAGACAATGGCAGAGGCAGGGAATGGGAATGAGGCTACCAATGAATGGGTTCCCATGGGAGATGTGTGGTGGACATTATCTAAACCTAAAACTTCAAGCAGAGGTTACGCCCCCAGCAGAATAGTCAGGACTAGAGTGATAAGCAGCCCTGTGCCCCACCGTGGAGGTGAAATGGCAGTCTCTAGTCAATGACAATGCAGTGGAGCTCATTACAAGTCCCGCATGAATGTGACAAAAAAGTTTCCCTATCCCTACAAATTTACTGGCAATGTATTAGCTGGTAAATCGGTAATCCCTATTGTTCCGCCCCCTGCGGCCTCAGATCTGCCCCTCTCAGCTCTCCTACTCACCTAATCCAAGAGCTGCAGTTCCTTCCTGGCCAAACCAGATTTGAAACTTTGTGACCCCCCCCCCGAAACATCACAACTCCGCCCCCGAAATGGCATAACCCCGCCCCTCTCCGGGCCATCACTGGCCAGCAGGGCCAGAACTAAAAGGTGGCAACCCTAAGTGGGGGTGAGGATCACATTGGTGTGTTGATGCCGTGATCTCCCGGTCATTGGTCCATGGGCCAAACAATCATTTAGCCAGATATTTCCTGAATATTTGGCAACCTCAACAAATAGTCACATGTTTAGGTGTATTGGCAGCTTCAGTCTAGTATCACTGCAGTCTGTACATATCTACACCCTAGAGCCTTACAAACAAATGATTAAGCACGGCTCACCATTATGTTCACCAAACAAATCAGCTCATTTACTGACAGCCAGAGGCTGTGTAATGTTTAATAAATAAGCTTTATGCTGTCACATGGGTATGAGCGGAAAACTAGCATTAATAATTGACTTATTTATATTTGATATATTATTGTGAACAAGCAATTGGAGCAAACATGCTATCACCGTGTCATGCTTTAAAGGGACTGTTCACCTTGTTCATTTTTTATCATTTGTGGTTTATTCGAGTTATTTAGCTTTTTATTCAGCAGTTCTTCAGCTTACAATTTGAGCCATCTGGTTGCTAGGGTCCACGTTACCCCAGCAACCATGCATTGACTGGAATATGAATAGGAGAGACCTGAATAGAAGGGTGAGTAATAAAAAGTAGCAATAACTACACATTTGTAGCCTTAGAGAGCATTAGTGTTTTCGATGGGGTCAGTGACCCCCATTTGAAAGCTGGGAAGAATCAATAGCATTAAAAAACTGTAAAAAATTAATTAATGAACATCAGTTGAAAAGATGCTTAGGACTGGTCATTTTACAACATGCTAAAAGTTAACTTAAAGATGAACCAATTTCTCTAGTAGGAAAATCTTTTAAAGAATTTTGTGGTTCCATTTTTTAGTGCTTTGGGGATGGGGGAGACCAAGAAATCGTGAGGTTCAATCGATTATTCTGACCTTGTCTCACACATTGTAATATTGGATATTTGCTTTTCTGCTTCCAGCTTTGTCAGTTATTGCCTATCTACATATACAAACTGCTTGCAAAACTTTAATATGCATTAAATACAATATGGAAACGAGAGGGAAGATTTTCAGGTTCATTTTTATTTTCATTTTTAGCCAGAGAAATACAGAATACAGTACCAGTCGGTGTGTGAAACTGAGAAACTTCATTGGCCTAAAAGCAATGCTGTACAGTTGTACTTGGGGGGAGTGATATTATACTGTAGTTATCCAGTTACTGCTCATGATGTTCCTGTATAATTTCATATTCATGTAAATGGATTGCAGCATAATAGGAAGGCTATGGGAGGCTTCAGCCAGTCAGCAGGAGACAATGGCAGAGGCAGGGAATGGGAATGAGGCTACCAATGAATGGGTTCCCATGGGTGATGGGTGGTCTCTGTTTGGGGACATTATCTAAACCTAAAATTTCAAGTAGGGGTTACGCTCCCAGCAGAATAGTCAGGACTAGAGTGATAAGCAGCCCTGCGCCCCACCGTGGAGGTGAAATGGCAGTCTCTAGTCAATGGCAATGCAGTGGAGCTCATAACTCATTACAAGTCCCGCATGAATGTGCCAATAGAATACATCTACATATACAGACTGCTTGCAACGCTTAATATGCAATAAATACAATATGGACATGTGTAATGGTAACTTATCCTGGTGGTCTAGTGGCTGGTGGGGACGCCCGCCTCGTGGTTGTTCCTCCTCTGGTGCCGGTCTCTCCTATGGCACTTCCAGGTTTTACCTGATGTCATTGCGCATTTGGCGAGAAATTTAAAGGTATTTGAAGGGGCTTTGAATAAAAACTCATTGCCCATTGTTAGGTCTAAGTTGTTTTGTTCCTGGCTGAACTGGCTGAACTCTGCAATTCTGACCTTAGCCTGCCTGACTATTCCAAACTCTCAAATCCTGATCCTTGCCTGCCTAATTATTCTGAACTCTGCCTGTACCGACCCTGCCTGTCTGACGCTATTCCGTTTGGTTTCTCCCGAGTTGTTGTGGGTCCTTCCTTCCAAAATCCGTCCAGAACTCTTGCTTGGCTCCTCTCTTATATAGGGAGGAACTCCACGGCGATTTCCGCGCGATCAGACGCGCTGCACAAAAACGCAGGCGTCAAGTTGGATGCAATGGAAATAAGATAAGCAAGAGGAACGTCGGATGGCGTCGCATCGTTTGTCCGATTCGACATGACTGTCGGATGAAGACGCTGTGTCTGCATCCGACAGTCGTATTGCGTCGGATGAACGCTACGACTTCATCCAACATTCCCATCTCTTACCTTATTTCCGTCGCATCCAACTTGACACCTACGTTTTTGCGTAGCACGTCTCAACGCGCCAAAAGGTGGGCAGCCTGATGAAACACACACAGGGCACTGGCACACATAATAATTCTTTATCATTTCCAAGTACCAGTCACCTCTCATGTGAGTACAGCCAAGATTGTAGGTGATTGACAGTTGGATTGGGAATGATCCCAACTATTTTGACACCCACTCATGGAACTACTTATGACTGTGGGGACAATATTGAGAATGCCTGTAAGCCCATGCCCTTATTTGGAGACATCAATCAAAAAAATCTGTTGTGGGAACAGGCGGCACATTATGTGTGGCCGCAAAATTTGTCAGGAATGTCCCCCAGATGTCAACTTAATTTACTCATTGACTCATTTAGCTTGGTCTTACTTTTCATTGGGGAGTGTAATCCTCTTCATGTTCCAATCATGTTCCAATCTGTCATTTAAAGGGCTGAGATAACTGTTAGTGTGATGTAGAGAGTGGTATTCTAAGACAATTTTAATTTGTTTTTATTTTTTATTATTAAAGGTTTTTGAGTTATTTAGCTTTTTATTCAGCATCTCTTCAATTTGCATCTTAACCAATCTGGTAGCTAGGATCCAAATTCCCCTAGCAACCATGCATTGATTTGAATAAGAGACTGGAATATAGATAGGAGAGGCCTGAATAGAAGGATGAGTGATAAAAAGTAACAATAACAATACATTTGTAGCCTTACAGAGCATTTGATTTTTAGAAGGGAGTCAGCGACGCCCATTTCAAATCTGTAAAATATAGTGAAAGGAAAATAACTATAAAACTATAAAAAATAAATAATGAAAAACAATGGAAAAGTTGCTTAGAATTTGTCGTTCTATAACATAATAAAAGTTACCTTAAAGGTGAACCACCACTTTAATGGAATGGAGTAGAGGCTGGGTCCTGCTGCAAGATAATATGGTGACATAATACGAATACACAGGTATGGAATCACTTATCTTGAAACCCATTATCCAAAAAGCTCCGAATTACAGAAAGGCCATCTCCCATAGACTCCATTTTAGTCAAACACTTCCAATTTTTAAAAATGATTTCCTTTTTCTGTGTAATAATAAAACAGTCGCTTGTACTTGATCCCAACTAAGATATAATTAATCCTTATTGGAAGCAAAACCAGACTATTGGGTTTATTTAATGTTTATATGATTTTCTAGTAGACTTAAGGTATGGAGATCCAAATTACAGAAAGATCCGTTATCCGGAAACCTGTTATCCAGAAAGTCTCCCATAGACTCCATTTTATCCAAATAATCTAAATTTTAAAAAATTATTTCCTTTTTCTCTATAACAATAAAACAGTCGCTTGTACTTGATCCCAACTAAGATATAATTAATCCTTATTGGAATCAAAATCAGCCTATTAGGTTTATTTAATTTTCAAATGATTTTTATAGTAGGAAAAGTATGGAGATCCAAATTCAGGTAAGACCCCCATATCCAGAAAAACTCCAAGTCTCAAGCAGGTCAGATACCTGTATTATAAGGTTAAGGGCTCTTACACATGAGCGTTTTTACCTGCGCTCCCCTGCGTTCCGTTTTTCGGCATTCAGCCGCCGGAGAGCGCAGGAATAGACGCATTTAATTATTTCAAATGGGGCTGTACTCACACAGGTGCGTGTAGGCGCCGAACGCAGGTTGAGACGCAACATGCTGCATTTTTCCTGCGTTCGGTGCCTACATGCGCCTGTGTGAGTACAGCCCCATTTGAAATAATTTAAAGCGTCTATTCCTGCGCTCCCCTGCGGCTGAACGCCGAAAAACGGAACACAGGGGAGCGCAGGTAAAAACACTCATGTGTAAGAGCCCTAAATAAGTTATACATCTGATTCTGATACTGCTAATGAAGAAACGGATTGTTTTTGTGTAAGGGCTCTTACAGACGAGCGTTTGAAGCTGCGCTCCCCTGCGTTCTGTTTTTATGCGTTCAGCCGCAGGGGTGCACAGGAGTAGACGCATTCAGTTTTTTTCAATGGGACTGTACTCACACAGGCGCATGTAGGCTCCGAACGGAGGATGAGACGCAACATGCTGCATTTTTCCGGTGTTCGGCGCCTACATGCGCCTGTGTGAGTACAGTCCCATTGAAAAAAATTGAATGCGTCTACTCCTGCGCTCCCCTACGGCTGAACGCATGAAAACGGAACGCAGGGGAGCGCAGCTTCAAACGCTCGTCTGTAAGAGCCCTTACAATATATGAACTAATTATGTCTAATGAGAGTCTCCCTGTAAAAACAGAAGCTAAATGGAAAAGCCCATTAACATTCTAACAAAGGGAGAGAATCTGCTGAGACAGCATCAGGGTATAAATCAGTCCAGTGATTAAATAATAGTTTTCCTTGCACTGAGGGAATGTTTTGGTTTTGTTATTGTGTTTCCATGGTGACTGTAAGATAATGCATATGATTTTCAGTAAATGTTTTTCAGCAATTGTTGGGGATTTCCAGAATTGTAGGAATGTACAGGATCTCTCCGCCCTTTGAGTCTTCGATGTTTTAGGATTCATCTAAAATTAGTTTCAAAGTGTCTGAATAAATGAGAAACATATTTGTGCAGCCAACACTGAATCAGTTAATCCCATTTAACACAGAAAATTGCGTCACAGCATCCCATCTAATTAAAGCATTCCCCATTGTGAACAATGGTGCTTTGGTCTGCTAATGAAAAGGTTAAATGCATTAAATGGGTTAAGATGATTTTAGATAACACAGTTTCTTCAATTAATCCCGAGTCATGATGCATTTAACACACAATTGGCTTCATCTGTACTTACATGTAGTTAATAATAATTATTATTAGTCTACTAGAAAATCATATAAACATTAAATAAACTCAAAAACTGGTTAGGCCTCCAATAAGGATTAATTATATCTTAGTTGGGATCAAGTACAAGCTACTGTTTTATTATCACAGGGAAAAGGGAAATCGTTTTTAAAAATCTGGATTATTTGGATAAAATGCTCAGCTTTCTGGATAATGAGTTTCTGGACAACGGATCCCATACCTGTATATAAACAAGAAACATTTCTGTAGCATGAAACACATGTAGTATGCATCCATGTTGTATGTTCATCTATATATATATCTGGACACAAATTAATTTGTACTCTAAGGCCACTGTCGGACTGAGCTGATGGGACACTGGGAAAAAACCCTGTGGGCCCCGGACTCTTGTGGGCCCCACTGGCCCAGATCCGCACCTTCTTCCTACCGCAACCTCCCTTTGTTGGGTGGTCTCCGTAAAAACATTTCGCGCATCTGCACACCAGCGGCTCATTGTGCCGGCTCTACAAGGGAGGATGGAGGGGGGCACTCAAACAGCAGCCCCAGTGGGCCCCGCAGTGCGACCCTGTCTAAGGCAGTGGTTCCCAAACTCTAGGCCTGGACCCCCTAGATAGGGATTTGAGGCTTTGGATGAGGGCTAATATGTATTTTCTCTCCTAGATGCTCTTGAGACAATGACTGAATAACTAATAACCCTTTGTACCTGCACCAAATAAAATCTGTCCCTACTAGGGATGCACCAAATCCACTTTTTTGGATTCGGCCGAACCCCCGAATCCTTTGTGAAAGATTCGGCCGAATACCGAACCGAATCCGAACCCTAATTTGCATATGCAAATTAGGGGTGGTAAGGGGAAAACATTTTTTACTTCCTTGTTTTCTGACAAAAAGTCATGCAATTTCCCTCCCGCCCCTAATTTGCATATGCAAATTAGGATTCGGATTCGGTTCGGCTGGGCAGAAGGATTCGGCCGAATCCGAATCCTGCTGAAAAAGGCCGAATCCTGGCCGAATCCCGAACCGAATCCTGGATTCGGTGCATCCCTAGTCCCTACAGAACAGTGATCCAAGAGAACTTCTAAAAACCCTGGCACTTTGCACCAGGTATATATTTTGGAAACAAAAGTGATCAGAGGATTATGGGAAAAACACAGCTGGTGTTGAAGTTTGCACTTTGCACAGTGTCAGATAGGGGCCCGTACCCAATGGGGCTGCCACCACAGGGACCCCCACATATCCCTGGGCTCCTGCCTCAGTCCTGGGTCCCCTGCACATGCCGGTGCTGGTTATTTCCCAGTATCTACTCCAACCCTGACTATTCACACTGTTTTAAATAAACCCCTTGCTGTATTCAGAGGTGAAACCCATCAAGTCCTTCAGGCTGTCCCTACTGGGAGAGACAGGGGTGATTGGTCTAATCTTTCCTCATATTGGGGAACATCCTAGACTAGGGTTGCCACCTTTGCCAGTGGTTAAATCTGAACAAAGAGGGTGAAGCAGTGATGTTGGGGTGGGCATGATGACATCAGAGGCAGACACAATGATGTCGTGGAGTTATGATGCCGTGTCAGGGTTATTGCATCACTTATATGCAACTGGCTGGATTTCTGTCCAGTTTTCCCAATGTTTTAAATGGGACAGAAAGTTTTGAATGGACAGCCCTTTGAGATGTCCAGTTGAAACCCACACAACTGGAAACTCTACCTCTATCTATTCTGCCCGATGAGAAAGCCCAATCCTTTAACTACAGGTATGGGATCTATTATACAGAAACCAGTTCTCCAGTAAGCTCTGAAATACAGCAATGCTCATTTAGAAAAATGATTTAAAATTTTTGATTGATTTGCTTATTTCTGTTTCTGTTATAGCAAGAAATAAACTGCACTTCATGATAACTAAGCCATGTCAATGTGAGTATCTTGGTATTTAATTGGTTTTAATTAATTGGAACAAGGTTGAAAACAAAACAGAAAGTTGAGACCCTAAGGGCTCTTACACACGGCTGTTCCGACCTGCGCTCCCCTGCGTTCCGTTTTTTGGCGTTCAGCCGCAGGGGAGCGCAGGAATAGACGCAAGTAATGATTTGAAATGGGGCTGTACTCACGAAGGCGCGTGTAGGCGCCGAACGCAGGTTGAGACGCAACATGCTGCATTTTTCCTGCGTTCGGCGCCTACACGCGCCTTCGTGAGTACAGCCCCATTTCAAATCATTACTTGCGTCTATTCCTGCGCTCCCCTGCGGCTGAACGCCAAAAAACGGAACGCAGGGGAGCGCAGGTCGGAACGGCCGTGTGTAAGAGCCCTTAGAAAAACCGAACTGTTCAGGTCAAATCTAAACAGGTGGCAACACTATGGTAGACTTGTATTACTGTCTGTATCACAACACAGCAAATGTATCAAAGTCCATATTTTTCTTAGGAAACCTTTTGCCACTCCCCCTTTCAATGTATTTTCACATTTCTACAGAAGATTCATTTGCCAAATATCTACATAGGTTTCCTATATGGAACACACTTGTCAGCCAGAGTAGGACAGATATTAGCTGGCAGGTTGGGTTTTGTTCTTCTTCTTTATTGTCCCTACTGTGGACATTTTGGTTAAGGGCATTTCTTCTTGCCATTTGTCTGTATTATGATACCACTTCCTGTTCCTGTTGTCTACTTCCTCTCTAGCTGAGAGCAACCAATGCAGCCCTCAGTCCTGTATTTACAATATTCGTAAGTGGGAAATGTGAAACCCATAAACAGTCACATATTAATGTATTTACATTGTACGATCATATCTATAATATTGAATTATAAATTAGATATAACCAGCATATTCAGCCCACAATAAACACAAAAGCAGTGTCACACCCTTGACTGATCCTGCTGTCATTGAGCCCTACAGTGAAGATCCCAGTTTCACTACTTGTGCCCATATACAGCGCCGCCATCAGAAATCACGGGGCCCCGTACACCAAAATTTTCTGGTTCCCCCCTGCCCCAGCCCAGCCCCCAAGCTTTGGGTTTTTTCGCGGCTTCAGCTTTGGCTCCTTTCGTGACTTTGGGTCTTTTTGTAGCTTCGGCTCCATTCACGCCTTCGGGTGTTCTGTGCTTCAGGTCTTTTCGTGGCTTGAGATCCATTCACAGTTTTGGGTGTTCTGTGCTTTTGGTCTTTTCGCTGCTTCAGCTCCATTCACGACATTGACGGCTTTGGTTCTTCTGCGCTTCAGGTCTTTTCGCAGACTCAGCTCCGTTCACAGCTTCCGGTCTTCGGGACTTCATATCTTTGGCTCTTTGGGACTTCGGCTCTTTAGGACTGTGACCAGTGTCGGACTGGCCCGGCGGGACACCGGGAAAAAACCCGGTGGGCCCTGACCCTCGTGGGCCCCCGCCGGGCCAGAACACTTCTCCAGATATTTAGAATTGTGGGGATAAAATGTTTTCTCCGGCGCTGCGCAGCGCCGTCTGCGCATGCGTGCCGAGCAGCGATGTTGCGCATGCGCCCGAGCGGCAATGTTGCGCATGCGCCCGAGCAGCGATGTTGCGCATGCGCCCGAGCGGCGATGTTGCGCATGCGCCAAAGGCTCACTCCGACGCATTTTACTAGGGGGCGGGGGCCCCTGGACAGCAGTCCCGGTGGGCCCCGGGCCCCCCAGTCCGACCCTGACTGTGACTCTTCGGACCTCAGTGCTTCGGACCTTCAGAGGTTCACCGCTGCGAAGTGGGGCCCACCTTTTGGCCCTGGCCCAGTACAAATGTAGCCCCTGTGCCCCCTGATGGCGGCCCTGCCCATATAATAAACACCTTCACTGTTGTGCAATGTGCAGTTATCACAAGTTGCTCTCCCAGTTGTCAGTGGCAAATTTAATTAGTTTAATTACTATTTGTTCAAGTGATTCATCTTGGTTGCTTATTTAGAAGCTTTCAGCTCAACCTGTGCCTCTAAGGCCTCCAGCGTTCACTTGTTGAGCAAATAAATCCATCACTGTCACAACTACTTACCCACTTATGTATGGGAAATGATTAATTTACTGTCAAAACAGTGTGAAATTCAGAAGACTTGTTTACAATAACCAGTTCAAGTTCAAAGGACTAACATCCGGCACCAAGGCATCCACCCAACCTGTTTAATGACATCAATGGTGGAAATGCACTGACTAACAGGTATGCAGAATAACAACTATGAAACCGAAAACATCAGAAATACCGAAAGGCAGTCTCCCATAGATTACATTTTATCCAAATAATCCACAATTTTTCTCTGTAATAATAAAACAGTAGTTTGTACTTGATCCCAACTAAGATATAATTAATCCTTATTGGAAGCAAAACCAGCCTATTGGGTTTATTTAATGCTTACATGATTTTCTAGGAGACTTATGTTATGAAGATCCAAATTATGGAAAGATCCATTATTTGGAAAATTCCAGGTCCTGAGCATTCTGGATTACAGGTTCCAAACCTGTACAGCTTTTGTATTAGTATGCAAAGACAATTATATTTACAAATAACTTAAAAGCAAAATTAAAATGTTTCATGCATGTATTCACATGTATTCAATTTTATTTAATTGTTGGTTGAGTTCCCCTTAAGGGCTCTTACAGACGAGCGTTTTTACCTGCGCTCCCCTGCGTTCCGTTTTTCTGCGTTCAGCCGCAGGGGAGCGCAGTAATAGACGCATTACATTTTTTCCAATGGGGCTGTACTCACACAGGCGCGTGTAGGCGCCGAACGCAGGTTGAGACGCAAAATGCTGCATTTTTCCTGTGTTCGGCTCCTACACGCAGGGCCGCCATCAGGGGGTCACAGGGGGTACAGTCCTCCCGGGCCCGCAGGATTTTTAACTTTGAGGGGGGCCCGGCCGCGCCGCACTGAATTCATTTAGCCGGCGAAATTTACACTGGTTGCGTCCCGTGCGTACGCGTGACGTCAGTACGCACGGGCGCAACTCTATTTAAACCAACTCTATTTAAACCGCCGCAGCCTGCCGCCTGCACACAGAAGATAGAAGACGCGTCTGGAGAAGGATCGTCTTCCTGGAGATGGAACGGCTTCCTGGATACGCAACGGCTTCCTGGATACGCAACGGCTTCCTGGATACGCAACGGCTTCCTGGATACGCCGAAGACGCTGAAGACACCGCTGGAGGAATAAGAAGACCGCACAGGAGAAGAAGTCGCCACTGGAGTTGCAGGTAAGTGCCACTTACCACCAATGTGAGCCCCTGATCCCGCCACTGACCACCAATGAGCCACTGACCACCAATGAGAGCCCCTAAACCGCCGTGCGGGCCCCTTAAGCCCCCAGGCCCCTTGAAGCCCTAATGCGGGGCCCCTTGAAGCCCTAATGCGGGGCCCCTTGAAGCCCTAATGCGGGGCCCCTTGAAGCCCTAATGCGGGGCCCCTTGAAGCCCTAATGCGGGGCCCCTTGAAGCCCTAATGCGGGGCCCCTTGAAGCCCTAATGCGGGGCCCCTTGAAGCCCTAATGCGGGGCCCCTTGAAGCCCTAATGCGGGGCCCCTTGAAGCCCTAATGCGGGGCCCCTTGAAGCCCTAATGCGGGGCCCCTTGAAGCCCTAATGCGGGGCCCCTTGAAGCCCTAATGCGGGGCCCCTTGAAGCCCTAATGCGGGCCCCTTGAAGCCCTAATGCGGGGCCCCTGATCCCCCCCCCAAGGAAGGGCCCCTGATCCCCCCCCAAGGAAGGGCCCCTTGAAGCCTCATGCTGGCCCCTGATCCCCCCAAGGAAGGGCCCCTGATCCCCCCAAGGAAGGGCCCCTGATTCCCCCCCAAGGAAGGGCCCCTTGAAGCCTCATGCTGGCCCCTAAAGCTCCATGGGCCCCTGATCCCCCCATGCAGGGCCCCTGATCCCCCCCAAGGAAGGGCCCCTGATCCCCCCAAGGAAGGGCCCCTTGAAGCCTAATGCTGGCCCCTGATCCCCCCATGCAGGGCCCCTGATCCCCCCCATGCAGGGCCCCTGATCCCCCCCAAGGAAGGGCCCCTTGAAGCCTCATGCTGGCCCTAAAGCCCCAAGGTAGGGCCCCTGATCCCCTCCATGCAGGGCCCCTGATCCCCCCAATGCAGGGCCCCTGATCCCCCCCAAGGAAGGGCCCCTGATAAGTTGTATATCTTTTATTTATACTAATCAAAGTTCTTAATGGGGGACCGGTTATTTTTTGACCAAGGGGTTAAACCAAATGGCTCTTATTTGTACAATTTATATGTAGAATTGTAAGTACAATTTATCTTAGAGCAGGTACCTGCTTAAAGAGTCTACCTTGATGTGGTGGCAGGCTTAATAACCCTTTTGCCAAAATTATTTTTACTGTTTCTTTGCTTGTCCGTGTGACCTTTGTACTGGTGGGAGGGTGTGGTTAGGGAAGGGGCGTGGCCAGGGGAGGGGCGGCAAGGGGGGCCCAGAAAATTTTGTTGTGTGGGGCCCCATGATTTCTGATGGCGGCCCTGCCTACACGCGCCTGTGTGAGTACAGCCCCATTGGAAAAAATGTAATGCGTCTATTCCTGCGCTCCCCTGCGGCTGAACCCAGAAAAACAGAACGCAGGGGAGCACAGGTAAAAACGCTCGTCTGTAAGAGCCCTAAGTTTGCTTATATTGCTAACGATACAGGTATGGGATCTATTATCTGTAAACCAGTTATCCAGAAAGTTCTGAATAACGGAAACGCCTTTTCCTATAGACTCCATTTTATCCAAATAACCCAAATTTTTAAAAATTATTTCATTTTTTTTGTAATAATAAAACAGTAGCTTGTACTTGATACCAAATAAGATATAATTAATCCTTATTGGAGGCCAAACCAGCCTATTGGGTTTTTGTTTATATGAAACCCAGTAGACTTAGGGTATGAAGATCCAAATTACAGAAAGATCCGTTATCCAGAAAACCATAGGTCCTGAGCGTTCTGGATAACAGGTCCTGTACCTGTATATTGACTGTAAGAGTAGAGCTGCCCTGTACTACAGGAGTTCTAGGGCCAAATGTGTCCATCCAAGGTGTTTTATGGTGATTAATCGGCCTAAATTTGTGACATCTTTATCAGCCATTGAAAATGCTTAAATATATCTTGGAAAGTTGATTAGAATTAGATTTTTCTTCATCGTGCGAAATGGATAAAATAACACATATAATTACCCATATACTGTAAGTATAGAAAATCTCTGCTGCCGACAAAAACACGTGTTGGTCTTTCCCAGGGTGCACTGCCCCAGTGCTGGAATATTGCGTGTTTATGGGTACTATACATATACACGCAGTAGGAACTATTACCAAGCACCCATAAACTGAAGGGTGACACATTTTTGAATAACTGGAATTCCACTATTTTTTGGCACAGACTGCGGCACTCCATGTGAGTGATTTTGGCGACAAGCCCTACAGCGTGTTTTTGTTGTACCATGTAAGACACATGAAGAAACACTTTAACTTTTGTGCAATGGGAAATGGTTCAATATTTAATTCAATTAATTGCTCTTAAATAAGATCTATGTTTATGGTAAGTTCTCTATAAAGACTATTTCTCCCCCCCTCAGACAGGATCAGTTGGCTGCCTATTGTGCATATAAGGCATGGGGTCAGCCTCTGATATACTAAGACCAATAGGAGGTCAGTGAATGTTGGGGTAACAGATCCTTGTAATTGAAGACAGGCCAGAAGAAGGTTGTAATGATAGAGATATGATAGCACAGTCAGCTCCAGCCAGGGAACTATTACAAGTGGTTTTCTTTATCCGAGAGTTACTCAGTGCCAACTGGCAAGTGATCTGATTTTCGGAGCACTTGTTCCAACTCATTATCCCAAGCACATGTGTGAATTAGCTTCTATTACATTTCACAAAAACTATGAAATCAAGGTTTTCTATGTTTTGGGCTTGTTTAAACCAGTGGATTTTAGCCTTTTTGAGCTTAGGCCTCTCTTTGTTTTCATATATTAGTCACGGCCCCTTTTTGCTTGTAATAAGGTTACAGATATTTGAAATAATTATGCTATCAATTGTCCTGCCACAGAAGGGTCCAACCCAAATTCCATTCTCAGTGCTCTTTAGTCCGGGTTTTTAATACCCGGACTAGGAATGTTGTCCTAATTATATTATAATTCGCAAAAACATTCGCCGGCAGCAAAACACAGAAATTCTCTGAGAATCCATGCCTTGGGAATTTATTTACTCATCACTAGAGCTGACCTTCTCATAATTCAGAACTATCTGGATAACAGGTTTTCGGATAATGGATCCCATGCCTGTACTTCTAATAGTGACCCTGTAGCTAAGCAGTAAGTATTTAGAAAGCTTGCGTCTGTGAAGTTTGTAGGTGGATATATTTCAAAGGAAGCTGCTTTATAATTTAGAAGGAAAATGCAAAAAGATGGCTACAATGAATGGGGTATGAATTTAAATTCAGAATGCACTAATTAAATATAAGTATAAGAATGCTGAAATTAAATATAAGAATGCTGACAAAATCCAAAAGTTCTCATTACTTTTCACAAGTAGCCCCAACGGAGAAGGAGGGGCAGAACGAAAGCAATTATTCGACCAATTTAGCACATTAATCAGTGTAAATGAATTTAATCAATAGGGCCCTTACCTCTCCCTAATGAAGCTATTTGATTGTATTTAATTAGACAGGGAGGAACATTCACAGTCCCTTGGCTGGAGCTTTCATGAGTAATTTTACATCTAAGAAGTGACATTGACCTGAAATTGGCACATACTGTAGACTCTTTGCCTGGTGTGAGGAAAGTGCCCATAATTGCTTCCATTGTTTCTAATGTGAATGAACAATAGGACTCTGGTTTGTTAAAGGGGGTTGTTAACTGTTAGTATAATGTAGAGAGGGATATTCTGAGACAATTTGCAATTGGTTTTCATTTTTTATTATTTGTGTTTTTTGAGTTATTTAGCTTTTTGTTCAGCAGCTCTCCAGTTTGTAATTTCAGCCATCTGGTTGCTACGGCCAAAATTCCCCTAGCAACCATGCATTGATTTGTATAAGAGACTGGAATAGGAATAGGAGAGGCCTGAATAGAAAGATGAGGAATAAAAAGTAGCAATAACAATACATTTGTAGACTTACAGAGCATTTGCTTTTTATATGGGGTCAGTGACCCCTATTTGAAAGCTGGAAAGAGTCAGGGGAAAAGGGCAAATAATTATAAAACTATAAAAAAATAAATAATGAAAACCAATGGAAAAGTTGCTTAGAATTGGCCATTCTATAACATACTAAGGGGGTTATGTATCATAGTCCGAATGCCAAAAACCCCAAAAAATTGTGTTTCATACTATAAAAAAACTAGATTTTTTTCAGGATTTATTATACCCCGAGGATGGAAAAAGTCAGAATCTGAAAAATCTGGCATCTGAGACCTGCCGAGGTTGTATATAAGTTAATGGGAGAGGTCTCAAAGATATCTGCACTGGGTTTTGTGCAATAATCCAAAGATTTTGTGTTTTTTTCACAATAATTTAGTTTTCAGGTGGAAAATCCGGAAAAAAAATGTTTACGATTTTTTCCCGCATAGGAAATATTTGGGAAAATGTATTGATAAAAAACCTATGCAGATTTGGTCGGAGTATTTTTCAGAAAATAATGAGATAAATTTGGACTTTGATAAATGGGTCTCCACAAGTTTACTTAAAGGTGAAGCACCCCTTTAAACACCTTTTTTTTTTTTATAAAAGCTTTTTTTAAACACCCATCTGGGCCAGGTGCCTTTTTAAATGTTGGAATTTAATAGCAGAGCAGAGATGAATTTTCCTGAAAACTGGGGGTCAAGCTCACTGTTGTGGTTTGGGCTTAGAGCAATACAACCCATGTGGCAATTTCACTTGATCCAGAAGCAACAGTAGTCATACCTCCCAACTGTCCCGTTTTTAGAATGGACAGTCCCTCTTTTGACAGCTCAACCCACAGTCCCTCGTTTGTTCTGGAAAGTCCCGTTTTTCTCTGCACTGAACAGCCAGAAAAAAAAACACACGTTTCTAACTTAATTGGCGTTTGGCAGAGAGCCCAGAACAGCCACAGATACTTTTGTATCAATTTCGAGATAAGCAAATAAGTAATTGTAACAATATAAGATAACAGGTCTCTTGGGAAATGTTAGACTCACAGCTTAAAGGGCACCAATCATGACCAAAATCATTTACTAAGTAAATACACTATGTGAAAATTCAAGAAATCCGATTTTTAAAACAGTTAGAATTGTTTGTATAATGTAAATGATCAGCTCACTATTCCTTCTGCAAGATCTCCCCTATCTCCCCTGCAGTTCTAGCTGAGGCAGCCATCTTGGATTTCACTGGCTCCTCCTACCTATATCTTCCCAGCCAACTGTAGCTCTGAAATCTCGCACATGCTCAGTTGAAATTCCTTGTTGCTTATCAACCCTTCTAAGCTATTTTCAAATCAGCCAAACCTGTGTGTTAGCTGCTGTTCAGTAGTGCTGCCACCTGCTGGAAGTTACTGTGTGCCCTTTATTTGCATAATGACTTTACCAGCAGGGGACAAGATAGGGAAATCTCCTGATACTTCTAGTGGAGGAGTTTACTTAAACAAGGCATTCTGGGTAGAATACTCAAAGCAGTGTTACAATCTGAGCATGCTCCTGAAATTTGCATATTAGAGTCTCTGTTATAGTCACAGTATGGCCTCCCTCAGTGAAAGAACCCATTTGACAAAGTAAGGGATTTTTTTTCCAAAAAAATATATATGTAGTTTGATTAAAATGTGTTTAGCTTGTACTGGTCAGATTGTTAATATGTGTTTGATTTTGGCTGTGATAGGTGCCCTTTAAAGGGCAATTAACCTTCACTAGCAAAACTGTAATAACTGGAAAAAAAACCACAGAAATATGTTCAAACTTTCATAACCTGCCAAATTTTGGAAAACGAACATGGTAATTAGGGGCGTGATCAAAAATGTTCTCCTTGCAACTTTTTTGTCCCTCTTTTTATTTCCAAAATGTTGGGAGGTGTGTTTTTGTGCATTTGATTGAGACAATTTGCTCTGGGTGACATCCCATAGGCTTTGTGTCGTTAATTGTTATTGTTTGTGTTCACTGTACCAGTTTTCCATGGTTCATTACATAAAAGCTTTCTCACCTCAAAGTTTGGTTGATTTTTAAAGGGTTCTCTTTCATAAAATAAATTGCTTCCAATTTTTTTTTTCTAACATCATTCTGTCACACATCCCCCCCAGAATGAAAGTGAAACCAAAACATTTACACTGCAGATATTGCAGAGGCCATTTTAACGCTGTGCTGGCTGGTTCTGAGAAGGAGTGAGAGCAAACACTGAGCTGCTTGGGCTGGAAGGCACCTCTTGGCTGAAATTAAAAAGGTAGGAGATACATTAGAGGACACATTTTATGAGTATTTCTATTTGGGAAGCATTTTTATTGGCTCCTGTGAGGTACAGAACTTACCATGACCAGAAATTAGAGGCAATTTAGGTACAAACAAATTCTAAAGGTTTGTTGTATTTTAGCCCATGTGCCTTGTGAGTGTTCTATGTTGTTCCTTGATAACTTATATAGATCATTAGATAATATTATATTATATACAGAAATGTTCTCATGATGAATAGATATAGGTTTTATTCTGAGAGGGTGATGTATTGCTATACTGGTCCGGTTTTCTCGAAGGTGCCATTAAACAACTACAGGATCAGAGCAAATACTGTTTCTCTGCCTCTGTTTATCTGGAGCCTCTCAGCCTGATACTTAGTACAGGTAGGGGATCCGTTATCCGGAAACCCGATATCCAGAAAGATCTAAATTACGAAAAGGCCGTCTCCCATAGACTCTATTTTATCCAAATAATTCAATTTTTCAAAAACGATTTCCTTTTTCTCTGTAATAATAAAACAGTAGCTTGTACTTGATCCCCACTAAGATATAATTAATCCTTATAATCCTTATTATTTAATGTTTACATGTTTTTTTAGTAGACTTAAGCATTCCAGATAACAGGTCCCATGCCTGTAGTTTCACTTTCATTCTGGGCTGAACCCCACCCTTATGTTTTTTCACTTATTTTTTTGTTCCCCATATTAGAAAATACAACCTTTTCTAACAAAATATACATACACCACTTAGGGGGACACAGGGAACAATGGGGTTATGCTCCATCCTCCGGAGGCAGGACACTTGAATATTAATTTAAGTGGAAGTGGCCATCAGGGTTACCCCCCCACACACCTGTGTCCCCCTTTCCAAAAATCTTGTTTTCGGTCATTTTAGGGGGACACAGGGCTTATATTCAAGTGTCCTGCCTCCGAAGGACTTAACCCCATCGTTCCCTGTGTCCCCTTTTCGACTACAGAGAAACAGATTTAACGGTGAGTAACAAAAATCTTGCTTTCTGATGTACAGTATCTCTCACACAGGCGCATGTAGGCGCCGAACGCAGGAAAAATGCAGCATGTTGCGTCTCAACCTGCGTTTGGCGCCTACACGCACCTGTGTGAGTACAGCCCCATTGGAAAAAATGTAATGCGTCTATTCCTGCGCTCCCCTGCGGCTGAACGCAGAAAAACTGAACGCAGGGAAAAACGCTCGTGAGTAAGAGCCCTAATACCTTAAGACGGCTAAAAATAATGTATACCATTATTTTCTAAATAATCCACACATGTTATTTCCCATTATTTATGAATACATTTTCCTGAAAAATCGGCCAAAAATTCGAATCATTTGAATTTTTTGGATTTTCCACCCTAAAAATCGCATTTTTTTTTATTTTTGCCTGAAAACCACAAAATCTTCGGATTTTTGCAAGAAACCCAGTGCAGATCAGGATATTTTTGGGACTTCTTGCACTGACTTATATACAACCTCGGAAGGTCTGAGATGCTGGATTTTTTGATTCAGACTTTTTCCATCCTCGTAGTATAATAAATCCAGAAAGTTGTGAGCTTTTTTTTCACCAAAAAATTGGATTTTATAGTAAAAAAAACCTAAAATTCTTCAAGTTTTTAGCATTAAGACTTAAATAAATAACCCCCTGAAAGAACCCAATAGGCTGGTTTTACCTCCTATAAGGATTAATTATATATTAGTTAGGACTGTTTTATTATTACAGAGAAAAAGGGTAACTATTTCTAGAAATTTGGATTATTTGGATAAAATGGAGTCTATATCAGATGGCATTTAGGTAATTTAGAGCTTTCTGAATAATGGGTTTCTTGACAGAAACAGATGCTTTACCTGTATCTCTGTGTTCTTGCAGGGACCCTAACTGGAAACATGCTGTTTTCTTTTCTAATATCGGTCTTGCTGGTCGGTGCAGCATTATGTAAGTATAACATTTCTATATGTATCATCAATTTGTCATAATAGTATTTTTCATATTTTATATTCTATAAAAGTTCTCATTTATAGAAAAAATGAATATCAACTCTAATGAACAAACAAATACCTAATACTACATTTTATAACTGACGAATGTCATATTTACAGTGCTGAACCTGGGGGAGTGTGTAAAGGCTGAACTCACTCTCCCTGAAAAGAAGAAAACTGTTATAATATGTGGCTAACCATAACACAGAGGGTT
This sequence comes from Xenopus laevis, assembly GCF_017654675.1. Taxonomy (NCBI): domain Eukaryota; kingdom Metazoa; phylum Chordata; class Amphibia; order Anura; family Pipidae; genus Xenopus; species Xenopus laevis. Next base: position 133,966,590 of record NC_054383.1, on the reverse strand, counting down.
GTAAAGAAACCACATGGGCAACTTTCAGTCACACAATATTTGAACATTAATTTAAATGCAATTATTTATAAATGGTGGCACTACTATGCATAGCGTAAGCAACCTCACTTGTGACACATAGGGACAGATATGTCAAGGGTCGAAGTGAAAATTCGAATTAAAAAAATTTGCATTTCAAACTAATTTTTGTGTTCTTCAATTCAATTTGAATTTGAAAAAAAATTTGAAAATTTGAATATCGAAATTTATCATGTACTGTCTCTTTAAAAATTCGACTTTGCCCATTCGCCATCTAAAACCTGCTGAATTGCTGTTTTAGCCTATGGGGAACCTCCTAGAACCTATTTGGAGTCAATTGGTGCACTTTAAAAAAAAAAATAAGTTTTTTTTTTTGGAAATGTGCTGTTACTTTGATTCGTATGATTCGAATTTGAATAAAAACAGCTTATTCACCCAGAAAAAAACTTAGATTTTTTGATAAATTTCATTGGGTCTTTTTTTTTTATTCAAATTTTGAAGTTATGTGAGTTCCTATTACTTTGAAATTCGATACATCTGCCCCATAGGTAGTTATTTATTAAAGTCAAAATGCCAAAAACTTGAAAAATTTAAAAATTTACAATAAAATCTCGATTTTTAGTGGAAAAACAACTCAAATTTTTCTAGATTTATCATACCCCAAGGATGCAAAAAGTCCGAATCTGAAAATCTGCCATCTCAGACCTGCTAAGGTTGTATATAAGTTAATGGCAGAGGTCCTATCCTATTTGGAAGTTCCTGTGGTCTGTGCTGGATTTAGGGAGAAAATCCAACTATATTGAGCTTTTCTAGCAAAAATGAAAAAAATATGCACGATTCGGATTTTCACCAATCCAATAAAGTCAAGCTTTTTAATCGGACAAGTTAGGGAGGAACTCCACAATGCGTTTGGTGCCGACACGTCACCATGCGACAAAACACATGCAACATGTCAGATGTTGCGCAGAAACAGAAAGTGAAGGAGAATCGCATGTAAGATCTACATTTATCTGACTGTCGGATGAAAATGCAGTTGGATAAATGTAGCTCCTACATGCGATTCTCCTTCACTTCCTGTTTCTGCGCAACATCCGACACTTCGCATGCGGTTTGTCACATGGCGACGTGTAGGCAGCAAACGCATCCATGGAGTTCCTCCGTTAATCTCAGCATCAGCTATAGAAAAGCTTTATAAGAAGTAATAAGGGATAAAATACTTGAATACATTGCAAATAGATATTGCCAGAATTAGAATTAATTAATTGCCTTTTAGGAGCAGAGGCCTGGATACTAGGGTGGCAGTGGATAGGATCTACCTAGACTTGAATAAGGAATATTAGCCAGAACAATAGTATTTGTAAAGACAGTGGCAGAAACTTTGTAAATTAAGTTCAGTGTTGATAAATGCAAGATTATGTGCCTGGGTACAGCATTTATCCATGTTATACACTAAATGATCATTTTTTTGTAAATAACATAATCTGTGCATCTCTAGGTAGTAGATAAGTAATAAAGTTCTGTCTTGCATAAAAAAAGAGCAACAACTTGAGGGATGGAAACATAATTTTGCCTCTTTACAGGTCACTGGTATGTATCGGGGCAGTTTTGGCCTCCAGTCCTTAAAGGGATACTGTTATGGGATAAATTTTTTTTAAAAAATGAATCAGTTAATAGTGCTGTTCCAGCAGAATTCTGCACTGAAATCCATTTTTCAAAAAACCGATTTTTTTATTTTCAATTTTGAAATCTGACATGGGGCCTGACATGGGGCTAGACATTTTGTCAATTTCCCAGCTGCCCCCAGTCATGTGACTTGTGCTCTGATAAACTTCAATCACTCTTTACTGCTGTACTGCAAGTTGGAATGATATCACCCCCCTCCCTTTCCCACACAGCAGCCAAACAAAAGAACAATGGGAAGGTAACCAGATAACAGCTCCCTAACACAAGATAACAGCTGCCTGGTAGATCTAAGAACAACACTCAATAGTAAAAACCCATGTCCCACTGAGACACATTCAGTTATACTGAGAAGGAAAAACAGCAGCCTGCCAGAAAGCATTTCTCTCCTAAAGTGCAGGCACAAGTCACATGACCAGGGGCAGCTGGGAAATTGACAAAATGTCTAGCCCCATGTCAGATTTCAAAATTGAATTTTAAAAAATCTGTTTGCTCTTTTGAGAAATGGATTTCAGTGCAGAATTCTGCTGGAGCAGCACTATTAACTGATTCATTTTGAAAAAAACATGTTTTCCGATGACAGGATCCCTTTAAGAAGGATATACATGAGCTGGAGAGAGTGCAGATATGGGCAACTAAACTCGTTAGAGGGAGGAAAGACTTTAGTTATGATTGTAGACTGTCAAGGTTTAGAAAATGATTTATAAACACACACATGATTTGGAGAGGCTGTACTTGATAGACCTTATGAACGTTTGGCTTTTTTCAACCCAAACCAACTATCTAACCATGTAACCAAATACAGTGTCTTTTTACTTTTTGCAGTACTTTGGATTGGACAGCGTCTACTACCATTGTTATTATTGACCCTTCTGGTCGGCGCAGCCTTATGTAAGTATAACATTTCCCTGAATGTTAGTGTGAGTCTTACCTCAATTCATTATTACAGAGTAATAGACAAACCTGTCATGGAAGGGTATTGAATATTTATTATTCTCTATGTGTATTGTACATACAATATATACTGAATACACACCAATTTGGTAACCCTGAGGTTTTATTTCTCCCATAGACTCAATGGCTTCCTTTTTCTCTGTAATAATAAAACAGTATATTGTACTTGATCCCTTCTGGATAACAGGTCCCATACCTGTATAGATTATAGATTCTCAGCAAAGGTGTAACAGCCTGGTGGTCATAAAGAATCTAAGGGGCCGATTTGCTAACATTTGGATTTCTTTTTTTTTTTTTTTTTTGTTACAAATCAAATATTTTTCTCTAAAAATGTGTTTTTGTGAAAATGTCTCTAAAAACTAAAAAAACTTTAGATTTATTGACCGCAAAGAACTCTAATAAAAACCTCATCAAGTAAAAGAAGTCGAGGTTCCATAGAAGTCAATGAGAGCTGCACTGATCCAATTGGAAGTTGTTTTTTTAGACTTTTAGGGGCAGATTTACTAAGCTCCAGTGAATGAAAAAATATTCGAACTTCGAAGTAATTTTTTTGGGTACTTCGACCATCGAATTGGTCAAATTCGATCGAATTCGAAGTAAAAATCGTTCGACCATTCGATAATCAAAGTACTGTCTCTTTAAAAAAAACTTTGACTTCATACTTCGCCACTTTAAAGTTTTTTTTGGTCGAATAAAAATCCTTTGATCGATTGCTTAAAATCGTTCGAACGATTTTTATGTGATTGTACGATCGAAGCTTTTGAGCTAAAATCCTTCAAATTCGAAGGATTTTACTTTGAGGGTCGAATTCGAGGTTTTTTAACCCTCGAAATTTGACCCTTGATAAAACCTTTGAGTTTTTCAGATTTTCTTTTTTTTGCCAGACATTGCCAGACCTACTTTTAGACTGACTTTTCTGATCCCTGAATCTGATAAGAATCTGTTGATAGTAAATCTTTGCCATTCTAATACACGGTGTCTCTTTGATCTCGCAGACGGTCTAACTGGAAAGATTCTACTGGGATTGTTAATAGTGACCCTTTTGGCCGGCTCAGAATTATGTAAGTATAACATTTCCCTAATACTCATGAGTACAATGAGTGTTGGCACATTTCATCTGTGCGATAAAAAACTGTCCACGAAGCCTGTCATTGTAGTGTATTAAAGGAGAAACAAACCCTTAATAAAAAAAACCCCTACCCTACATAGACCCCCATCCCTCCTATCCCCCAGTCTACCCCAGGCAAATGCCCTTCACTCTTTACTTACCCCTCGGTGCAGATTCTGTCCAGCAGAATTCACGGGTGCCATCTTTAAGCCCCTCGGTAATATTCGGAATGAGACCAGCGCTTCGTCAAGCTTCGTGAGTTTTGGCGCATGCGCAGTTGTCGCAAAACAGAAAATTACTCTGACTGCGGAAACGCCGCTTTGCTGGACTCATTCCGAAGATTATCGAAGAAGATGGCTGCTATGAACTCCGCTGGACATAATCTGTACGGAGGGGTAAGTAAACAGTTAGTGGAATTTGCCCAGGGGCAGCTAGGCTGGGGGAGGGGAGGGAGGGGTCTGTGTAGAATAGGGGGGTAGAGGTTTTTTATTTATTAAGGGTTTGTTTCTCCTTTAAATGAATTTAAATTTCTCTATGTATGCTTTATAAAATAATAGGTATGCACTGGATCAGTTTTTAGATAAATATCATATTTTCCACAAATGATTTGCCTGAATCGAATCCTGAAATCAAATTATACCTCAGAAAATTTATTAATAACATAAACAACTGTATTTCTTGGAAGGAAGTTGAACAAATTAACTTAAAAAAGGATTGCCAGCACATGCTTGGGGCTGTTGCCATTTACTGAGCATATAAAAGTTGTCTGATTTGGTAATTCAGATTCACATTACATGGCAAGTGCTGTAGCATCATCTTCTATGACAGATGTAACCTCACTTACTGCTCATGGTTTAATCATTTCCCACAAACAATGGCTGCTGGCACTTAAAATCCAAAATGGGGAGCTGCTGGAGGCAACTTTGAAGGCCTGGATCACAGACCCTTTAGGACCATTGTTAGTGTTGGGCGAATTCATTCTGCAGGCACGAATTCCCGTGATTCGCCGCTGGCGAATAAATAAAACCGCGAAAACTGGTGAATTTTTCGCCATGTCGCGAATTTCCCAGGAAATTTGCAAATTTTTCAGCGAAGCAAAACGCCCCAAATTCGCCCATCACTAACCATTGTCACTTAGAGCAGGGGTCCCCAACCTTTGTTTCCCGTGAGCCACATTCAAAATGAAAAAGAGTTGGGGAGCAATGGAAGCCTAAAAGGTTCCTGGGGTGACAAATAAGGGCTGTTATTGCCTATTTCTTAGCCCCTATGTGGACTGGCAGCTACAGGAGGTTTTGTTTGGCAGTACATCTGGTTTTTATTCAACCAAAATTTGCCCCCAAGCCTTGAAATTCAAAAATAATCACCTGCTTTGAGGCCCTTGGGTGCAATATCCATTGGGTTGGTGAGTGACATGAAGGGTGCTAAATGGCAGAGCTCTCGTGCACTCCTTCAGCTAGATCATTGGATTATTACAATCCATCATTAATAAAGGGGGAAAAATCATTGTCATTTTGGGTTTAGCAATTGAAATATTGGGGCTCACCAGCATTAACGTTCTGGATTAAACTATTGAGTGTTTTGCAATTGTGTTTTAAAACTCATTCAGTTTATTACTGTGTTATATCCCTTGTTTCCCCAACCACTTGCCATTTACTAATTGGTTTACAGGATAGTGATGGGCGAATTTCTCCCGTTTCGCTATGCCGGAAAATTTGAGAATTTACGGCGAAATTAATCAATGTGCGTCTATTAATTGTCGTCAACTTCAAAAAACTTTTTGGCGCTGGCGAATCATCGCTGCAGTTTGGCTGATTTATTCACCAGCAGCGAAACGAGGAAATTCACAGCAAATTCGCCCATCACTATTACAGAACGTTACGTTTAATTGGATCTACGAATCTGTTCATAGGGAAGTGCAATGGAAGTTCCCATTCTAATACACAGTGTCTATTTGCTCTTGCAGATCGTCAGCGTGACACTTTAATAAAAGCAATAACCACTCAGGTCGAAAAACTGGGTTGTAAGTATAATGTTTTCCTAAAACTGAAAGTACAGTGAGGGGCAGATATATCAAGGGTCGGAAGTGAAAATTTGAAGTAAACAATTTAGAATTTCGAGCTATTTTTGTGTAATTCAACTATTGAATAGGCCAAAATTCTTTTTGAATTTGAGAAAAATTAGACTATTCCAATATCAAAACTTATCATGTACTGTCTCTTTAAAACTTCGACTTCAACCATTCGCCACCTAAAACCTGCCGAATTGCTGTTTTAGCCTATGGGGACCTCCTAGAACCCATTTGGAGTAATTTGGAGGACTTTGAAAAATCCAAGTTTTTTGGGGCAAATACTTTGTTTTGAATTTAATCAAGTGCGCTTTTTTATTTCTTAAATAAATCTTGATTCGTCTTTTTTAATTAGATTTTCGAAGTTGTGGGAGCATATAGTTCTCTATGGGGCATATATATAGTTCTCTATTTATCAAGGGTCGAATTGAAAATTCGAATTTTCAAAAAATTTTAAAGGTCAAAACAGTAAAATTAAACTATGTAGTTATCCAAATTTGATTCGAGTTTTTTTAAAAAAAATTCAAATTTGATTTTTGAGATTTATCATACTCTGGCCCTTTAAGAATTCGACTATTCGCCACCTAAAACCTGGGAAAACGGGAGATGTCCAGGGATCAATTTGGAGATGTTTACAGACTTCCTGACAATCATGTTTTTTCTGAGAATTCGATTAGAATTTTTCAGTTGTTTAAAATGAAAAATTAAAAAATTTGATTATAATAATACATTTCGATTAGTCGAATTTCAAATTGATGGGAGTTTAAAAAAACTCCCATGAATTCAAAATTTAACCCTTGTATACGGAAGTTCTCTTTTATAGAATAAATGGGAAAAATAATCTAAAAAAAACAACATATATATAATTCTAGAATTTTAATGATTTTTTTTTTTTTTTTTTTTAAATGACAGTCCAAGAAAGTATTGTATTGTGGATTTAATAAATGTATTTGCAATAATCCTTTATATAAGGGACAAACTGACCTTGAAAATCATATACAGGTATGGGACCCGTTATCCAGAATGTTCGAAACCTGGGGTCTTCCAAAGAGTTTTCAGCAGGCGGAAGTGGGAAGATTCTTATACCACTGTTAGCAGCTCTGCTCGGTGCAGGATTATGTAAGTACAGTATAGACAATTCGCTAAAAGTCAAGGGTACAGGTGAAGGCCTTTTTATCAAAGGTCAGATGGTGGGTTTTTTTGTGGTTTTAGAGGTTTTTGAATCCACTAGTGATGGGCGAATTTGTCCCGTTTCGTTTAGTGGAAAAATGCACGAATTTCCTGCAAAATTTACGCCGGTGAATTATGTGCGGCAGTTTCACGCATTTATTCGCCGACGGCAAAACACGGACATTCACTGCGAATTTGCACCTGCCGAATTTATTCGCCCATCACTAGAATCCACAACTAGACTGACAAACTCTAAAACTACGTATGCCATGACATTCATTAAAAAAGGAGAATAAAAAAAAGTATGAATGGAAAATGATGCGCAAAAAATAAGAATACCTCAAAAACCTCATTCCTAGTGAAATAAACACTCAATAGAGTTCTGCTCAAAATCAATTCTTGAGACCTGGACCCACAATCCACAGTCTGCAACCCAGACTGCAACCCGCATATTAACCTGTTTGGATCCGCTACCCAAGCCAACCTGGAGCTGCTTTATCAGAGACCCAGACTGCAACCAACACATTTACCCACTTGGATCTGCTACACAACTCAACCTGCAACTGCTTCATCTGCGACCCAGACTGCAACCTGCATATTGTTTTTGCTTAAATGCGCTACCCAACAGGCCTGCAACTGCTTTATCTGCGACCCAGACTGCAACCCACATATATTGCCACTTGGATCCGCTAGACAACCCGGCCTGCAACTACCTTATCTGCGACCCAGACTGCAGCCCGCATATCATCATCATCATCATCTATTTATATAGCATATGTGCACAATTGGATCCGCTACGCAACCAAACCTGCAACTGCCTTATCAGGAACCCCATCTGCAACCTGCTGACCACCATTAAACAGGAAGTGCTGTTTGTCACGGCCGGCACCCAATACCAGAACAAATGCTTAAGACCCTAGTCTCGGCTTCACCAGTAGTGTGACCACCGTTGGGCTTCGGGAGGAGCCCTCAGCTTAATTGGGTGCCACCTGGACTTAACGAGGGGTACAAGGCGAGGTGTTCTGGCTGGCAAAGGGGCACGACCGGATAGCAAGAGTCTTTGGGCAGAAGGTCAAGGACAAGGCGTCAGGTGGAAACGGAAACAGGACAGGCGGATAACAGAATAGTCGGCAGGCAAGGGGTCAAAACCAGATAATCAGACAGACTGGATAAGGCAGAAGGATGGACAGACAGGCTGGGTCGAGGCAGGCGGATATCAGAATCGTCAGGCAGGCAAGGGTCAAACCAGGTTGTCAATCAAAGGGTTAAGCAGGAATCGTTGTCGTAGGCAGGCGAGGGTCAGAATACAGAATACAGAGTAGTCAGGAACAGGCAGGGTCAAACACGGATAATCAGTCAGGATAGCAAATACAGGAACAGGTAGCAAAAAGCTCAGGAAACCTCAGGATATGATCCTATAACGGGCACTAGCTACAGGTCTGAATGGGCCTTAAATAGGGAACCAATTGGCGCCAAAACGTGCGCAATTTTGCGCCGTTGCGCGCTGGCGTGATTGCGCCAGCGCGCAACGGCGCGAAATTGCACACGTTTTGCGCCCTGCGCGCCCTAGTAATCCAAGATGGCGCCGGCAAAGGCAGGATAGGAGCCGCGCAGCAGGCGTCCACGCCAAGGACGCGGCGTGGACCCCGCTGCCCACTAGACCACCAGGGTAAGTTTCTTACACTGTTTCTGTAAACTGGAAGTGATGTCATAAGAAGTTGGCGGGGACAGAAAAAAGTTTTAAAAGGACTAAAATATAGATAATATAACATAAGATAAGAAATATAGGTGAGACCCACATCTACCTACACAAGAAAATCCAACCCGCAACCCACAGTGTACCCACTTTTTTAGAGGGTAACCAGTGGGTACCCAACCCGCTACAGGACCCTCAGTAGTCATTAATACACAAAGAATCTGGGTGCTATTTTGGGATAAACTGACAGAGGTCCTGTTGGGAGTTTTTTTGGGGTTTCCCGTGAATTATGTGCCCAATGTTTTAGACGGGGTGAATTCCATGCCTCAGTTTCACTTACTGTGTTGTACCCCGGAGTCATAGGGCTTTTGTTCAGTGGTTTATACATTATTGTTCTTCATCCACTTGGGTTTTGCTAGTTGGGATACAGAATCTCTTCCTATTGTAATAAGAACGACTGTCCCATTCTAATATATAGTATCTCTTTGCTCCTGCAGTTGCTCTAACTGGAAGCCTTCTGACATCATTGTTATCATCAGGATTTCTCCTCGGTGCAGGATTGTGTGAGTATAGCAATTCAATAAAAGCGAGAGATTTTCACACATGCTGATTTGTAGTTGGCTGCTCTCCCTACAGCTGCAATCGATTGCGTTTCTATGAAACGGGTACAACCCTCCAATGCAAAATATAAACAACACAGCAAATACTAGTAACCGCCACTTTCAGCTGGCAAATGCCCTCAGCTTGTCAGGCAAAATGGGAGAGCTGAATTCAATTGGCTGCAAGACTGTGCAGAGTGTTGTTGTGGGGTGAATGTCATGGAAATATGCCTCAATTTCACGTATTATGTTGTATTTCTGGAGTCTTTCGTTTAGTGGTTTATATCATTGTTTTCTGTATAATTGTATGAATCTCTTCCTATTGTAATAACAGAGGCTTTCCTAACAAACAGTATCTTTGCTCCTGCAGTCGGTCTTCTAACACCGTTATTATCTGCCCTTCAGCTTCTATTCTGTTAGTATAACATTTCAGTAAAACTCAGACGTTTTCGCTTGCACATTTTTGAATTTTAAATCTTTTTTTTTTTTTTTTTAAATGTCTTTAATTTAATAATCATAAAAGCTCAAACTACAGTATATAGCAATAAAATGTGCAGATTATTCCCTTTTTATTATATAACCATCTTTTACCTGTGTATAATTATACAGATATGGGATCTGTTATCCAGAATGCTCAAGACCTGGGGTTTTCCAGACAACAGATCTTTCTGTAATTTGGATCTTCATACCTTAAGTCTATTAGAAAATCATATAAACATTAAATAAACCCAATAGGCTGGTTTTGCCTCCAATAAGGATTAATTATATCTTAGTTGGGATCAAGTACAAGCGACTGTTTTATTATTACACAGAAAAAGGAAATCAGTTTTAAAAATTTGATTATTTGGATAAAATGGAGTCTATCAGAGAAGGCCAACCGTAATTTGGAGCTTTCCTGATAATGGGTCCCATTACTGTATGACTATTGTTTAGTAAAACAGATTTTCCCATTCTAACATGCACTGTCTCTTTGCCCATGCAGCTGATCTATGGGAGAAAATGAAAAACATATGGTCAAATTGTAAGAGTCAATTTAGCACAGGATACACAGTAGATAACAGATAAGTACTACTATAGTTTATATAAACAAGCTGCTGTGTAGCCATGGGGGCAGCCATTCAAGCACAGGATACAAAGTAGATAACAGATAAGTACTACTATAGTTTATATAAACAAGCTGCTGTGTAGCCATGGGGACAGCCATTCAAGCACAGGATACACAGTAGATGACAGATAAGTACTACTATAGTTTATATAAACAAGCTGCTGTGTAGCCATGGGGGCAGCCATTCAAGCACAGGATACACAGTAGATAACAGATAAGTACAACTATAGTTTATATAAACAAGCTGCTGTGTAGCCATGGGGGCAGCCATTAAAGCACAGGATACACAGTAGATAACAGATAAGTACTACTATAGTTTATATAAACAAGCTGCTGTGTAGCCATGGGGGCAGCCATTCAAGCACAGGATACACAGTAGATAACAGATAAGTACTACTATAGTTTATATAAACAAGCTGCTGTGTAGCCATGGGGGCAGCCATTCAAGCACAGGATACACAGTAGATAACAGATAAGCTCTGTAGAACATAACGGTGTTATTTGTTATCCACTATTTAACATGTACAATATAGCCTTTTTTCAATTCCCACCATTGCTACAAAGCAGCTTGTTTATTATTGTAGTGTTTCAGGCTGTTTCCGAGGTTGACCGATATCCAAGTCTTCTGCCGATATTGGTCATCTCGTCTTCCACCACACACACACCCAGTATCGTGCGAAAATTTGTTGAGGCCAACAAAGTAATGGCGTTTGCCCTCCCCAACCAGAAGTCGGATCCTCTTGGGCAGCCCCATGAGCACTTTTAAACACTAGCAGAACCTGTTTCCGCTGTGGTTCCAATGCTCATTTACAAGCCTAGTGCCCACAGAGTTCCAGGAGCTTCCTCAATTCGACTGGTTGTAATGGCAGATCCATTGAAGGTTTCCTGGATTCTGGAGCCAATATCACTTTGCTGGAGCCTCACATTCTTACAGCAGCAGACATTTTACCTGGAAAATCAGCTTGCATTTTTCTGGCTGGTAGCACCAGAAAAGAGATACCAGTGGCCCAAGTCAATCTAGATGTTGGAAATGGGACTATTCATCACAAGGTGGGGGTCATGGATCAGCTACCTGCACCAGTATTGGTGGGGAATTCTGTGGGAGACATCCATTGCTGTATTACACCCTCTGGTCCACAAGGACAAGTCACAGCCACACTGGAGACAGTATAACATTTCAGTAAAACTCAGACGTTTTCGCTTGCACATTTTTGAATTTTAAATCTTTTTTTTTTTAAAAATGTCATTAATTTAATGATCATAAAAGCTCAAACTACAGTATATAGCAATAAAATGTGCAGATTATTCCCTTTTTATTATATAACCATCTTTTACCTCTGTATAATTATACAGATATGGGGCCTGTTATCCAGAATGCTCAAGACCTGGGGATTTCCAGACAACAGATCTTTCTGTAATTTGGACCTTCATACCTTAAATCTACTAGAAAATCATATAAACATTAAATAAACCCAATAGGCTGGTTTTGCCTCCAATAAGGATTAATTATATCTTAGTTGGGATCAAGTACAAGCGACTGTTTTATTATTATACAGAAAAAGGAAATCATTTTTAAAAATTTGATTATTTGGATAAAATGGAGTCTATCAGAAAAGGCCGTAATTTGGAGCTTTCCTGATAATGGGTCCCATTACTGTATGACTATTGTTTAGTAAAACAGATTTTCCCATTCTAACATGCACTGTCTCTTTGCCCATGCAGCTAATCTATGGGACAAAATGAAAAACATATGGTCAAATTGTAAGAGTCAATTTAGCAAAATGATGTGTAAGTATAAAATTTCACTAAACTGAGGGGGACAGTGAGTGTGTCGTGGAGGTTTATCACATTCAGATTAAAGCATTCCTTGAACAAACCTGAAAATATCAATTGCTATCTTATTTATGGAAAAAAACTCAATCTGATGTGCAGAATTCTCCTCCAAGTGTCTTGAGCAGGTAATGGAAGACTTATCAGATTCATAGCCAGAATATTGAAGTTGCAGCAGATTAAATCTTTTCACTCCCCAGATAAGGCGTCTGCCCTGGGCCCTTCTAACTACCTCATCCAGCAAGTTGTGTATTAAATTTTTGCAAAAAATATTGTTGGGTATTGTATTGTGTGCCGGAAACATTTTTTGATCAATAATCTTTTCTATGAAGCTCAAGCCATATACATTATAAAAGCTGCAACAACCCATAGAAGCTTATAAGATCTTTCATCATATGAATCGTTTCACAGTACAGACTTTCCCATTCTGATGTCCAGTGTCTTTTATCTTTTGCAGCTGATGTTTGGGATAAAATTAACAACAAATTCTCAAAGCAAATCCAAAAGGTGGACAAAGCATTATGTAAGTATAACATTCTACTAAATTGAGGGTACAGTGAGTGTTGCCTATGGGTAGATACTGAGGAGCCTGTGATGTAGGCCTCTCACTGAACATAGTGAGTGGTGCACAGATTCTGTGGAAAGCATAGGGACTTCATGCCCCAAAATCCATCACTGTAAGGAAAAGTTTTTTATCCTATTAATTGTAGTCACTCTAATTAATTCAATTTTATTACCTTTCTAATTAATTATTCTGCACTATCAACCACTTTATAATTGATGAATCGAATTCTCAAGCAACGTTGCTATTTATAATATTCACAATAATTTAGCTAAGGGTAATTGGTGGCTTATAAACTGTTGAAGCCTGGGCATAAGTATCAATTTTTTGACCTTTAAAATTGAATCACTAAAGGGTTGATATTGCACTGCACTTTATTTAAATTATTAATGATCAACTCTTATAATTGTTTTCCAATGAACTTAATACAACTATAGCACTGCACTTTATATTTATACTTGAGTTTTAAGGTAATTGAATAAGGCCACAAGTTGGCCCATTTTGTGACTACTGTTATTTGAGTGATTAAGTGGGGTACTTTTTTTCTCTTTCTATCTATAAAAATTTTACTGAATGAATCTAGGTCAGACCTCTGCGTTAATACAAGGATAAGAATTGTTTTATTATACAAGGGAATCACTGGTGTGTTTGGAAGTTTCTCCAATTGTAAAGCACTCACCAGATATGGGAAGAGGCCCAGGTGCACCGCCCTGAACCTTCAGCTGGAGGAGTGGATAACCCTATCATGAAAAAGGCAGGCACTTTAAAGGATCAATCTTCCAGACAGACTTATATAGTAGTAGGTATTTTATTCAAGTTACATCAGGATACAGCCTTACAAATTTTGTATCATAAGACACTTAATCATAGAATCTATGATTACAGTAAGTGTCTTATTATATGAAACGCATAAGGCTGTATCCTGATGTACCTAGAATAAACTACCTACTACTTTATAAATCTGTCTGGAAGATTGATCCTTTAAAGTGCCTGCCTTTTTTCATGGTACAGTGAGCATTTCCTCATTTCACTTATAGAGAGGTACTGAGGAGCCTGGGATGTAGGCCTCTCACTGAACATAGTGGGTGGTGCACAGATTCTGTGGAAAGCAGAGGGACGTCATGCCCCAAAATCCATCACTGTAAGGAAAAGTTAAGGCTAAAGGGCAGAATGTGGGAAAGGCGTTAGTCCTTATAAGCCAAGGACCACCAATAGTGTCAACAGCTGCAGAACAGGGGTGACAACTAGTGATGGGCGAATTTATTTGCCAGGCGCGAATTCGCGGCGAATTTGCGCGATTCGCGCCCAGCGAATAAATTTGCGAAACGCCCGCGAAAATTCGCGGTAAAAATTCGCCGGCGTCAAAAACGGGCGCCGGCGTCGAAAAAATGGGCGCCGGCGTAAAAAACGGGCGTCAAAAACGAGACGCCGGTGCCGTTTCGCGAATTTTTCGCCATTTCGCGAATTTCGCGCAAAATTCGCGAATTTTTCGGCGAAGCAAAACAGCGCAAATTCGCCCATCACTAGTGACAACGATCAGTGTCGGACTGGGCCGGTGGGGCTCCTCTACCATAAAGGAATGAACTGCACTCGCAGAATTGGAGATTGGAGGGGTCCCCCGGGGACTGCCAGGAGCCTCTGTGCCCCTGAAGGCTCCAGTCCGGTACAGAAATGAGAACAGGATGGAGCAAGATCAGTGACATGATGAGAAGGGGCTGAGAGGATGAAGACTCTGAGAGTAGGGGTGTAGAACCAGGTCAGAATTAGGCGTGAGCAGGAAGACTGGAGCAGGAGGACTAGAATGAAGACTCTGGAATGCAACAGTGCGAACGTAGAACCAGGTCAAGATACGGTTTGTCAAGACAGACTAAAGCAGAAGGACTGGAGCAGAAGGGCTGAAACGAGGAGCAAGACCAGACAGTGCTAAGAGCAGGAGGGGTGAGAGCACAGGAGCTAGGAAATAGGCCGCAGTGCTCTAACCATAGTTAGTGCTCAAGTACAGGATATGAAGAGGGCTGGGCTTATATAGGGAAAAATCAGCCCTAATTGGGGTAAACCAGGGACCCAGATGAAACACAAATGAGAGCCGGTGGTTTGGGAGAGCAGCCAGGAAGTACCAGGATCAAACCCCAGCAGAGCATGACTATCACTTCACAATGGAACAAGGTGGCTGAGGGCTTGGGTCATTCTGTGAGTTTGGGAAGGTAGTGGTGAACCTGTGACTGCTGGCACAGACAGACTAGCATGGGTTGCTTTCAATATGTGGATTCGGGTAACAAAATATGTATACATTTATAGTTATTTTTCAAAGTTCATATAATATTTTATACTCCAACTGAGTGAGTTTATGTCAAAATGGAGGTGTATTTTCCCTTTAATGGAAAAAACAGCTTCTTAGCAGCTTCTTCATGATGAGAATCTGTCTATAATGCGATTAAACAATGTTTTTCATTCTAATCTCCACACGCCATTGCTCTTACAGCAGGTCCAGTAGGAAAAGCTTTAGAAATGTACACAATTCCCTTTCTGATCTTCGTAGAATTAGGTAAGTAAAACATTTCCCTAAACCAAATCCCAGTTGGATGCCTTTATTCTATTCATAGTGCAATTAAACTGACTCTGCCATTCTAATATACTGTGTCTCTTTGTTAGCAGGCATAATTGTTTATATGATAATATTGCTGGCCATCTCATTATTGTGTAAGTATAACATTTCCCTAAATCTAAAGGGGTCACCCTGAACATTGGCTCATCTCATCTCTAGAGAAGTCTCTGTCCAACAGGCCACTTAATAAATGACACTAATGAACTGTATAAATTGTGTATTTCTATACATACGTAATGGGGTGGTTCATCTGTAAGTATGTTAAAGAATGGTCAATTCAAAGCGACTTTTCAATTGGTCTGTATTATTTATTTTTTATAGTTTTTTTTTATTATTTGCCTTTGTCTTCTGTTTCCAGCTTTCAAATAAGGGTCACTGACCCCATCTAAAAAACAAATGCTCTGTACGGCTACACATATATTGTTATTGCTACTTTTTATTACTCATCCCTCTCCTATTCATATTCCAGTCTCTTATTCAAATCACTGCATGGTTGCTAGGGTACGTTGAACCCTAGCAACCAGATGGCTGAAATTACAGTAGTAAGTAGTACAGTAATTGCTGGAGAGCTGCTGAATAAAAAGCTAAATAACTCAAAAACCACAAATAATTAAAAATGGAAACCAATTGCAAATTGTCTCAGAATATCACTTTCTACATCATACTAGGGGGCCGATTTACAAAGGGTCGAATATCGAGGGTTAATTAACCCTCGATATTCGACTGGGAATTAAAATCCTTCGACTTCGAATATCGAAGTCGAAGGATTTTAGCGCAAATAGTGCGATTGTACGATCGAAGGATTATTCCTTCGATCGAATGATAAAATCCTTCGAATCGAACGATTCGAAGGATTTAAATCCGATTGAAGGAATATCCTTCGATCAAAAAAAGTTAGCCAAGCCAATGGGGACCTTCCCCATAGGCTAACATTGAGTTCGGTAGCTTTTAGATGGCGACCTAGGGGGTCGAATTTTTTTCTTAAAGAGACAGTACTTCGACTATCGAATGGTCGAACGATTTTTAATTTGAATCCTTCGATTCGAAGTCGTAGTCGTAGTCGAAGGTCGTAGTAGCCCATTCGATGGTCGAAGTAGCCCAAAAAACACTTGGAAATTCTAGCCCTTTAAGAATTCTAAATCGACTATTAGAGAAAAACTTGAATTAAGTTTGACCAAATTCGATTCAAATTTGATTCAAGTTTTCGGGTCATTTAAACTTGTTCAAGTTTTATTAATTTGATTTTATTAATACATTTCGACTAGCCACATTTCGAATTCACGGGAGGTTATTGGAGTTTTTGAAATTTGACCTTTGATAAATGTGTCTCCCCGGTTTCTAATTTGGTTTGAGTCAGAATTCAATCAAATTGGAATACTGCGACATGTTCAGGATAACACTGAATCCTGAATTAGTTACATCAATTTATTATATACAATACATCATTTATAGAATAAATGAATACCACCCATTACTAAAGAAACAATGCATGGATAATATTAGATATAATAACTGAATCATTTCATATGTACAGAGAAAGTATGGATTTAACTCTATTAAAGTCGTTGTTTCCTTTTTGCCGCCTTAACAGTCCCTACTCTTCTGGGAAGGTTCCACTAGATGTTGGGACATTGTTTTTGGGAGTTGTCTCCATTCAGGAACAAAAGCATTAGTGGGGTTGGGCACTGATATTGGGGATCAGGTCTGGGTCACAGTGAGGGACACAGTTGGGTTGAGGGGTCTGTGCAGTCAGGTTCCTTACCATCTCAGCAAACCCATTCTAGATGGAACTGGCTCTGTCCATGGGGGCATTTCCCAAAAGTGCTCATAAATTAGGGACCCCACAATTGTCATTATATGACAAATTCCACTCATAAGAAGGAGCAATAACCTACTTTTGCCATATACAGGTATGGGATCCATTATCCAGAAATTTCAGAATTATGGGAAGGCCGTCTCCCTTAGGGGCAGATTCACTAAATTCGAGTGAAGGATTCAAAGTAAAAAAACTTCGAATTTCGAAGTATTTTTTGGGCTACTTCGACCATCGAATGGGCTACTTCGACCTTCGACTACGACTTCGAATCGAAGGATTCGAACTTAAAATTGTTCGACTATTCGATAGTCGAAGTACTGTCTCTTTAAAAAAAACTTCGACCCCCCTAGTTCGCCATCTTAAAGCTACCGAACCCAATATGGGGAAGGTCCCCATAGGCTTGCCTAACTTTTTTTGATCGAAGGATATTGCTTCGATCGTTGGATTTAAATCCTTCGAATCGTTCGATTCGAAGGATTTAATCGTTCGATCGAAGGAATAATCCTTCGATCGTACGATCGCAGTATTTGTCGAAGGATTTCAATTCCTAGTCGAATATCGAGGGTTAATTAACCCTCGATATTCGACCCTTAGTGAATCAGCCCCTTAGACTCCATTTTATCCAGATAATCCAAATCAAATGGATTTATTTTTCTGTGTAATAATAAAACAGTAACTTGTACTTGATCCCAACTAAGATATAATTAATCCTTATTGGAAGCAAAACCAGACTATTAGGTTTATTTCATGTTTATATGATTTCTTAGTAGTATGGAGATCCAAATTATGTTATGACCCCTTATCCGTAGGTTCTAAGCATTCTGAATAACAAGTTCCATAACTATAGTTTGTCATTTTTTTTAGCTATGTGTCAGATTGCACAAGGGCAGTTGCCAGCAGCAACCAATTATTTCTGTATAATTCAAGCATAACAATGAAAGAAAATGCCTCATTGGTTGTTTCTCTTCAGCACAGCTATTTGTAGCACCAATCAGTGATTTGGTTTCATTATTCTTCATAAAGCAGACTGATCAGAGCAAATTTCTTATTGTTTGCTCTGAGCAAATTAGCCCAGTACATAGGGAATATCTTACTATGAGAATTTATTGATTCAGGGAATGGACTGGTTGTCATTATGGGGTCAGAAAAGACTGACTAAGTGCAAGTGCTAGAACACTAAGGAGCACAAGAAGCACTAACACCCCAGGAAAATCTGGATCCCCCAGCTTGGACTTTGATAATTAAGCACCTTTCTATTCTATTTTGTTATACCACCATGTCATATGACTTCTGAGCCTATCCAGTGGCTGATATTATATATATATATATATATATACATATATATATATATATATATATATATACATATACAGGTATGGGACCTGTTATCCAGAATGCTCGGGACCTGGGGTTTTCCGGATAACGGATCTTTCCGTAATTTGGGTCATAATGCTAAGGCATTATGACCCAAATTACGGAAAGATCCGTTATCCGGGGGATCTGGGGGATCCAGATTTTCCTGGGGTGCTAGTGCTTCTTGTGCTCCTTAGTGTTCTAGCACTTGCACTTAGTCAGTCTTTTCTGACCCCATAATGACAACCAGTCCATTCCCTGAATCAATAAATTCTCATAGTAAGATATTCCCTATGTACTGGGCTAATTTGCTCATGTAGAAATTCATTTAAACATTAAATAAACCCAATACGCTGGTTTTGCTTCCAATAAGGATTAATTATATCTTAGTTGGGATCAAGTACAAGCTACTGTTTTATTATTACACAGAAAAAGGAAATCATTTTTAAAAATTTGGATTATTTGGATGAAATGGAGTCTATGGGAGACGGCCATTCCGTAATTCAGAGCATTCTGGATACCGGATAAGGGATCTTATACCTGTATATATATATATATATATATATATAGAAACAAAAAAATGAGGTGCACACCAGGAACTTTTTCAAATAGTTAAAAAAGTTCAATTTTATTTAATGCATTTAAAAAAACAGATCAGTGAGTGCGATCGTCTGTCTACATAGTATCTTATTTTCTGGCTATTGCACACAGGCACAATATACCTACTATACGAGTAGTGCCGGCATCCATTGCTCTATGTTCTCTCTCTCTCTCTCTCTCTCTCTCTCTCTCTCTATATATATATATTGTTCCATGTCAGTTGTTACTAGTAGAGTTACAGCATTTTCTGTACAATTATATGAATTAATGCTATAGTGCAGCAAAACAGAATTCCCCATTCTTTTTGTTCTTGCAGTAGCTCTTATTGGAGATCTTCTTTTAGCTTTGTTACTGTTGGTTCTTCTGATCATCACGGCATTATGTGAGTATAACATTTCATTATATTATATAGGGGTAGAAAAATCCCTGGGGCAATAAAAGCATGTCAACCAGGGCTTTCACTGGTTCATTTATATATTATATATATTATATTATACATTTTTCTTTGCATAGACTAAATACAATATTTTTGTATATACATACACACTTATGCACATTAAGTATTTTCAGTAGTATAAAACAAATGAATATAAAACAAACTAAATAAAGACGTAATGCTTTTAATTTTAGTTGAATTATTAATTTACACTTGCTAAAATTGTATATAGTCTCTGTGAATTAAGAGTTGCCCATTGTAATAATGTTTCTTTACTCTTGCAGGTGGTGTAAGTAGAAATCTTCTCATAGGGTTGATAATTGTGGCCCTTCTGGGCTGTGCAAAATTATGTAAGTATAATATTTCCCTAAATCTGAGGGGTACAGCTCATTTCATCTATAGAGAGGGAGAGAGAGGGTCAGGCCCTTTACTGAAATCGCCCAATCATTTTTTTGTATTTGGGTTTATATGTTACAAATCTCCCTACATTTGCATCATCCAAAAAAAAAAAATCCCACAAATGGAGTCACATGGTATTCTGAAGTCACATGGTATTCAGGGTCTGAAATAAATTTGGCCAGGATATACATTTCCAAATTTTCCCAACTTTTAGTAAGTTATATCATGGTCTACTTTGAGCAACTTTTCGATAGATCTTCAGTTTTATTTTTTATAGTTTTTTAAATGATTTGCCTCCATCTTCTGCCTCTTTTCAGCTTTCGAAGTGGGGATTATAATGGTTAAACAGTTGAGAAAAAAATTAATTTTCCAGTTCGAGAGAAAAAAATTGTGATTGTAGGAAAAAAAAACCCCACCATAAAAAGCGTGATACTTTTTGATGCAGCTCTGTTTATTTTTATTTATTTTCAAGTAGAAGTCGTACATAAACGGTAATGTTTATCACATTGATCTACTTATTTTCAAGGAGGCTGAACTGAAAATCGCAAAGGAGACATTTTATGTAAAAAAAAACAAAATGTACAGGTGCATTTTACTCATTTAGATATAGAAGGAATTCAAAAAGTTGTGTTTCTGGTTACTTTATTGAAAATTGAAAATTCCTGCAAATTCCTGCAAAAACCCTACTAGTCCCGCCCATCTGTTCCACTTCCTGTCCACTGAATTATCTGGCTGCGCAAGGAAGCCTCAGCCCACTCAGCACATTGCACTGTAGGACAGGAACCAATCAGCAGCTAGGCTGACCTGATAGGGAACTGAAGCCTGTCTTTGCTTGTGTGACTGCAGGGTTGTGATTGGCTGTCCCACTCCTGTTGTGCTTCTTGCAGGGACCGTTAGGACACCCCCACCCCTCATTTGAAACACATACAGGGACCAGTGAACATCTATAGGGAGCTCCAATAAAAGGGCCATTTGTAAAGATATTAATTTCTACCACAATGTGAAACCAACACTACATATTATTCATAATTGCCTTCAAAATTAGTTTTTTTTTAACTTACCCTATATGTCTCCTTTAAATATTTTAATGAACTAGAGGACAGATTCGCTGTTCATAAAATGCCTGTAGAGGCACATTTATCAAGGGTCGAATTTCGAGTTTATGCAAGTTTTTGCAAACTCCCATAAATTTGCATGAATTCAAAATTCGAATATTTTAAACTTGCACTAATTTAAACGACCCAAAAACTCGAATCAAATTCACTCAAACTTGAACTTTTCGGAGAAAAAACTCTAATGTCAGGAAGGCTGCTAACATCTCCAAATTGATCCCCCCACCTCTCCCACTGATTTAAACAGTCATTGGTCAGGTTTTAGGTGGTGAAAAGTCTAATTTGAATTTTTAAAGGACCAGAGTATGATAAATCTCGAAAATCAAATTAGAATTTTTTTAAAAAAAAACTCAAATTGAATTTGGATAACTCCCTAGTTAAATTTGCAATAAAAACATTTCAAAAATTCATATTCAAATTTGACCCTTGATAAATCTGCCCCTAAGTGAAGGCTGTGACAGTAGTACATGGGAAGACACGGGGACGATGCAGAAAAAGTGGGAAAAAATGAGTGATATAGAGGCAAACAAGGAGGATAGAATGACAAAGGGATTCGTACAGCACAGGGGAATACATGGGATGGGGGGCTGAGAGGGTAGAGCTAATAAAGACCACTTGTACCCTATAATAAAGGCAGTAATATAGTGCACAACAAGAAAACACAATTTATAAAGAAAGAGCAAAGCAAACTATAACAATCATAAAATAAAACTGCAGTAGACAAAGGGAAGTCTGAATGACCTGTTTTCTACCAAGGGAAAATATTTTTCATTTTATATGAAAAAAAGATTTTCAATTTATAGTTATGTAGAGTCTTAAATGCTATATGTTCCCAGGTTATATTTTGGATAAAGTTATAGGAACATTGTATTGTACAATGCTATTCTAATAAACAGTCTTTTTGTTCTTGCAGATGGAAACCGTGAACATTTGACTAAACAGCTTGAAAAACATACCATGTTTGAAAAATGTAAAATGGCTTATGAATATATCAAACAATTAAGTAACGTAGGTAAGTGCTTTTAAAAACTTTTAAAAAAATCATGAATTTTTCGGAATTTATTAAACCCCCGAGGATGGGAAATGTCCGAATATGAAAATCCGGCATCTCAGACCTGTTGAGGTTCCGTATAAGTCAATGGGAGAAGTCCCAATGATTTTTTTTGATGTGCGCTGAAGTTTTCGGGCAAAATTCTGAGTCTTCGGGTGAAAAATGCAAAAAAATTGTAAAATTCGGATAAAAAAATTTGAACAAATTGGGAAAATCCGATTTTTCATGATTTTTTACCCCAACAAAATAAATCTATTTGAATTCCAGTTAGTAACACTGCAAAATGTGGAAAAGACCATAGACAAAAGGAGGATGTATAGACTGTATTTTGTACAAATCCCAATGTTCTCTTATTTATATCTTTTATTTATCTCTTATATAAACTTTAACAAAAGAAGCTATAAAGAAGTGATGCATTGCACATTTACTAATTCATTATAGGATAGTATGCACAAAATGTTTTTTTTTTTACAATATTATCATTTACAAAGGTCAAACTATCTTTGATTATTATCTTCATTTATATGAACCTGATAATGGAGAAATAATATTCCCATTCTAATATCAATTATCTCTTTACAGTGCCTCACAGGCGTGTGATAATATTGTTGATATCGGCTGCTCTAATTGTTGTAGAATTATGTAAGTATAAGATTTCCCAGAAACGAAGGGGGTTATTTACTAAAATCTGTGATTTTTCTTATAAAATTGGACTTTTAGAAAATCAGAAATTTTTCGGAATTTATTAAACCCAGAGGATTGAAAAGTCTGAATATCCGGCATCTCAGACCTGTCGAGGTTCATATAAGTCAATGGGAGAAGTCCCAATGAGTTTTTGACGTGCGCTGGGTTTCGTGCAATACCCCGAAGTTTTCAGAGTTTTCGGGTGAAAATTCCAAAAAAATGTGAAAACCTGATTTTTTCCCGCAAAGCAAATTTTCGGGAAAATGTAATAATAAATAAGCATAAAAACCCAAGCGGATTTGATCGTAGTTTGTAGTAGAAAATATTGAGATAAATTTGGACTTTGATAAATTACCCCTTAATTTTACAATGAGGGGCAAATTTACTTATGGTCGAACATCGAGGGTTAATTAACCCTCGATATTCGACTGCCGAATTGAAATCCTTTGACTTCGAATATCGAATTCGTTCGATTCGAAGGATTTTAATCCATCAATTGAACGATTTTTCTTCGACCTAAAAATTGTTCCAAAGCCTATGGGGACCTTCCCCATAGGCTAACATTGACCTCGGTAGGTTTTAGGTGGCGAAGTAGGGGGTTGAAGTTTTTTTTAAAGAGACAGTACTTCAACTATCGAATGGTCGAATATTGAAATGATTTTTAGTTTGAAACGTTCGATTCGAAGTCGTACTCGAAGGTCGAAGTAGCCAATTCGATGGTCGAAGTAGCCAAAAAAAACATTCGAAATTCTAAGTTTTTTTTATTCTATTCCTTCACTCGAACTAAGTAAATGGGCCCCTGAGTGTTGCCTCATATCTACAGGGAGGGAGAGAGGTCTCCATCCAGCAACAATTAAAACAAGCAAACATTTAATTAACATGAGAGACGTAGATGAGCACTGTGTTGTAATTAACTTAGCGCCCTGCGTTTCTCATTACAATTCAGCAATGCTGTTGCTTAAACACCCGACAGTAAAAAACTTAATTTGACTGAATGTATCACTCAGATTACTCAAAAAAACACTGTGAATAATGTCCCTGTTCATTAAAATGATTGAAAATCTTAAAAAATCTTCCTTCAATTTAGGAAATCTTTATAAATACGGCTAGTGTTGGGCGAATCTGTCCTGTTTTGCTTCACTGAAAAATTAGCGAAGCAGCGAAAAAATCACGAAACGATTTGTCATGCGCAACTTTTTTGTCCAATTGCATTAAAGCCAATGGGCATCAAGATTGTTTTGATGCACGGCAATTTTTACATGTGCAACTTTTTTGTCGCAGCAAGTTTTTTTTTGGCAGCAAATTTTTGAAGAAGTTCCGCAAAAAAATTCGAAATGCACGGCAAATCCATGACTGGTGAATAAATTTGTCCATCACTAACCACGGCAAAACTTACCCATAATTCCCTAGTCTGGAATTCATCATCTTATCTGTCTCAGTATTTTAAAGCTGAAGGATTTCACATTTACAAAGACTCCGTATAATTATATAAATAAGTTCATAGGTCAATAAAACAGAACTTTCCATTCTAATTATATATATATAAATATATTTCTTTTCTTTTGCAGTCAATCTAATGTCAAGGCTGTTAACTCTATCTTAAACATTGGCCCTTCTTGGCGGCACAGCATTATGTAAGTATAACATTTCTCTAAAGTAGAGGGGTACGTGGGGGCAGAACTATTTAAATTATTTGAGTTTTCCCCAATAACTTGAAAATCTTGAACGTGCACTTATTTATAAAGAAACGCGAATATTAAAGACACAATCAGTGAAAATCAGATTAAAAGTAAAACCCGATTACAATAACAATGCACTATAGTCTTCATTTTCAATGGGGCTGTTTGGACTTGATTTGGAAAAATTTCATTTTAAAATAGTTTTCATTTGGAAAGTACACCTCTTGTTGACTTTAACAGTAACTTGCCAGCACTTTTGCATATGAGTTTTTTGTGCTTAATACATTTTGCATATTCCAGTTTCAGTTGTGGTAAAAACTTGAATTTAAGGGGCATATTTATCAAGGGTCGAATTTAGAATTTGAAAAACTTCGAAATTCGAATTCAAAAAGACCAATGAAATTAAGTTGTTGTTTTTTTTTGGCCAAATAGGTCAGTTTTCGATTGAATAGGTCCAGCCGAATTCGAATCGAAGTAATAGCGCATTTGACCCAATAAAACTTTGATTTTTGAAAGTCCACCAATTGACTCCAAATAGGTTCTAGGAGGTCCCCCATAGGCTAAAACAGCAATTCGCCAGATGGTAGATGGTAGAAAGTCAAATTTTTAAAGAGACCGTATATGATAAATTTCGATATTCGAATTTTAACATTTTTCTAATCGAATTCCCTAGTCGAAGTACCGTATATACTCGAGTATAAGCTGACCCGAGTATAAGCCGAGGTACCTAATTTTACCTACGAAAACTGGGAAAACTTATTGACTCTAGTATAAGCCTAGACACAACTACAGCCCTGTCTCCCAGCAGCCCACATTCTGCCAAAGCGACCCCCCCAGCGATCAACCGGACTTCTTTGCAAAGTTGATGGTGACAGAGAATTGCCAAACGGATTACTGTGTGCATTGTCCCACTGTCACACTACCATGTGCAGAGGGTGCTGTTTGATATTGCCATCACTGTTAATTTTTTGTATAACCAACAGAGGGCGCTGTGTGATATTGCCATCACTGTTATTCTTTCATATAACCAACAGAGGGCGCTGTGTGATATTGCAGTCACTGTTAATCTTTCATATAACCAACAGAGGGCGCTGTGTGATATTGCAGTCACTGTTATTCTTTCATATAACCAACAGATGGCGCTGTGTGATATTGCAGTCACTGTTATTCTTTCATATAACCAACAGAGGGCGCTGTGTGATATTGCAGTCACTGTTATTCTTTCATATAACCAACAGAGGGCGCTGTGATATTGCAGTCACTGTTATTCTTTCATATAACCAACAGATGGCACTGTGATATTGCAGTCACTGTTAATCTTTCATAGAACCAACAGAGGGCGCTGTGATATTGCAGTCACTGTTATTCTTTCATATAACCAACAGATGGCGCACTGTTATTCTTTCATATAACCAACAGAGGGCATTGTGGGATATTGCAGTCTCTCCCCAAGTGTACTGTTGGTATAGGAATGATTAAAAGTGACTGCAATCTCAGCTGCTCGGGTCGGATACCGCTGACCCGAGTATAAGCCGAGGTAGACTTTTTCAGCACATTTTGGATGCTGAAAAACTCGGCTTATACACGGGTATATACGGTACACAGAAAATAGCTTGAAATTTAAGTTTTTTGAATACGAAAATTCACCTCAACCTTTGATAAATCTGCCCCTTAATGTTGGCTCATTTCAGCTATAGAAAGGTAGAAATTAAACTGTAAAAGTTTTGCATTATACTAGGGGGCAGATGTATTAAGGGTTGAATATCGAGGGTTAATTAACCCTCGATATTCGACTGGCGAATTAAAATCCTTCGACTTCGAATATCGAAGTCGAAGGATTTTGCGCAATTCGTTTGATCGAACGATCGAAGGAATAATCGTTCGATCAAACGATTAAATCCTTTTAATCGAACGATTCGAAGGATTTTAATCCTTCGACCAAAAAAAGATTGCGATGCCTATGGGGACCTTCCCCATAGGCTAACATTGACTTCGGTAGCTTTTAGGTGGCGAACTAGGGGGTAGAAGTTTTTTCTTAAAGAGACAGTACGACTGTAGAATGGTCGAATAGTCGACCGATTTTTAGTTCAAATCGTTCGATTCGAAGTCGTAGTCGAAGGTCGAAGTAGCCCATTTGATGGTCGAAGTAGCCAAAAAAACACTTCGAAATTCGAAGTATTTTTTCCTTCTATTCCTTCACTCGAACTTAATGAATGGGCCCCTTGGAATCAGTTGGTCAAATTGAACCAAACCCTCATTAGCATATTACGATTTTAAAATTTGAAATCTCCCCAAAAGCTTTAGTTCTCCGGTGCTTTTAAGTCACATGACTCCAGTGGCGATCCTAGAGGGGGGCGGGCCCTGGTGCGTGACGCGCATCCGGGCCCCGCCCCCCTCCATACGGCCACATTTGCCGGCATTTACAGGGGCAAACGAACTGCCGGGGGGCCCTGAGAGGGTGCGGGCCCTGGCCCGCTCACACCCCCTGCTCCCCCGGTAGTTCCGCCACTGCATGACTCTGTCCATTTCAAATCCCGTGAACACTCCTTACAATTATATTTGTATCCTCACTATTCTGCCACGGTTAAATTCATTTCCAACAGTCATCCACAATCCTACATGTTATAAAACAAAAGCAAAGATCTGATTGGTTGTTATAGGGAACATCAGTGGTGATGTCATGTTTTACACATAAGAGATTCTCATTAGCAGTGATTTTACGATAATTATGAAGCAACAAAACAAGTGTCATGTAGAGAATACACTGCTATTTTACTAACTAGTCCCTTCTCAGCATCTACATTCAACCCAACATTTCAATAAAACGTTCCATTCTGAAAGCTGGAGAGTCCAACATTTTAACCTTTCGAGCTGGCTGCCTGTACATGTAATTTTGGGGGAAATTAGCTCTGATAGGCAGGTAAGAGTAGGATTGGGAGCATAGAGACAGGGACACCACGTCTTCAGGTCAAACCACAGGTTTATTCAGCAAACTCTTCCCAATATAAAGTCTCAGGAACACAGTTCATTAGCGTTTCGACAGCACACGCTCAAGACTTTTCCCCACTCTGGGCTTCTCACCATGTAGGGTGACTTCCACATTATGGACTTCCCTCCTGGGATACCAACTCAGTAGCCTCAGGCCTGTCTCATATTGACTTTCCTCCTAGACTCTCTTGGTCACATCTCCCTCTGCTCCTGGCCAAGCAGCACCCTCAGCCCCTCTGGGAGGTCCTTACACAGACAGGTAACCTATGTGCCCTGCTCAGAGACACCTTCCTAACGCTCTCACTACAATTCAATACTTTTCCACAGGACAGCCTTCCTGGGGAAAGTGATCTCCAAAATGTGAACTAGACCACTGGAATGGATTGCCTGTTCCTTCCAGAACACAGGGTAGGGTTGCCACCTGGACAGCCTGGTAGTTGGAAGTGCTGTCCGGCTGAAACTATAGGAAATCTGAACAGAACATTGAAAATTTAAACATGGTGATCAGCCAATCACTGATCGCCACGTCATCAGTCCTGCTCCCGATGTCACCTCCCCCGATGTCACCTCCCCTTCCCGTTTTCTAGCCCCAGAAAAGATGGCAACTAGTGATGGGCGTTTCGCTAAGCCGAAAAATTCGCAAAACGGCACCGATGTCTCGTTTTTGACGCCAGCTAATTTTCACTGCCGTTTTGCGAATTTATTCGCCGGCGGCAAATCACGCAAATTTGCCGCAAATTCGCTCCTGGTGAATAAATTCACCCATCACTAATTGCAACCCTATTCCAGGGCCAGACAGCAAAATTATTTAAGCAGAGAAACCTTGATATGTTTAGTAATGTCTCCCTTGCAACTCTCATCTCCTATTAGGAAGAAATTAAAGTCAAAACTCACCTGTTTACACATTTCCACTCTACACAACTGGTACATCTAGGTTATGGTGAATTATATAATAATTATAAGGGTTATTGCTCACGGTCGTATTTACTGCAGTACATTTAGGGGCACATTCACTTAGCTCGAGTGAAGGAATAGAAGAAAAAAAACGTCGAATTTCGAATGTTTTTTTCGGCTACATCGAATTGGCTACTTCGACTTCGAATCAAACGATTCGAACTAAAAAACGTTCGACTATTTGACCATTCGATAGTCGAAGTACTGTCTCTTTAAAAAAAACTTCGACCAAGCACTTCGCCACCTAAAACCTACCGAACATCAATGTTAGCCTGTGGGGAAGGTCAAAGGAAAATCCTTCGATCGATGGATTAAAATCCTTCGAATTGTTCGATTCGAACGATTTTTCCTTCGATCGTGCGATTGTAGGAAATGCGGTAAATCCTTGAACTTCGATATTCGAAGTCGAAGGATTTTACTTTGCCAGTCGAATATCGAGGGTTAACTAACCCTCGATATTCGACCCTAGGTAAATGTGCCCCTTGAAGTTATTTAATTATTTATGGACTTTCCCAAAAAATCCAGAAGGTTTGGTCTAATTTAGCAGGCTTTCTCTGGCAAAAATGAAATATTAAAATCAAATTATCTCCCTCTTTTGCTCACTGAATTTTGATTTTAAAGACATTATAATGGAAGGTCTGCCAGCTCCTAGAATCAATTCATTTTCTAAACTCATTTCCATATTCACGGCTGCCATAAAAAAATACATTTTTCTTTTTTTGGCTGAAAGAAGTTACTCCCTTCATAGATGACACTCTGTCTTTATAATATCTCATCTAGATACTCGGTCAATATATTTAGAACAATTTGACTGCAGATATAAATCTCACGCTGCACTGGTTGAACCATCATGTTCATTGCTTGCAGTATTTTATTTATGTTTTCTATTATCAATGCAGACCCACCTGTTCTTCATTCACTATTCACTGAGCACTTAGAACTTATTGCACGAGGCTAAAGTTTGAGCTTGTCAATAGTAGTAATAACAGGAGTACTTATCTGTTATCTACTGTGTATCCTGTGCTTGAATGGCTGCCCCCATGGCTACACAGCAGCTTGTTTATATAAACTATAGTAGTACTTATCTGTTATCTACTGTGTATCCTGTGCTTGAATGGCTGCCCCCATGGCTACACAGCAGCGTGTTTATATAAACTATAGTAGTACTTATCTGTTATCTACTGTGTATCCTGTGCTTGAATGGCTGCCCCCATGGCTACACAGCAGCGTGTTTATATAAACTATAGTAGTACTTATCTGTTATCTACTGTGTATCCTGTGCTTGAATGGCTGCCCCCATGGCTACACAGCAGCGTGTTTATATAAACTATAGTAGTACTTATCTGTTATCTACTGTGTATCCTGTGCTTGAATGGCTGCCCCCATGGCTACACAGCAGCTTGTTTATATAAACTATAGTAGTACTTATCTGTTATCTACTGTGTATCCTGTGCTTGAATGGCTGCCCCCATGGCTACACAGCAGCTTGTTTATATAAATTATAGTAGTACTTATGTTATCTACTGTATATCCTGTGTCTGAATGGCTGTCCCCATGGCTACACAGCAGCTTCTTTATATCAACTATAGTAGTACTTATCTGTTATCTACTGTGTATCCTGTGCTTGAATGGCTGCCCCCATGGCTACACAGCAGCTTGTTTATATAAACTACAGTGGTGTTTCTGAAGCAAACACACCAGTTTACCAGTACAGAACAAACAGGATATCACTGTATATTCCCACACTTTTATTTTTTGGTGTTACTATTCCTTTAAATGCAGCTTCTGTCCCCACAGACTGGTCATTTGTAAATGCCTTTCTCTTCTTTCCTATAAACTTCTTTACTTCTGTATTAAGCCACATAGGATGATTCTTAGAGCTTCTACATTTACATATTAGGGTAATAAATTGAGAACAGTGATGATTTAATATCATTTAATATCATCATGTGAACCATTTCTGTTCTATGTTTTTAATTGAAAACATAATGCCCCAATCTATGTTCTGCATGGCAGTCTTTATAGAGACAAAATTTGCTTATTAAAATTCAGGGTTTTTGTTGCCCCAGTCTATATTTTTTTTATGCTCAAAACATTAATGGGCAGATTTATTAAGGTTCGAGTTTTGTTTTCCATGAAAGCTCGAGTTTTCAAAAAACCTGGAATTTTTTGAGATTTATTATACCCCGACCCTGGAAATGGCTTGATTACAAAAATTCACCATCTAAAACCTGTTGAGGTCTTGTAGAAGTCAATGGCAGAGGCCCCTTGAACCATTTGAAGATGTTAATAGCCTTCATGATGTTCCAGTTTTTTTTGGAGGGTTTTGCCTGAAAACTCGATTAGAAATTCAACCTTTGATAAATAACCACCTAAATGAGATCACATTATGGTCACTATTACCCAGGGGTTCAATTACTTACACATTTAGGGGCCAATTCACCAAGCTCGAGTGAAGGATTCGAAGTAAAAAAACTTCGATTTTAGAAGTGTTTTTTGGGCTACTTCGACCATCGAATGGGCTACTTCGACCTTCGACTACGACTTAGAATCGAAGGATTCGAACTTGAAATCGTTTGACTATTTGACCATTCGATAGTCGAAGTACTGTCTCTTTAAGAAAAAACTTTGACCCCCTAGTTCGCCACCTTAAAGCTACCGAACCCAATGTTGGCCTATGGGGAAGGTCCCCATAGGCTTGCCTAAATTTTTTTGGTCGAAGGATAATCCTTCGATCGTTGGATTAAAATCCTTCGAATCGTTCAGATCGAACGATTATTGCTTCGATCGTTCGATTGAGCTATTTGCGCTAAAATCCTTCGACTTCGATATTCGAAGGATTTTAATTCCCAGTCGAATATCGAGGGTTAATTAACCCTCGATATTCGACCCTTGGTGAATTTGCCCCTTAGTATATGTTCTGGATCATTAGAGATGAGTAGATCCAGTATAGAGTATCTAGTAGAGTTAAGTAACTAAACTTTATGGGGCAGATTTATCAAGGTTCGAATATGAATTTTGAACTTTTGATTTTTTTTGTTCAAAACGCACTAATTTGAATTGGGAAATTTTCTAACTCAATTTGAATTTCAAGGTTTATTAAACATTTACCCTGGGAATAATTCGAATTTGACTATTCGCCACCTAAAACCTGCCGAGTTCATGTATCAGTCAGTGTCAAAATTTAAGTCAAATTGATTTGAATTCGATTCGAGTTTTCAGGTTAGTAATATTCTTTCGAGTTTTACATATTCTATTTTTTATTAAATAACCTCATATAACCTCAAATAACCTCGAATTTCGCGTATATTTGAATTTAAAAAAATTCACATGAATTTGAAATTTCGACCTTTAATAAATGGCCTCTGGGAGTTTCACCACCCATTCAATTCAACTGTGTGGTACTGCTCGACATATTGAGATAAATTCTTATTAAAACCCTTTTTAGAAAAAGGAATTTTTAACATTGCACAAAAATGTAGCAAAATTGAAGCTTAAATACTGTGTAAGTCTCATGGATATGTTTTTATATATAAAAAAAACCTTGGTGAAATGCATTGATAATAAGCATAAAAATCAAGAGCTGCTGATGGGATTAGGACTATAGGGTCTCTTATATATGAGAAAAAGATAAATCTTCCTCAAAGGGTTATGGAATATGTGACTAGAATAATATTTAAAAAATATTATTATC
Source organism: Xenopus laevis (assembly GCF_017654675.1). Lineage (NCBI taxonomy): Eukaryota > Metazoa > Chordata > Amphibia > Anura > Pipidae > Xenopus > Xenopus laevis. The sequence continues at coordinate 133,934,432 of NC_054383.1, read as the reverse complement.
TCTTAAATGCTGAAACTTGTTCTAATGCCTTTGTTATATTTTTAGGAGATGTGCTGCTTCTATCCTGATGGAATACAAGGATCATACAAAAAATACCGTATATGTAGTTGATTTTCATTCAGAACATTATTGAGGGAATGCGTAATTTGTGTAATTTTATCACTTTTTATATTTTATAACAACAATAATACTATAGAAATGAATAGGGGCAAACACAAGGCTGCATGCAAAGGGCCAGATTCAGTTCAGTGAGAAAAACTTTCACGTGAAATTCAATGAGATTCAATTTGTGTAGAAAAAAAATGTTTCTCCTAATTCAGTTCCAATTCTTTCCCCATTGATTTTAATACAGTCTTTCGCCAGATTCAATTCATTGAGAAAAAGTTATCTCATCATGGTTTATCACAGGAAAATGCACGGCCAAGATTCAATTAGAGAGGAAAAACTTCAGTTCCAGTTTTATTCCGATAGACTTCAGTAGAGTTTTTACGTGGTAAAAAGTGAGATACGTTTTTCAGATTCAATTCATTGAGGTTTACGTGAAAATTCATGGCGGACATTCAATTTGAGCTGCAATTTAATTCGGAGAAACTTATCTCAAAGTTTATCACATGAAAGGCCAGATTCTTTTCAGTGAGAAAAACTTTCACGTTTTATACTCATGGATGAGATTCAATTCGTGTAGAAAAAAAATGTTTCTCCCAATTCAGTTCCAATTTTCCCCCCAAAAATTTTAATACAGTTTTTGGTCAGATGCAATTAATTGAGAAAAAGTTATCTCATGGTTTATCACGTGAAAACTCATGAATGAGATTCAGTTGGAGGAGAAAAATTTTCTCCTTATTCAGTTCCAGTTTTTTACCCATAGACTTCAATAAAGTTTTCACATGGTAAATAGTGAGAAATGTTTTTCTGAATAAATGTGCATCTAAAATTGAAGAGAACTTTATGTTTTTTTATATTTTTTCTTCAGTAAATCTGTCCCCCCCCATTTACATAGTGCTACATTATCTTTGATCATTTTGAGCTTTGCTGAATAAACTTGCCAATTATGAGATAAACCTGTGATAAATGTTTTGACAAGATGTAAATATTGTTTATAATACAGACAGACTATTCTGTAAATTAGTGATGTAATCAGCTATAATTGGTGCTTATTGGTGTCATTTCTGTTACATGACTCATGACTTTATCTATTATGATATATAAAGTAAAATGTACCCCCTGCTGTAAAATATGGGCATATTAGTGTGCCGGTTCTTCTTACGCCGCAGGCGCTGGTTCTTAGGGTGCACGCGGCGCGCCTCCTTGTAATTTAAAGGCGCACTGGCGTGATAACGCCAGCGTGCAATGGCGCGAAATTTAAAAGTATTTAAAGGCACATTTTTACTTACTTTTACTTTTTACACACTGCCCGTTATAGGTTTTGTTACCTCGTGGTGTTTGAGCTTTGTGCTGTTCTGAATCATGATCTGATTGTTTCAAAAAAAGTCTTTTTTTTTTCTAAGTCCCAAAAAACGCTGGCGTGTTTTCTACATGATGGCTGATAGGCTGAAAAAGATCGAATTTTTTTTGGGGCTCCCCTTCCTCCCCCCTACATTTCCTGACTCATGGCAACTTACCTAGACAGTGGGAACATGTGTAGGGCAAAATAACATTTTTATTTGCAGATTTGAAGGTTTTCTAGGCATTTGTAGTGCAGATACGTGTTCCTCCATTGAAATTTGAATTTCGCGCCGTATGCAAATTAGCCTTCGCTAGCGTAACTTCGCTTTATATAGCGAATCAACGCTAGCGCAACTTCGCAACCTTACCCTACCCCTGTGCGCAACTTCGCATCTTAGTGAATTTGCCCCATGTGTTTAAAGTGCCAGAACATGTATAATAAATAATTCACTCAAAACCTCTAAGGAGGGTCTGGAACCAAAAAAGTTTAACAACTGCTGCTAAAGTCGCATTATATCATGTTTAATTGTGATATATAGCATCTCTTTGTTCTTGCAGTCGTTTTGAGTGGAAAGCTTCAAAAACCACTTCTAGTCTGCAGAGCATTATGTAAGTATTACATTTCCTATAGAAAGTGCATACTGTACACACACAGGTATTCATAAGTATTTTACTGCACCTGCAAAATATTAACAATAATCGCATATAGTATCTTGACTCCCTTGCACCTTCTACCACCCATCACAGCCGACCAGCTAAACCCCAACCCTGGTACATTAGTGTAACTCGGTATCTCAGATGTAGTCGATCAGCTGAGCGACAAACTGATCCTGACTTCATCCACTTCAAATTCATGCTCTCCTGCTACAATCAAGCTCTATCAATAGCTAAAGAACAGAACTTCTCTTCTTTAATCTCCACTCTGTCATCTAAACCACAGCGACTGTTTGTCACATTTAACTCACTCCTATGCCCCCCTCCACCCCCTGCACCCATTAATGTAACTGGCCAAGATCTTGCTCATTTCTTTAATGAAAAAATCTATCTCACTAGGCTGAGCATATCATCTGACAACAATCTCAGACTAACGTACAGTCCACTCACATCTAGTTAGCACTTCTTCACTCCCACAACACTAGATGAAGTTAGCAAACTTCTAGCCAGCTCAAAACCCACAACCTGCTCCCTTGACCCCATACCCTCTCGCCTCCTCTATCCAATCTCTGATACACTCTCTCCTGCACTTACCCACCTATTTAACCTTTCACTCACTACTGGTACGTTTTCATCCTTATACAAACAAGTATTAATCACTCCTATCCTCAAAAAAACATCCCTTGTTCCCAGCTCTCCCGCTAACTATCGTCCAGTTTCCCTTCTTCCGTTCACATCCAAATTACTAGAAAGGCTTATTTACAAACGTCTGATCCAGCATCTCACTCACAACTCTCTTCTCGACCCCTTGCAATCTGGCTTCCACCCAACACACTCGACTGAAACTGCACTCACCAAAGTAACCAATGATCTTCTACTGGCAAAGTCTAAAGGTCTAAAAAAGTCTAAAGGTCACTACTCCATACTCATCCTTATAGATCTCTCTGCAGCCTTGGACACAGTTGACCACACACTCCTCCTTGACATTCTACACTCATCTGGCATTCGGGACACTGCTCTTTCATGGTTTACATCTTATCTGTCTGACCGTTCCTTTAATGTTGCCTTCTCTGACTCTACTTCTACTACGTTCCCTCTCTCTGTCCGAGTTCCTCAAGGCCCCCTGCTGTTCTCGCTCTATACAACTTCACTAGGAAAACGTATTCAGTCGTTTGGACTTCAGTATCACCTTTATGCTGATGACACCCAACTCTACTTGTCTACTCCTGATCTTTCTAATTCTGTCCTTTCCCAAGTCACAGACTGTCTCTCTGCTGTCTCCTCCTGGATGTCACAGCGCCACCTGAAACTGAACCTTTCTAAAACAGAACTCATTATATTTCCTCCAAGATCTTCCCCTGTCCATCAGATATTACTCACTGTAAACAACACCACCTTTCATTCCACCACACAAGCACACAGGAGTTATACTAGACTCACATCTGTCTTTTTCACCACACATTCAAACATTCAAACTCTTGTTGTATTCAACTGTGCAACATTGCCCGAATACGACCCTATCTCAGTTCAGAATCAACCAAAACACTTATTCGGTCTCTCATCATCTCCCACCTTGATTACTGCAACCTACTCCTTGCAGATATTCCAACAAGTCGCCTTTCACAACTCCAATCTGTTCTTAATGTGGCTGCTAGACTCTGTCTCACCGCTCAACATCAGCTGTTCCCATATATATGTCCCTTCATTGGCTGCTAATCTCCTCTACAATCAAATTCAAATTACTAACACTCACATTCAAGGAATCTATGGGAGAAGGCCTTTCCTTAATTTGGAGTTTTCTATATTAAGGTTTCCGGATAACAGATCCCATACATTAAATGAAGTAAAAGTATGCTATTTCATTAGAAGTACAATACTATGAACAATAAGACAAAAATAAATCTCAATAAAAATGTATAAATATGCATTTAATTATAGAAATGAGTGTTAGCTTCCCGTTGCTTTCATACTTGTTCGCCTTTAAATTAACTGTTAGTATGATGTAGAGAGGGATATTCTGAGACAATTTGCAGTTGGTTTTCATTTTTTATTATTTGTGGTTTTTGAGTTATTTAGTTTTTTATTCAGCAGCTCTCCAGTTTGCACTTTTTTTTTAGAAATCTAGTTGCTAAATCCAAATTCCCCTAGCAACCATGGATTGATTTTAATAAGAGACTGGAATATGAATAGGAGAGGCCTGAATAGAAAGATGAGTGTAATAAAAAGAAGCAATAACAATACATTTGTAACCTTACAGAGCATTTGGTTTTAGATGGGGTCAGTGACCTCCATTTGAAAGTTGGAAAGAGTTAAAGGAAGAAGGTAAATCATTAAAAAACTATTAAATAGAAAAAATGAAGACTACACGTAGTTGAACATTTACTAAGAATTGACTACTCTATAACATACTAAAAGTTAAAATAAAGGTGAACCACCCTTTTAAGGATGTGTCTTCTCTAAGTAAACTTGGGTCATCCCTACAACTAATAATTGTCAAAAGTATAGAATAAATGATAAAGTAGGTCTTTCTTAATTTAGATTAAAATTGTCATTGGCAATTGGACCAAAAATCCAAGAATAAATGCTTTGAATTATTACCATTCGATTTACCGTAAACCATAAAGTCCATCAGGCTTGAGCACATGCCCAGTCCTCCGAATTAGACCTAAAATAAAATCCCTCCAAGCTGCTCACACTGTTGTTATCACACCCAATTCTTATGAGGGTTTGATTAATCTACATGAATCTGATCAAAAGCTACTTGCTTTTTGCAGGTTAACTTCATTCCGCAAATTCACCCAGCGTTTCTCCACAGAAAGCATCACTGAAATGCCCTTTGGCTAATGGTTTGGATGGATTCAACTCAATGTACTTCTGTCTTTACTAATATTTACTATGTAACTACATCATAACGCTGTAGTCCTATGGCTTCAGAGCCTGTTTAAAGGTATATACGTGTAAGACAGTACAAAAAACTGAGGGGGCTAAATCAGTGGTGGGGGCTCAGGTCACAGACTCATTTAGGTGAAATTTGGGGAGAATGTTTTCCTAAATACACCTGAGTTTGAATTTCAGGGTACAATTTGGTATGAACACATATTTGGGCAACAAATCTAATTAAATCAAATTAAAAATAATAAAATCAAATGCTAGCAGTCACTATAGAAATGGATAAGTAATTAACCCCAGAAATGCCAATAATCACCATAGAAACTAGATGATCAGCAATAATGCCAGACATGCCAGAAATGACTGCAGTAAGTCCCCATACATGATACCCAGTAGGCAGTAATACTGTAGGTACCAATTGGCACCCCTTTCTCTTCAGAATGAAGGTCCTGTCTGAATCTTTTGGCAAAGCTTTCCATTTTTTTTTCTTGCCCTAATCTCTTAATAAATGACTGCTAAAGTCCTAACCTTGCCCCTGGTAACGTAAATCCACCATAGCCAGCAACAATAAGATCTCCTACCCACAGCCCCAAACATTAGCAGGCAAGAGCTCAAATTTCTAGCAGTACAGTAGTGATGTGCGGGTGATCGGGCTTTCCCCAACATGTCAGTTAGAGTTTCTAATGGTAACAAACTGCTGAAGCTCCAATATGGCAGCTCCCTCATAGAAAAACATGGGGGATTAGATGGGTAATGTTAAAGCATCTGTAAATACTTTTATGACAAAATTATAGATAGTATGCGAAGACAATATTATGATGGATATGAACAAAAAGGTTTAATTACTGGTGTGAGTATCTCTTTAAATCCAGGGTCTCACAAACAACCATCCAGATGTCTCTTCCTTCAATTACTAGTGATGGGCGAATTTATTTGCCAGGCGCGAATTTGTGGCAAATTTGCGCAATTTGCCACCGGCTAATAAATTCGCAAAATTGCTGTGAAAATTTGCTGGCAAGAAGTGTCCGGCATGAAAGAAATGGACACATTTCGCGTTTTTTTCGCCGCTTCCCAAATTTTTGGGCCGTTTCGCGGGACATTCACACATTTTTTGGTGCAATGGCGCAAATTCGCCCATCACTATCAACTACCCATACTGGGGGTAGCAGGTGATCCCCACTGAAAACATAATAGGAAGACTTACCATCTACATACACATAAATATAAAATTGCAGTCAAATACAAGTGTGATTGTGCATTTTCTGGATTAACTTTGTACTAAGATCTTTAAAACTGTATTTTCTGTATCCCCCCCAGAAAGCAGGATGAAATTCTATGAATAAAGACCCCTAGAACTCATAGCGGAATGGCAACTTAATTTATAAATCCCCCAGAATTCGTAGCATAATGGCATAATGACAACTTAATTTATAAATTTATAAATACCCCCAGAATAGCATCATGGCACATAGCCAATTTCATGTATAAATACCCCCAGAATGCACAGAGTTAACTCACTGATAACCCCCCATACCATTGTAAATGTGCCGATCATGCATTCAGAGACCCTTACTTACTTCATGTTGCTCCCGAAACTGACCAATCACAACTATGCGACTAACGTTGCAAAGCAGGAAGAGCTCAGTAAAGTGAATCGGGTGACCAAGGCCCCCCTGGCCCCCCCGGTTCCGAACATTTATTATTATCAAGATGGTGGCAAATTAATTAGAGCGAGGGCCTAGGGGCCCACCAAGGCTGGGGCCCATCAGGTTTTTTCCCGGGGTCCTGGCAGGCCAGTCCGACCCTGTTCTTGCAGTAGTTTTAAGTGAAAAGCTTCAGAAACCACTTCTAGTCGGCAGAACATTATGTAAGTATTGCATTTCGCTAAAACTGATAATCCCATTTATTAAGGTCAATGTTTCCTTTAGGGTCAATAACAGTGTGATACTTACCCTCAGTGTAGTTATAGCAACCAATCAGCAATCAGATATTTACTCTCAGCGGTCCCCTGTAGTAGGGTAATAAAGGAAATTAAATATGGTTGCTATGGGTAACTACCTTGGGGCAAATGTGCCCAGTGTCAACCGGAATAGTGTAACTGAAACACTTTATACTGACTTTCTCCTGCACTTCTTCTATCAGCAGAGTCTTTCTGGAATTCAAGGCATATATAATTCAGATTAATTATACAATCAATGGTCACTGACACAGGAGGGCATCTGGCTGAGATTCTGAGGTCAGGAAATACATTTCTCTTTATGATGAGGAATTAGAAGCCAGGAGTTATGTCTGAATAATTGGCAGTGTTTTGGAACTGATGAGCTCCGTGGAGTTAAAGCTTCTATTTTAATGACTTTTTATGAATCTGGAGCCTCATAACTTCTTAGTGAATGACTTTGTTATTGCTACTTTTTATTACTCATCTTTCTATTCAGGCCTATTCATATTCCAGTCTCTTATTCAAATCAATACATGGTTGATAGGGTAATTTGGACCCTAGCAACCAGATAGCTGAACTTGCAAATTGGAGAGTTGCTGAATAAAAAGCTAAATAACTCAAAAATCACAAATAATAATAAATGAAAACCAATTGCAAATTGTCTCAGAATATCATGCTCTTCATCATATTGAAATAATAATAATAATAATAATAATGCATAGGCTCGGGTTTCCAATGGCAACTGACCCACAACCAACCAGACCAATATGTAACTCCCCAAAAATAAAGTTATTCTGGGTAAAGAGTAAAGAAAAGGGCAATAGAATCCTTAGGATATTTGATAACTTAATCCCCAAATGTTTGCAGAGTATGTGTAAACTGACTAACTGCTCAGACATCTCCATGGAAATTTGAAGTAATATAATTTTTCTCCATTAAATGCGCAATATTATTTTAAAGTGTGTGTGTGGGGAGGGGCATTTTATATGTTTTCAGAATAAACTCATATACAGGAATCTTTGTTTTATTGGTCTTTTATTTATATAAGGTCTAATTTACATACAGTATCATCTATATAACGAACAATGGATCTCTCCCGTTTTTATTCCCAGTTTTAACCAAACAAAGTTGTGTTGCTAATGTAAGACCTTTTCTGTAAATGTAGGAAAATTGCCAGAAATTCATAATTCATTTTTACATGTAGTAATAATACAGATACGTAGGGGATTATTTATCAAAGGTCGAATTTTAGAGTTTTATATACTTTGAATAGTGATGGTCGATTTTTGGGGCGTTTTGCTTTGCCGAAAAATTTGCAAAATGGTGCCGGTGTCTCTTTTTCGACGCCAGCATCCGTTTTTGAAGCCGGCATCCGTTTTTTTGCGTCCAAAAAAAAAAACGGATGCCGGCGTCCAAAAAAACGGATGCTGGCATTCGTTTTTTTGGATGCCGGCGTCCATTTATGGCCAAATTGCGCCGGCGTCCAAAAAAACGCAAATTTATTCGCCAGCGGGAATCGCAGGAAATCTTCGCGAATTCGCACCTGGTGAATAAATTCGCCCATCACTAATTTTGAATAAACTCTAATGATCTTGAATGATTTCTTATTTCAGAAAAATCTTGGGAAAAACTTGTTTGTTCAAGTAAATTTTGAAACTTCTCAAAAACTTGAATTTTTGTGGAAAACACAACTTGAACCTCAATAAATAACCTCCTTAAATTACCTTAATGGAATAAGAGTAGAAATAAAGCTGACACGGATTCCCAGAAATAGGTACATGTTGATATATTAAAAAACCTAAACATTTGATGGTTTGTCGAAATCTAACCTGATATATTCATGTGAGAAATACTACGTGGGCTCAACAGGAAGTTGTTCAACTCATGTATGCTATTAATCATGAGAAATATATTTATCACAAGCTCAAAAAAAACCTCAAAAAACTTGAGTCAAAAGAATAGTTTACATTTTGGTTTGAACAGCTCCCATTAACTATTACATGACCTTGCAAACTTTTGCATGTCGAAGTTTTATTTTTTGTGTCTTTTTTTGCTTAATAAATATTGAAAATTCATAAGATTTGGAATATTGATAATTGCAAGGGGTAGTTTACCTCTGAGTTAGTATGTTATAGGGGGTTATTTATCAAAGGTCGAGTGTTAGAGTTTTTTTTTTTTTTTTACCTTGAATGAACTCAAATGACCTCAAAATTCGAATGGTAAAAAACTTGAATGGCAAAAACCCAAATGTGCGAGTTCGAGTCCCGCAACCCGAAAACTAAAATGGATTGATTTTTCAGTGGAAAAAAACCTCAAATTGATCAAATCAAGTTCTTGATTTCAGTTTTTGGCCAAAACCCTCCGAAAAAAACACAAACATCAAGCAGGCTGTTAACCTCTTCATGTGGTTCCAGGGATGTCTGTCATTGACTTCTAGAGAACCTCGACAGGTTTTAGGTGGTGTATTGTCAAATTGGAGCTGTTTCCAGGGTCGGGGTATAATAAATCTCAAAATATTCAAGTTTTTTTTTTTAAAGAAAACTCAATAGATTCTTTTTTGTAACCCGAAAATGTGAGTTTTGATTAAAAAATACAACTTGAATTTTTATGGGAAAAACAAATTGAGCCTTAATAAATCTGCTGCATAGTGTAGCCTTTTCTGTGGAACCTTCCCATTGGTCTCAATTTTCTTTTTCATCGTTTTTTTAATCATTTAGGGACAGATTTACTAAAGTTCAAATGGTAAATTTGAATTTAAATTTGAAGCACGTCAAAAAAAAATTGAAGCGCGAATATATTAAAGGGGAACTTGACCGTATTCTTTCATATTCATTTAAATTTGACGCACTTCAAAAAAAATTTGAAGCGCGAATATATTAAAGGGGAACTTGACCGTATTCTTTCACCTGCCTGTATGTATTTGGATTGTGGGGGGAAACTTGGGTACCCAGGGAAACCCACGCAGGCACGGATTGGCAATTTCAACTCTTCCAGGTGTGAGTAGCGTCACCCCCTGAAACATCCATTTTCTCCTGAGCCTTTCTTGGCCCCCTAATCAGCAGTTGGAGGAGAGCTTTCCTGCCCAACATTAGAAAAGTTGTCTGGATCCGGAAGACTCTTTTTAATATCCCTGGCAACAATAGGGACCATTATTGGGTCAGTTGCTTAATGTATAGGATTTAGCGTTTCCCCAAACTTAATGCCCTTGTGCTGGGGTCAGACTATTGTGCAAATGTTTAGATAAAACTATGGTGTAGACCAAAGGTCTCTATTACTTTCCACAGTGGACTAAGTTAGCACATTAGAAAAAGAATGAGATGTTATAGGGCCCTTACATCTCCCTAATATGATTGTATTTCATTAGACAGGGAAGAACATTCACAGTCCCTTGGCTGGAGCTTTCACAAGTAATTTTACATTGACCTGAAATTGGCACATAGTGTAGACTCTTTGCCAGGTGTGAGGAAGGTGCATAAAAATTCCTTCTATAAAACTACAAATAATAAAAAATGAAAACCAATTGCATATTGTCTCATAATATCCCTCTCTACATTATACTAACAGTTAACTCAAAGGTGAACAGCCCATTTAAAGGAAAAGGAAAGTGAATTGTTCGCAGATAATAAACATTATGTAGGACATCCTTTCATCATAATGTCCCACATGAGAGTAAAACGAAAGCAAAAGAATTCATTTACACTGCAGGTGCTGCTTAGAACCCTGATTTCAGATTCTGATCCACCTCAAAGCCGTTAAGACGCTCTGCCCGGTTCTGAGTAGGAGTGAGAGACATCACGGAGCCTCCTCACTGGTATTAGAACGTTCCTGCAGAGGTAGGAGACACATTTTATTGTTACTGTTAGCAAAGCATTTAGAAACTGGTTTCCCCGTGAGGTGCACTGCCTTTCATTACAGTAATTTATATACAGGTACAGGTATGGGACCTGTTATTCAGAATGCCCCAGACCTGGAGCTTTCTGGATAATGGATCTTTCCATGATTTGAATCTTAAATAGACCTTAAGTCTACCAGAAAATCATATAAACATGAAATAAACCCAATAGGCTGGTTTTGCTTCCAATAAGGATTAATTATATCTTAGTTGGGATCAAGTACAAGCTACTGTTTTATTATTACACAGAAAAAGGAAATCATTTTTAAAAATGCGGATATAATGGAGTCTATGGGAGATAGTCTTTCCATAATTCAGAGCTTTCTGGATAACAGGTTTCTGGATAATGGTTCCCATGCCTGTATAAGTAAACCCATTATCCAGAAAGCTCCAAATTATGGCATAGCCGCGAATTTTTGGGCCGTTTTGCTGGATATTTGCGAATTTTTTGGCGAAACGGCGCAAATTCGCCCATCACTATCAACTACCCATACTGGGGGTAGCAGGTGATCCCCACTGAAAACATAATAGGAAGACTTACCATCTACATACACATGAATATAAAATTGCAGTCAAATACAAGTGTGATTATAGATTTTCTGGATTAACTTTGTACTAAGATCTTTAAAACTGTATTTTCTGTATCCCCCCCCCCCAGAAAGCAGGATGAAATTGTATGAATAAAGACCCCTAGACCCCTCATAGCGGAATGGCAACTTAATTTATAAATCCCCCAGAATTCATAGCATAATGGCATAATGACAACTTAATTTATAAATTTATAAATACCCCCAGAATAGCATCATGGCACATAGCCAATTTCATGTATAAATACCCCCAGAATGCACAGAGTTAACTCACTGATAACCCCCCATAACATTGTAAATGTGCCGTCTATTCAGAGACCTGTACTTCATGTTGCTCCCGAAACTGACCAATCACAACTATGCGACTAACGTTGCAAAGCAGGAAGAGCTCAGTAAAGTGAATCGGGTGACCAAGGCCCCCCTGGCTCCCCCGGTTCCGAACATTTATTATTATCATGATGGTGGCAAATTAATAAGAGGGAGGGCCTAGGGGCCCACCAAGGCTGGGGCCCATCAGGTTTTTTCCCGGGGTCCTGGCAGGCCAGTCCGACCCTGTTCTTGCAGTAGTTTTAAGTGAAAAGCTTCAGAAACCACTTCTAGTCGGCAGAACATTATGTAAGTATTACATTTTGCTTAAACTGATGATCCCATTTATTAAGGTCAATGTTTCCTTTAGGGTCAATAACAGTGTGATACTTACCCTCAGTGTAGTTATAGCAACCAATCAGCAATCAGATATATACTCTCAGCGGTCCCCTGTAGTAGGGTAATAAAGGAAATTAAATATGGTTGCTATGGGTAACTACCTTGGGGCAAATGTGCCCAGTGTCAACCGGAATAGTGTAACTGAAACACTTTATACTGACTTTCTCCTGCACTTCTTCTATCAGCAGAGTCTTTCTGGAATTCAGGGCATATAAAATTCAGATTAATTATACAATCAATGGTCACTGACACAGGAGGACATCTGGCTGAGATTCTGAGGTCAGGAAATACATTTCTCTTTATGATGAGGAATTAGAAGCGAGGAGTTATGTCTGAATAATTGGCAGTGTTTTGGAACTGATGAGCTCCGTGGAGTTAAAGCTTCTATTTTAATGACTTTTTATGCATCTGAAGCCTCATAACTTCTTAGTGAATTACTTTCTTATTGCTACTTTTTATTCCTCATCTTTCTATTCAGGCCTATTCATATTCCAGTCTCTTATTCAAATCAATACATGGTTGCTAGGGGAATTTGGACCCTAGCAACCAGATAGCTGAACTGGAGAGTTGCTGAATAAAATGCTAAATAACTCAAAAATCACAAATAATAATAAATGAAAACCAATTGCAAATTGTCTCAGAATATCATGCTCTTCATCATATTGAAATAATAATAATAATAATAATAATGCATAGCCTCGGGTTTCCAATGGCAACTGACCCACAACCAACTCCCCAAAAATATAGTTATTCTGGGTAAAGAGTAAAGAAAAGGGCAATAGAATCCTTAGGATATTTGATAACTTAATCCCCAAATGTTTGCAGAGTATGTGTAAACTGACTAACTGCTCAGACTTCTCCATGGAAATTTGAAGTAATATAATTTTTCTCCATTAAATGCGCAATATTATTTTAAAGTGTGTGTGTGGGGAGGGGCATTTTATATGTTTTCAGAATAAACTCATATACAGGAATCTTTGTTTTATTGGTCTTTTATTTATATAAGGTCTAATTTACATACAGTATCATCTATATAACGAACAATGGATCTCTCCCGTTTTTATCCCCAGTTTTAACCAGAAAACAAATTTGTGTTGTAAGTTTTAAGACCTTTTCTGTAAATGTAGGAAAATTGCCAGAAATTCATAATTCATTTTTACATGTAGTAATAATACAGATACGTAGGGGATTATTTATTAAAGGTTGAATGTTAGAGTTTTATATACTTTGAATAGTGATGGGCGATTTTTGGGGCGTTTTGCTTTGCCGAAAAATTTGCGAAATGGCGCCGGTGTCTCTTTTTCGATGCCAGCATCAGTTTTTTTGCGTCCAAAAAAAAAACGGATGCCGGCATCCAAAAAAATGGATGCTAGCATCCATTTTTTGGATGCCGGCGTCCATTTATGGCCAAATTGCGCCGGCGTCCAAAAAAACGCAAATTTATTCGCCAGCGGGAATCGCAGGAATTCTCCGCGAATTCGCACCTGGTGAATAAATTCGCCCATCACTAATTTTGAATAAACTCTAATGATCTTGAATGATTTCTTATTACAGAAAAATCTTGGGAAAAACTTGTTTGTTCGAGTAAATTTTGAAACTTCTCAAAAACTTGAATTTTTGTGGAAAACACAACTTGAACCTCAATAAATAAACTCCTTAAATTACCTTAATGGAATAAGAGTAGAAATAAAGCTGACACGGATTCCAGAGACTTCTGTCATTGACTTCTAGAGAACCTCGACAGGTTTTAGGTGGTGTATTGTCAAATTGGAGCTGTATAATAAATCTCAAAATATTCAAGTTTTTTTTAAAGAAAACTCAATAGATTCTTTTTTTTCCCAGAAATAGGTACATGTTGGTATATTAAAAAACCTAAACATTTGATGGTTTGTCGAAATCTAACCTGATATATTCATGTGAGAAATACTACGTGGGCTCAACAGGAAGTTGTTCAACTCATGTATGCTATTAATCATGAGAAATATATTTATCACAAGCTCAAAAAAAACCTCAAAAAACTTGAGTCAAAAGAATAGTTTACATTTTGGTTTGAACAGCTCCCATTAACTATTACATGACCTTGCAAACTTTTGCATGTCGGAGTTTTATTTTTTGTGTCTTAACCTAAAATTGATCAAATCAAGTTCTTGATTTCAGTTTTTGGCCAAAACCCTCCGAAAAAATGACAAACATCAATCAGGCTGTTAACCTCTTCATGTGGTTCCAGGGATGTCTGTCATTGACTTCTAGAGAACCTCGACAGGTTTTAGGTGGTGTATTTTCAAATTCGAGCTATTTCCAGGGTCGGGGTATAATAAATCTCAAAATATTCAAGTTTTTTTTTTTTAAAGAAAACTCAATAGATTCTTTTTTGTAACCCGAAAATGTGAGTTTTGATTAAAAAATACAACTTGAATTTTTATGGGAAAAACAAATTGAGCCTTAATAAATCTGCCGCATAGTCTGGCCTTTTCTGTGGAACCTTCCCATTGGTCTCAATTTTCTTTTTCATCGTTTTTTTAATCATTTAGGGACAGATTTACTAAAGTTCAAATGGTAAATTTGAATTTAAATTTGAAGCACGTCAAAAAAAACTTGAAGTGGGAATATAATAAAGGGGAACTTCACCTGTCATATTCTTTCACCTGCCTGTATGTATTTGGATTGTGGGGGGGAACCTGGGTACCCAGGGAAAACCACGCAGGCACGGATTGGCAATTTCAACTCTTCCAGGTGTGAGTAGCGTCACCCCCTGAAACATCCATTTTCTCCTGAGCCTTTCTTGGCCCCCTAATCAGCAGCTGGAGGAGAGCTTTCCTGCCCAACATTAGAAATGTTGTCTGGATCCAGAAGACTTTTAAATATCCCTGGCAACAATGGGGACCATTATTGGGTCAGTTGCTTACTCTCTAGGATTTAGCGTTTCCCCAAACTTAATGCCCTTGTGCTGGGGTCAGACTATTGTGCAAATGTTTAGATAAAACTATGGTGTAGACCAAAGGTCTCTATTACTTTCCACAGTGGACTGAGTTAGCACATTAGAAAAAGAATGAGATGTTATAGGGCCCTTACATCTCCCTAATATGATTGTATTTCATTAGACAGGGAAGAACATTCACAGTCCCTTGGCTGGAGCTTTCACAAGTAATTTTACATTGACCTGAAATTGGCACATAGTGTAGACTCTTTACCTGGTGTGAGGAAGGTGCCCATAATTCCTTCTATAAAACCACAAATAATAAAAAATGAAAACCAATTGCATATTGTCTCATAATATCCCTCTCTACATTATACTAGCAGTTAACTCAAAGGTGAACAGCCCATTTAAAGGAAAAGGAAAGTGAATTGTTCGCAGATAATAAACATTATGTAGGACATCTTTTCGTCACAATGTCCCACATGAGAGTAAAACGAAAGCAAAAGAATTCATTTACACTGCAGGTGCTGCTTAGAACCCTGACTTCAGATTCTGATCCACCTCAAAGCCGTTAAGACGCTCTGCCCGGTTCTGAGTAGGAGTGAGAGACATCACGGAGCCTCCTCACTGGAATTAGAACGTTCCTGCAGAGGTAGGAGACACATTTTATTGTTACTGTTGGCAAAGCATTTAGAAACTGGTTTCCCCGTGAGGTGCACTGCCTTTCATTACAGTAATTTATATACAGGTACAGGTATGGGACCTGTTATTCAGAATGTCCCAGACCTGGAGCTTTCTGGATAATGGATCTTTCAATGATTTGAATCTTTAATAGACCTTAAGTCTACCAGAAAATCATGTAAACATTAAACCCAATAGGCTGATTTTGCTTCCAATAAGGATTAATTATATCATAGTTGGGATCAATTACAAGCGACTGTTTTATTATTACACAGAAAAAGGAAATCATTTTTTAAAATTTGGATATAATGGAGTCTATGGGAGACAGTCTTTCCATAATTCAGAGCTTTCTGGATAACAGGTTTCTGGATAATGGTTCCCATACCTGTATAAGTAAACCCATTATCCAGAAAGCTCCAAATTATGGCATAGCCATCTCCCAGACCCCCCCCCCTGAATCGATCAATTTTTTTCAGGTTTTTGGCTGAAAAGCCTGAAATGATTTGATTTTCTGGCTAAACCCAGCAAAGACCATGATAACTTCCAAATAGGATAAGGACCGCTGCCATTGACTTATACGAAACCTCTGCAGATCTGAGATGGCAGATTTTCTGATTCAGGCTTTTTGCTGCATCTGGCTTTAATAAATCTAAAAATTCAAGTTTTTAAAAAAACAAACAAAAAACATTTCAGTTTTGCCCCAAAAAGCCAAACCAGATAAATTTGGAGTTTAGTAAATAACCTCCTTAAAGGACATGTAAAGGCAAAGAAATAAAATCCCATTTTTACTTTCTTTAATGAACAATAAACCTATCTCCAATATACTTAAATTAAAAAATGTGTACCGTTTTTATAAGAAACCTGACTTTATGCAGCGAAATTCTCTCTTCATTTACTGTTGTGGATAGGAATTGTCAGGCAGTCCCTAACTGCTCTGCAAGATCAAGATGGTGGCAAATTAATTAGAGCGAGGGCCTTGGTGCCCACCAAGGCTGGGGCCCATCAGGTTTTTTCCCGGGGTCCTGGCAGGCCAGTCCGACCCTGTTCTTGCAGTAGTTTTAAGTGAAAAGCTTCAGAAACCACTTCTAGTCGGCAGAACATTATGTAAGTATTACATTTTGCTAAAACTGATGATCCCATTTATTAAGGTCAATGTTTCCTTTAGGGTCAATAACAGTGTGATACTTACCCTCAGTGTAGTTATAGCAACTAATCAGCAATCAGATATTTACTCTCAGCGGTCCCCTGTAGTAGGGTAATAAAGGAAATTAAATATGGTTGCTATGGGTAACTACCTTGGGGCAAATGTGCCCAGTGTCAACCGGAATAGTGTAACTGAAACACTTTATACTGACTTTCTCCCGCACTTCTTCTATCAGCAGAGTCTTTCTGGAATTCAGGGCATATAAAATTCAGATTAATTATACAATCAATGGTCACTGACACAGGAGGACATCTGGCTGAGATTCTGAGGTCAGGAAATACATTTCTCTTTATGATGAGGAATTAGAAGCGAGGAGTTATGTCTGAATAATTGGCAGTGTTTTGGAACTGATGAGCTCCGTGGAGTTAAAGCTTCTATTTTAATGACTTTTTATGAATCTGGAGCCTCATAACTTCTTAGTGAATGACTTTGTTATTGCTACGTTTTATTCCTCATCTTTCTATTCAGGCCTATTCATATTCCAGTCTCTTATTCAAATCAATACATGGTTGCTAGGGTAATTTGGACCCTAGCAACCAGATAGCTGAACTTGCAAATTGGAGAGTTGCTGAATAAAAAGCTAAATAACTCAAAAATCACAAATAATAATAAATGAAAACCAATTGCCAATTGTCTCAGAATATCATGCTCTTCATCATATTGAAATAATAATAATAATAATAATAATAATAATAATAATGCATAGGCTCGGGTTTCCAATGGCAACTGACCCACAACCAACCAGACCAATATGTAACTCCCCAAAAATATAGTTATTCTGGGTAAAGAGTAAAGAAAAGGGCAATAGAATCCTTAGGATATTTGATAACTTAATCCCCAAATGTTTGCAGAGTATGTGTAAACTGAGTAACTGCTCAGACTTCTCCATGGAAATTTGTAAAGTAATATAATTTTTCTCCATAAAATGCGCAATATTATTTTAAAGTGTGTGTGTGTGGGGAGGGGCATTTTATATGTTTTCAGAATAAACTCATATACAGGAATCTTTGTTTTATTGGTCTTTTATTTATATAAGGTCTAATTTACATACAGTATCATCTATATAACGAACAATGGATCTCTCCCGTTTTTATTCCCAGTTTTAACCAAACAAAGTTGTGTTGCTAATGTAAGACCTTTTCTGTAAATGTAGGAAAATTGCCAGAAATTCATAATTCATTTTTACATGTAGTAATAATACAGATACGTAGGGGATTATTTATCAAAGGTCGAATTTTAGAGTTTTATATACTTTGAATAGTGATGGCCGATTTTTGGGGCGTTTTGCTTTGCCGAAAAATTTGCAAAATGGTGCCGGTGTCTCTTTTTCGACGCCAGCATCCGTTTTTGAAGCCGGCATCCGTTTTTTTGCGTCCAAAAAAAAAAACGGATGCCGGCGTCCAAAAAAACGGATGCTGGCATTCGTTTTTTTGGATGCCAGCGTCCATTTATGGCCAAATTGCGCCGGCGTCCAAAAAAACGCAAATTTATTCGCCAGCGGGAATCGCAGGAAATCTTCGCGAATTCGCACCTGGTGAATAAATTCGCCCATCACTAATTTTGAATAAACTCTAATGATCTTGAATGATTTCTTATTACAGAAAAATCTTGGGAAAAACTTGTTTGTTCAAGTAAATTTTGAAACTTCTCAAAAACTTGAATTTTTGTGGAAAACACAACTTGAACCTCAATAAATAACCTCCTTAAATTACCTTAATGGAATAAGAGTAGAAATAAAGCTGACACGGATTCCCAGAAATAGGTACATGTTGGTATATTAAAAAACCTAAACATTTGATGGTTTGTCGAAATCTAACCTGATATATTCATGTGAGAAATACTACGTGGGCTCAACAGGAAGTTGTTCAACTCATGTATGCTATTAATCATGAGAAATATATTTATCACAAGCTCAAAAAAAACCTCAAAAAACTTGAGTCAAAAGAATAGTTTACATTTTGGTTTGAACAGCTCCCATTTACTATTACATGACCTTGCAAACTTTTGCATGTCGAAGTTTTATTTTTTGTGTCTTAACCTAAAATTGATCAAATCAAGTTCTTGATTTCAGTTTTTGGCCAAAACCCTCTGAAAAAAACACAAACATCAAGCAGGCTGTTAACCTCTTCATGTAGTTCCAGGGATGTCTGTCATTGACTTCTAGAGAACCTCGACAGGTTTTAGGTGGTGTATTGTCAAATTGGAGCTGTATAATAAATCTCAAAATATTCAAGTTTTTTTTTAAAGAAAACTCAATAGATTCTTTTTTTTAACCCGAAAATGTGAGTTTTGATTAAAAAATACAACTTGAATTTTTATGGGAAAAACAAATTGAGCCTTAATAAATCTGCCGCATAGTCTGGCCTTTTCTGTGGAACCTTCCCATTGGTCTCAATTTTCTTTTTCATCGTTTTTTTAATCATTTAGGGACAGATTTACTAAAGTTCAAATGGTAAATTTGAATTTAAATTTGTCGCACTTCAAAAAAAATTTGAAGCGCGAATATATTAAAGGGGAACTTGACCGTATTCTTTCATATTCATTTAAATTTGACGCACTTCAAAAAAAATTTGAAGCGCGAATATATTAAAGGGGAACTTGACCGTATTCTTTCACCTGCCTGTATGTATTTGGATTGTGGGGGGAAACTTGGGTACCCAGGGAAACCCACGCAGGCACGGATTGGCAATTTCAACTCTTCCAGGTGTGAGTAGCGTCACCCCCTGAAACATCCATTTTCTCCTGAGCCTTTCTTGGCCCCCTAATCAGCAGCTGGAGGAGAGCTTTCCTGCCCAACATTAGAAAAGTTGTCTGGATCCAGAAGACTCTTTTTAATATCCCTGGCAACAATAGGGACCATTATTGGGTCAGTTGCTTACTGTATAGGATTTAGCGTTTCCCCAAACTTAATGCCCTTGTGCTGGGGTCAGACTATTGTGCAAATGTTTAGATAAAACTTTGGTGTAGACCAAAGCTCTCTATTACTTTCCACAGTGGACTGAGTTGGCACATTAGAAAATGAATGAGATGTTATAGGGCCCTTACATCTCCCTAATATGATTGTATTTCATTAGACAGGGAAGAACATTCACAGTCCCTTGGCTGGAGCTTTCACAAGTACTTTTACATTGACCTGAAATTGGCACATAGTGTAGACTCTTTACCTGGTGTGAGGAAGGTGCATAAAAATTCCTTCTATAAAACTACAAATAATAAAAAATGAAAACCAATTGCATATTGTCTCATAATATCCCTCTCTACATCATACTAACAGTTAACTCAAAGGTGAACAGCCCATTTAAAGGAAAAGGAAAGTGAATTGTTCGCAGATAATAAACATTATGTAGGACATCCTTTCATCACAATGTCACACATGAGAGTAAAACGAAAGCAAAAGAATTCATTTACACTGCAGGTGCTGCTTAGAACCCTGACTTCAGATTCTGATCCACCTCAAAGCCGTTAAGACGCTCTGCCCGGTTCTGAGTAGGAGTGAGAGACATCACGGAGCCTCCTCACTGGAATTAGAACGTTCCTGCAGAGGTAGGAGACACATTTTATTGTTACTGTTGGCAAAGCATTTAGAAACTGGTTTCCCCGTGAGGTGCACTGCCTTTCATTACAGTAATTTATATACAGGTACAGGTATGGGACCTGTTATTCAGAATGTCCCAGACCTGGAGCTTTCTGGATAATGGATCTTTCCATAATTTGAATCTTTAATAGACCTTAAGTCTACCAGAAAATCATGTAAACATTAAACCCAATAGGCTGATTTTGCTTCCAATAAGGATTAATTATATCTTAGTTGGGATCAAGTACAAGCTACTGTTTTATTGTTACACAGAAAAAGGAATTCATTTTTAAAAATGTGGATATAATGGAGTCTATGGGAGACAGTCTTTCCATAATTCAGAGCTTTCTGGATAACAGGTTTCTGGATAATGGTTCCCATGCCTGTATAAGTAAACCCATTATCCAGAAAGCTCCAAATTATGGCATAGCCATCTCCCATAGACCCCCCCCCCCCCGAATCAATCAATTTTTTTCAGGTGATTGGATTTTCTGGCTAAACCCAGCAAAGACCATGATAACTTCCAAATAGGATAAGGACCTCTGCCATTGACTTATACGAAACCTCTGCAGATCTGAGATGGCAGATTTTCTGATTCAGGCTTTTTGCTGCATCTGGCTTTAATAAATCAAAAAATTCAAGTTTTTAAAAAAAAAAAACCATTTCAGTTTTGCCCCAAAAAGCCCAACCAGATAAATTTGGAGTTTAGTAAATAACCTCCTTAAAGGACATGTAAAGGCAAAGAAATAAAATCCCATTTTTACTTTCTTTAATGAACAATAAATCTATCTCCAATATACTTAAATTAAAAAATGTGTACCGTTTTTATAAGAAACCTGACTTTATGCATCGAAATTCTCTCTTCATTTACTGTTGTGGATAGGAATTGTCAGACAGTCCCTAACTGCTCTGCGGGGAAACAATCATATTTATGAACAGCAGGGGGAGCCCCCCGCCTTTCTTCCCAGCCATGCAGAACTCAAGCAGCTTTGTTTGTTTCCCTGTAAAGCAGTCGGCGACTGTGTAGAGATTTGTATTGGATTTTATTTTTGCCTTTACATCCCCTTTACTGTTTCCAACTCCAGCTGCAGGGACAAAGATCATGGAGCCAGATTTAAACAGATAAACTGGGATTCTATTTGGAGGATTATTTTGCTACAGCCACTGGTTCTGCAGAGTTGGAGAAAGTTTGTATTAAACAATACAAAAACTATAAAATCCACATTAGATTACATGACAACACAGGACCCAGTGCAGTCTGTATATTCTGATTATTAATCAGTCTTACTGTATCGACTTCTGGCAGATATTATTTGACTTGTGCTGTTTTGATAATTTATGATGATCCCTAAGCTTAGCCCAGACCACACTGAGCATGTGCACAGTCTTGGTCTTGCAAAGATGTATAACAAAGTTACAAGATGGTGACCCCCTGTGGCCAACTTTGAAAGCATAAATCATTTGTTTGATTAGGTTTGTGGTGCAGTAAGTTCATGTTTATGTTTAGTATACAAAATGCAGCATTTCTAGCCTTATTCTATTTTAGACTTTACTTCCCTTTCAATGTTTAAATTATTTTCTATCAGACTCAAGGTCCATTTAAGATCCAAATGAAAGAAAAATCTGTTATTCAGAAATCCCAAGGTCCCTAGCATTCTTGATAATAGGTCCTGTACCTGTAGCTACTTGATCCCAACTAAGATATAATTAATCCTTATTGGAGGCAAAACCATCCTATTGGGTTTATTTAATGTTTATATGATTTTCTAGTAGACTAAAGGTATGAAGATCCAAATTATGAAAATAACCCTTATCTGGAAAACCCCAGGTCCTGAGCATTCTGGACACATTTAAAGATTTGATCTGTGCCTTTAACTCTTTTTCACTTTTTTTTTTTTATTTGCCCATAAACCTAAGCCTTGTGTCATTGTTGTTGCCTGCAGACAGTTGCAACCTGGTAGTTACATTTTTATTTTGGGCTGAGTCACACCCTGAGACAGAGAGAAAGAGAGAGAGAGAGTGGATCAGTTCTATTTCAGTGAGCCTGAAAAACAGGGTGAGCAGGGAGACAAGGCACGTGCCTAGGGGGCAGAGATGGGGGGCACACACCTCCTCTTCTACCTGCTCCCTGCTTGTCTCTAGTTCCGACCCTTCTGTTACCTGGGGCCATCAGCACAGTGAGCAGCAAGCAGGGGTGAGACTTGTTGGAAACTGCATTCCTGAATGGGGGTGGGGAGAACGATTCCATTGTTGGAGGTGTTGCCTGGGGTGCCCCTAAGATTTGGCCAGGTATTACTGATGAAATGATCAATCAGTTTATTTTTATGAGTGTGTGTCGATGTTATGTAAAGTTCTCTTACAAATGGGCACAATTACAGTATTACAGGTATCGGACCTATTATCCAGAATGCTCAGGGCCTGGGGTTTTCTTGATCTCCATACTTTAAGTCTACTAAAAACCATTTGAGCATTAAATACACCCAATAGGATTGTTTTGACTCCAATAAGGATTAATTATGTTAGTGCTGTCCAAATAGTGATCCACAACTGATCCCCCTTGTGTGACCCCCCACATTATATGGCCTGCTGTCCTTATGTAAACTCAAATTCCACCTGTAATCCCCCCCCCCCTGCATTGTTCACACTCCTAAACCTGAACTCTTCACACCTCATACAAACTGCTGGAGGAGCACCAGCATTACATAGTTACATAGTTACATAGTTACATAGTTAAATTGGGTTGAAAAAAGACAAAGTCCATCAAGTTCAACCCCTCCAAATGAAAACCCAGCATCCATACACAAACCCCTCCCTACTTTTAATTAAAATTCTATATACCCATACCTATATTAACTATAGAGTTTAGTATCACAATAGCCTTTAATATTATGTCTGTCCAAAAAATCATCCAAGCCATTCTTAAAGGCATTAACTGAATCAGCCATCACAACATCACCCGGCAGTGCATTCCACAACCTCACTGTCCTGACTGTGAAGAACCCTCTACGTTGCTTCAAATGAAAGTTCTTTTCTTCTAGTCTAAAGGGGTGGCCTCTGGTACGGTGATCCACTTTATGGGTAAAAAGGTCCCCTGCCATTTGTCTATAATGTCCTCTAATGTACTTGTAAAGTGTAATCATGTCCCCTCGCAAGCGCCTTTTTTCCAGAGAAAACAACCCCAACCTTGACAGTCTACCCTCATAATTTAAGTCTTCCGTCCCTCTAACCAATTTAGTTGCACTTAGTCTCTGCACTCTCTCCAGCTCATTTATATCCCTCTTAAGGACTGGAGTCCAAAACTGAACTGCATACTCCAGATGAGGCCTTACCAGGGACCTATAAAGAGGCATAATTATGTTTTCATCCCTTGAGTTAATGCCCTTTTTTATGCAAGACAGAACTTTATTTGCTTTAGTAGCCACAGAATGACACTGCCCAGAATTAGACAACGTGTTATCTACAAAGACCCCTAGATCCTTTTCATTTAAGGAAACTCCCAACACATTGCCATTTAGTGTATAACTTGCATTTATATTATTTTTGCCAAAGTGTATAACCTTGCATTTATCAACATTGAACCTCATTTTCCAGTTTGCTGCCCAGTTTTCCAGTTTAGACAGATCACTTTGCAAAGTGGCAGCATCCTGCATGGAACCTATAGTTCTGCACAATTTAGTATCATCTGCAAAAATAGAAACAGTACTTTCAATGCCCACCTCCAGGTCATTAATAAACAAGTTGAAAAGCAAGGGACCTAGTACAGAGCCCTGCGGTACTCCACTAACAACACTGGTCCAATTAGAAAATGTTCCATTTACCACCACTCTTTGTAGTCTATCTTTTAGCCAGTTCGCTATCCAGGTACAAATACTATGTTCCAGGCCAACATTCCTTAATTTAACCAGTAACCTTTTGTGTGGCACTGTATCAAATGCTTTAGCAAAGTCTAAGTAAATCACATCCACTGCCATCCCAGAATCGAGGTCTCTACTTACATTCTCGTAAAAAGAAATTAAGTTAGTCTGGCAAGATCTATTACGCATAAAACCATGCTGGCACAAACTCATAGTATTATGATTTGCTATGAAGTCCAGTATCTTATCCTTTATTAACCCTTCGAAAAGCTTTCCTAATACTGACGTCAGACTAACTGGCCTATAGTTTTGAGGCTGAGAACGGGATCCTTTTTTGAATAGAGGCACCACATTAGCAATTCGCCAGTCTCTTGGCACAATACCAGATCTCAATGAATCCTGAAAAATTAAGTAAAGAGGTTTGGCAATCACAGAGCTAAGCTCGCTAATTACCCTGGGATGAATACCATCTGGCCCTGGACCTTTGTTAATCTTAACCTGTTCAAGTCTCTTTTGAATTTCTTCTTGTGTGAACCATGCATCATTAGTTGTATTACTAGAATTGGGAGTGTTAAGAAGGAAACCTTCACTTACTGGTTCTTCATTTGTGTAAACAGATGAAAAATACGAGTTCAGAATCTGCGCTTTTATTTTGTTTTCATCAACCAGCTGATCCCCCTCTGATAGTAAGGGTCCCACCCCTTCCTGCTTCATTTTTTTACTATTGACATATTTAAAAAATAATTTGGGATTTTTTTTACTGCTTGCTGCAATATCCTTTTCTATAGCAATTTTAGCTTGCCTTATAGCTTCTTTGCATGATTTATTGGCCTCCTTGTACCTTATAAATGTTTCGGCTGTACCAGCTAACTTGAAAGCCTTAAAAGCACGTCTTTTCTTACCCACCTCAACACCAACGCTTCTATTGAACCAAAAAGGTTTTGCTTTGCAACGACGTTCCTTGCTTACAAGTGGAATATACTGACAAGTATATTTATTAAGCAGCATTTTAAAGACTTCCCATTTTTGTTCTGTGTTTAACCCTGTGAAAAGCATTTCCCACTTAATATGTTGCAGAGATGCCCTTATACTGTCAAAGTTTGCACGTCTGAAATTTAGTGTTTTAGTTACTCCCTTATAGAATTGCTTCTGCAACAGAATCTCAAAGGAGACCATGTTATGATCACTATTCCCTAAATGCTCACCCACACAAATGTTAGAGATGAGTTCAGTATTGTTAGTTATTACAAGGTCCAAAAGAGAGTTATTCCTAGTAGGTTCTTGAACGAGCTGGAATAAAAAGTTGTCATTCAGCATATTTACAAACCTACTAGCTTTTTCTGTCTTAGCAACCCCATTACCCCAGTCAATGTCTGGATAATTGAAGTCACCCATAGCAACAACTTGACCCAGCTGTGAAGCCGCTTGTATCTGCAAGAGTAGCTGGGCTTCATACTCGACACTTATACGAGGTGGTTTATAGCATACACCAATGATAATTCTTTTTGATACCTTTTGCCCAGTCGAAATCTCTACCCAGAGTGATTCTACACCCTCACCAGTGCCAGCTATTTTTATTTCTTTAGCGCATGGCTTTAATTCAGGCTTTACATACAAACCCACTCCTCCACCCTTTTTAATCCCTCTGTCCCTCCTAAAAAGGGTGTAACCATTTAAATTCACAATCCAGTCACATGTTTCATCCCACCAGGTCTCAGTGATACCAATTATATCATAATTTTTAGAGCATGCAATTAATTCTAGGTCTCCCTATGTATGTATGTAGCAGAGTATTAACTGTTCATCTTAGAGTGGCCCTGATAGGTTTCCATGTCTCCTGCTCTATTCTGCCTGCCTTATGCTCCCTGTGTGTACCAAACTATGCCTTCCCTTTGCTCCCTGTGTGTGCCATACTCTGCCTGCCTTATGCTCCCTGTGTGTTCTATATTCTGCCTGCCCTTTTCTCCCTGTGTGTGCCATAATCTTCCTGCCCTATGCTCCCTGTGTGTGTCATACTCTGCCTGCCCTATACTCCCTGTGTGTGCCATACTCTGCCTGTCCTGTGTGTGCCATATTCTGCCTGCCCTATGCTCCCTGTGTGTGTCATACTCTGTCTGCCCTATTCTCTCTGTGTGTACCATACTCTGCCTGCCCTATGCTCCCTGTGTGTGCCATACTCTGCCTTTCTTGTGTGTGTCATCCTCTGCCTGCCCTATGCTCCCTGTGTGTGCCATACTCTGCCTGCCCTATGCTCACTGTGTGTGCCATACTCTGCCTGCCATATACTCCCTGTATATGCCATACTCTGCCTGTCCTGTGTGTGCCCTACTTTGCCTGCCCTATGCTACCTGTGTGTGTCATACTCTGCCTGCCCTATGCTCCCTGTGTGTGCCATACTCTGCCTGCCCTATGCTCCCTGTGTGTGCCATAATCTGCCTGCCCTATACTCCCTGTGTGTGCCATACTCTGCCTGTCCTGTGTGTGTCATCCTCTGCCTGCCCTATGCTCCCTGTGTGTGCCATACTCTGCCTGCCCTATGCTCCCAGTGTGTGTCATACTCTGCCTGCCCTATGCTCCCTGTGTGTGTCATACTCTACCTGCCCTATTCTCTCTGTGTGTACCATACTCTGCCTGCCCTATACTCCATGTGTGTGCCATACTCTGCCTATCCTGTGTGTGTCATCCTCTGCCTGCCCTATGCTCCCTGTGTGCCATAATCTGCCTGCCATATTCCCCCTGTATGTGTCATACTCTGCCTGCCCTATACTCCATGTGTGTGCCATACTCGGCCTGAATGAGGCACATTCCATTGGGTTTTTGTTCCGCTTAGGTAAGACTGTATGTATATATGTGTGTACAACTTTATTTGTAAAGCACAGGATCTGCAGCTCTGTACAATATATAAAATTACAATATATAAAATTATATACAGGGAGGACAAGTTTTGGGGTTTTGGGATTTTCCATTGCCATCTATAAAAGGCATGTTAGCTGGATGGTATGCTTCCCTTTCTGAGACTGTTTTGGTTCAGTAGAGATTGTAATAGTAATTCCTAAAGGCAGCATTGATTTGTAGGAAGTGCAAAGAGAGGACTCCTGTAGGCAGCTCAATAGTAATAGTGGCTGTACATTGTGTGGAGTCTTTCCTACAGCAGGGCAGATGTTTAACATTTTTTTTACCTGTTTAAGATTTACCCTCTTGTAAATCGATTCAGGACTTAAATTTCGGCTGTTTTTGTGACTTTGGGTCTTTTTGCCGCTTCAGGACTTAAATTTCGGCTGTTTTTGTGACTTCGGGTCTTTTCGCCGCTTCGGGTATTCGCTGTTCTACACTTCGGTTGTTCAGAACTTCAGGAGAGGCGGCACGGCTTTGGCGCTGTCAAGGGGGGTCCGGCTATTTCGAAAAGTGCAGCACAGCCGGGGCCCGGTACAACAGTACCCCCTGTGCCCCCCTGATGGCAGCCCTGGGGGGAGGTCAGGGGGCAGCGCAGCCTCAGCTCCATTTTATCCAAATAATCCAATTTTTTTTCTCTGTAATAATACAGTAAAACAGTAACTTGTACTCGATCCCAACTGAGATATAATTAATCCTTATTGGAGGCAAAACTAGCAAATTGGGTTTATTTAATGTTTATATGATTTTATAGTAGACTAAGGTACGAAGATCCAAATTACAGAAAGATCGATTTTCCAGAGAACGCCAGTTCCCAAGTATTCTGGATA
The DNA here is from genome assembly GCF_017654675.1 of Xenopus laevis. Lineage (NCBI taxonomy): Eukaryota > Metazoa > Chordata > Amphibia > Anura > Pipidae > Xenopus > Xenopus laevis. Next base: position 133,906,368 of record NC_054383.1, on the reverse strand, counting down.
ACAGGTCCCATACCTGTATAATGATTTGAATCTGCTCATAGTGCATTAAACCAGACTGTCCCACCCTGATACACAGTGTGTCTTTCCTCTTACAGTGACTCTAACTGGAAACATGCCGTTTTCTTTGGTGGAATTGGCCTTTCTGTTCGGCACAGCATTATGTAAGTACAATATTTCTGCAAACATTATGAATTTTTCTATGTACATATTATATACACTACATATACTGAATATAAACATAGGTACAAATACTGAAGTTCTTGTTTATAAAATAATAACAATATGCCATATTAACCTTAACAAAAAATACAAATACAAAAACAAAATGCTACGTTTTAACTGATTATTTCATATTTACCTGCCTAAAACTCCTGTGGGAATGTGTCTTATAGTAAAAGCGGAGTTCTGTTAGGAGCTTCTATTAAAGGGGTGGTTCGCCTTTAAGTTAACTTTTAGTATATTATAGAATGGCCAATTCTAAGCAACTTTTCAATTGGTCTTCATTATTTGTTTTATAGTTTTTTTTGCCTTCTTTCCAGCTTTCAAATGGGGGTCATTGACCCCATCTAAAAAAACAAATGCTCTGTAAGGCTACAAATGTATTGTTATTGCTACTTTTTATTACTCCTCTTTCTATTCAGGTCTCTCCTATTCATATTCCAGTCTCTTATTCACATCAGTGTATGGTTGCTAGGGGAATATGGACCATAGGAACTGAAATTGGAAAGCTGCTGAATAATAAGCAAAATAACTCAAAAACCCCAAATAATAAAACATGAAAACCAATGCAAATTGTCTCAGAATATCTCTCTACATCATACTAACAGTTAATTTAAAGGTGAACAACACTTTTAACTACTAAATATGCTTAAAAAAAAGCTCACAGACCAGACATCAATGGTGTTGAAGCCTTGTTTAACATAAGTGCAAGTATTAAATACTTTTTGCCTATTATTTTAATCAAAAACAAATCTACGGATGTTATTTTTGAGCTAAACAGCAAGACCGAAGCTACTCCATGTTTGGTCCTTGGAATGTAGATAATTAGATGTCCAGAACACATATACTTTCTTCATAATGGACTGTGGGTTGCCATTTATTTATTACTATCATGTTTTTGTGATTAATATCTGATATATTGTGTAGAGTTACTGGGGCTCATTTATCAACACTGGGAAAATTTGCTCATGGGCAGTTACCTATAGCAACCAATCTGCGGTTAGCTTTTTAAAGCCAGCTGCAAGTAGAATAATGAATGCAGAAATTGCCCATGGGCAAATATGCCCAGTGTTTATAAATGACCCCCACTGTCTACTGTTTATGATTAAATGGCCTTATCTAAGGAGATGAGCAGAGACCTAGACATTCAGGTGGCAGTGGATGTGATCTTCTTAGATTTTGCTGAAGCATTTGATACAGTACTCAGAAGATGTCTGATTTAATGAAGGAAAGCATTTTTCTGGAACACAATATTTGTTCTTGGATAGAGACAAAGGCATCAAATTGACAAATGAGGCTCAGAGTTGACAAATGCAATACTCTAAGGGGGTTGTTTATCAAAATCCGAATTTTTCTCATTCGTTTCTGAAATATACTCCAACCAAATCCGCATGGGATATTTCCGGTAAAAAATTTGAAAACCAATCTGTTTCACTTTGCCAAATAATTTGCGAAACTGTGAAAATTTGTTGCTGCAAATTTTTGCCGCAAATCCATAAATGCCGAATTTATTCACCCATCACTAATGCTGGATTTTCAGATTCAGACTTTTTCCATCCTCAGGGTATAATAAATCCCGAAAAATTTTAGTTTTTAATTTTTTTTTTTTTTCACTAAAACTCAAAATCAAGAGATGAAAACATACTTTTGCCTCTTTCTAGGTCCCTGGTAAAGCCTCACCTGGAGTAGTAGGCCCTTGCTCTTAAGAAGGATATCTATCAGCTGAAGAGATTGTACAGAATGCTCTGAATTACAGAAAGGCCATCTCCCATAGACTCAATTTTATCCAAATAATCCAAATTTTTAAAAATGATTTCTTTTTTCTGTGTAATAATAAAACAGTCGCTTGTACTTGATCCCAACTAAGATATAATTAATCCTTATTGGAAGCAAAACCAGCCTATTGGGTTTATTTCATGTTTACATGATTTTAAGTAGACTTAAGGCATGAAGATCCAAATTACGTAAAGATCCATTATCCGGAAAACCCTAGGTCCTGAGCATTCTGGATAACAGGTCCCACACCTGTATTATTCTCAATGGATATGCTATATACAATAGATACTCAATACAGATAAGTGAAGAACCTGAAGTTTTCTTTTAAAGAATAAATTCATCTAACTTTTAACTTTAAGGGGGTTATTTACTAAACTCAATTTTTCCTGGTTGGGCATTTAAAGGGGAAAACTCAAATTTTTAACAGAAAAAAACTTTAATTTTTTTCGAGATTTATTATACCCCAAGGCTGCTAAAAGTCAGAATCCGAAAATACTACACCTCAAACCTGTCGAGGTCCTGTACCAGTCAACGGCAGATGTCCCATTTCCAATTTGATAATTTGGGTTTCGTACGCTAATCCAAAGAATTCTGACTTTTCGGCCGATATCACGAAAAATATTAGTGTTTCTCCTCGGTTGCTTTGGCTCTATGTTTTGGGTCATTATGAAACCTCCCAACCAATTTGAGTGCATTTAGTTGGATTCGAGTCACTGACCAAATCTAAAAACAAATGCTCTGTAAGGCTACACATTTAGGGGCACATTTACTTAGCTCGAGTGAAAGATTCGAATGAAAAATACTTCGAATTTCGACCATTGAATTGGCTACTTCGACTACGACTTAGAATCGAATGATTCAAACTAAAAATCGTTAGACTATTCCACCATTCGATAGTCGAAGTACTGTCTCTTTAAAAAAAACTTCAATCCCCTACTTCGCCACCTAAAACCTACCGAGCACCTATGTTAGCCTATGGGGAAGGTCCTCATAGGCTTCCTAGCAATTTCTGATTGAAGGAAAATCGTTCGATCAGTGGATTAAAATCCTTCGAATCGTTCGATTCGAAGGATTTAATCGTTCGATCAACATTTTTTTCTTAGATCGAACGAATTGCGGTAAATCCTTTGCCTTCGATATTCGAAGTCAAAGGATTTAACCTCGATGGTCGAATATCGAGGGTTAATTAACCCTCGATATTTGACCCATAGTAAATGTGCCCCTTATTGTTATTGCTACTTTTTATTACTCCTTTCTACGCAGGTCTCTCCTATTGATATTCCAGTCTCTTATTCAAATCAATGCATGGTTGCTAGGGGAATTTGGACCACAGCAACCAGATTGCTGAAATTACAAACTGGAGAGCTGCTGAATAAAAAACTAAATAACTCAAAAACCACAAATAATAAAAAATGAAAACCAATTGCAGATTGACTCAGGATATCCCTCTCTACATCATACTAACAGTTAATTTAAAGGTGAACAAGCCCTTTAAGGATTTTAAGTAAATATGTGAAATATTGTGAAAATATATTTGGTGCATTGAGGTGAACTTTAGTGAAGTTGCCTGAGAAGAAAGTTCACACTTTTGTGAATGTTCCTCTGAAAAAAAAAAATAATTTTCCGAATTTCACAGTGGATGTGTTGAAGTAATAACATCAGTCTTCATATTCTACAGTGTTATATCTATAAAGTCATATGGCTTAGAAATTGATTCAATGGATCACATCTTGTAGCCCCATTATTCCCCAACCTGCTGCCATTGAAGATCTTTCTTAACCTTAAATGACTCTACTCATAGTAAAACTTTCTTTTCCATTCTAATACACGGTGTCTCTTTGATCAGTGATGGTTGACTGAGTTCCTCTGTAGAGAGGTAGAGCAGGTCCTGTTCACAACTCAACTATATAAATTATATATTTCTCTATACAGAAATTATAGTAGCGATGCATTGAATCAATTTTTGGATTTGGCCAAATATATTTTCCACAAAAGATTTGCCTGAATTCAATCCTAAATCCAATGATACTCCTGAAAATTGTCTTCCAAATTGGTTTCAAAAGTTTAAAACTTCAAGATCACTTTCAATAAATTCAGAACCCTTAGGGGCAGATTTACTAAGCTCGAGTGAGGGTTCGAATTTAAAAAAGTTTGAATTTCGAAGTAAATTTTTGGGTTCTTCGACCATCGAATAGGCTATATTCAACCATTCGACTTCGATTCGAATGATTCGAAGTAAAAATCGTTCAACTATTCGACCATTCGATAATCAAAGTACTGTCTCTTTAAAAAAAACTTCGACTTCATACTTCGCCAAATGAAAGCTACCGAAGTGCAATGTTAGCCTATGGGGACCTTCCACAGCACTTTTCTAAGTTTTTTTTGATCGAATAAAAATCCTTTGATCGATTGCTAAAAATCATTCGAATTTAATTGTTCAATCAAACTATTTTTATTCGACTGCAGGATTGCCAAATTTGTTGAAAAAACGTCAAATTCGATATTCGAAGTTTTTAATTTGATGGTCGAATTTCGAAGTTTTTTGTACTTCAAAATTCGACCCTTAGTAAATCTGCCCCTTAAGGTATGAAGATACCAATTACAGAAAGATCCATTATCTGGAAAACCCCAGGTCCGGAGCATTCTGGATAACAGGTCCCTTACCTGTACTTCTATGCAGACTGAGAAGGTGTCTTTTGATTGTTATAATAATCAACCTAACTTAAGTCCAAATGCAGAAAACTTTGAAGCCATTTTATTTCATTTGAGATTTTTGAGTTTTTTGGAGGGTGTAAAATTTGAGCTGATAAAATCACAAATTCGAGGTATTCAAGTTTTTTCACATCTGTATTCAATCGAGTCTTTTCTAGTGAATTCTTTAATATATAAGCAAACATTGAAGTTTTTTTAAAATTGTGAATTTATTCAAAGTAGAAAAAAACTCAGATTTTATTTCAACATTTTCTGCTACAAATTCCGATCAAATCCGCTCGGTTTTTTGCGCTTATTTATTAATACATTTTCCCGAAAATTTGATTTTCACAATTTTTTCGGATTTTTCACCCAAAAACTCTGATTTCTTACGGAAAACTCTGAAAACTTTGGGGTATTGCATGAAACCCAGCGCACATGAAAACATTATTGGGACTTCTCCTATTGACTTATATGCAACCTCGACAGGTCTGAGATGCCGGATTTTCTGATTAGGACTTTTAATAAATTCCGAAATAAGTCTACTAGAAAATCATGTAAACATTAAGGGGCAGATTTACTAAGGGTCGAATTTCGAAGGGCTAAAACTTCGAAATTCGACCATCGTCTTGAAAAAAATCGATAGTCTAAGTTTTTTTTTGGATTAAATGTAGCAGTTTTCAATCAAATTAAATTTGTTCGATTGATCGTAGAAATCGTTCAAATTGAACGATTTAATCATCGATCAAATGATTTTCAAAAATAAAAAAACTTAGACTTCTAAAAACTTGTTGCCAAATGTTGCCTATAGGTTCTAGGAGGTCCCCATAGGCTAACATAGCAATTCGGCAGGTTTAAGGTGGCAAAGTGTCGAAGTTTTTTTAAAGACAGACAGACAGTACTTCGATTTTCGAATGGTCGAATATTCGAAGTATTTTCAATTCAAAACGAAGTCGAAGTTGAATTTTGCCTATTCGATGGTCGACATACCCAAAAATTACGTTTTTGAATTTGAAAATTCTCTTCGAACCTTAGGAAATATGCCACTATATAAACCCAATAGGCTCGTTTTGCTTCCAATAAGGATTAAGTGTATCTTTATAGTAGATATAGTCAAGGAAGTTGTCAGGAGAAAGAAAGAGGCTGATGTTCTTCTGCTTAGGAAAGATGTGAGAAAGGTTTATAATTATATTCCTAAGCAGAAGAACATCAGCCTCTGTCTTTCTCCTGACAACTTCCTTGACTACTTGCTGGTCAGACTGGTGGGAAACTGACCAGCAGGTGGCGCTGTTGTAACAAAATTCATTCATAGTAACAGCACATGTATCCCTTAATATCTTGGAATAAGAACAAAATAAATAATGAATATAAATTACAAAAGTGCTTAGAATAGCCCCCACATCAATTTTACATTTACTTATTTTAAAGGTTTACTTATCCTTTAATATTAAATAAGGTAAAATAGGGGATAGAAATTTGGTCCAGCTATGTTTAATAAAAAAAAACTAGATAAATTTGGATTTTAGCAAATAACCCCCACATTGTCTCTTTGCTCTTGCAGCAGATCTATGGGATAAAGGTAAAAGCCTGACCCATCATATCAGCAGATCATTGTGTAAGTATAACATTTCATTAAGCTAAAGGGAACAGCGAGCGTTGGAGAGAGATTTAGTAAATATGTATGGTACTTTTTTGTAAAAAATAATGATAATAAAGATTTTTTTTTTTTACATTTTAAGCAATTGAGTTTTTGAGATTTGACTTCTTTATGAAAAAGGCTAGCAATAGTTTTTCTGAAAAAACTCTGAAAAAACAATGAAAATTTAGGTTGCAAGTTTATTTATGAAAAAAAACAAACTTGAAAACTTGATTGCAGAAAATTGCAAAAAAAAAATGTGACATTTTAAACTAATTTCGAGAACTAGTGGATGTGACTGTACTACCTCTTAACGGTTTTATTGCCATGGAATTTTTTACCACTCAAAAAAAAACCTCATAAATTGTTCGTTCTTCTAGATGCGTATCATGATATGGATTAACGAAAATGTTCATAGATTTTTTAAAAAGTTCATTACCCCTGAACATGGCCCAAATAGATTGCTGACGTACAAGGGTGCTCCGCCAATGAGGCGAGTTGAGACACTCACCTCCGGCGGCAGCACCCCCCTAGTTGCCAGGGGCGGGCAAAATGCTGCTCCTGGTAACTAAGAGCCGAATTTCCAGTTTTCAACCCGGAAATTCGGCTCTTCTGGTGCAGAGAGTGCGGCAAAAACGAAGGCCGCCTCGGACGGCAAGTTGGGCAGGATCGCCCCTGCTCACGTATCAGTGCACAATGAGCTGCATCTTCCGGATCTTCAGTCTTTATCTGTAAGCGAGCGCCATATTGGTGCATGCGCAGTTGGGGCAGTTTTCCAGTTTGTAGCGACTGCTCATGCACCAAAAGTGCAGTGAATTAGAGTCCTGCAGAGGGTCGGGTACCTGCTAGTACCTGCGGGTTACCCACAAAAACCTGCAATACCCTACGGGTAGAAGTTCAGGGTGCGGGTATTGATGCAGGTTGGTGGTTCTGCAGGTTTGTGGGTCACAGGTCGGGCCGCGGGTCTTTTCAATAGCGATTTCTACTCCTTTTTTCTGATCACGCCTACCGATGATGTCACTTCTGGTTTACAATGACAGCGCCTCCTGATTCTTGATGGTCAGCGGGTTGCGGGTCCGGGTTGCGGTTAAGGTACTTGAGGGTCGGGTAGCGGGTCCAATCGAGTAAGAATGCGGGTTGCGGGGCCAGGTTCCAGATTGCAGGTTACGGGTATGGGTTCCAAAAAATGGACCCGCGCAGGACTCTACCGTGAATTGCCGAAGGGAACGAAGAGGACCCAAAGATTACCAAAGAGCTGGAGTGTTTTGGTAGTGGTGAAGAATTTGTCTCTTTTTGCCAGAACATTTGCAAAACGGCACATTGGAATGCATTGAGGTTCTTTCTTTTCTTTGAATACCTTAGTCCATGGGCATTTTTTGCTTGACTTTTTCTTTGCAGAATACTTTGGGGTATACAACTGTTTTGTTGCCGTTCTCTTTCACAGCAACATTTTGTGTCGGATTCTCAAAAATCTTCACTGATGCCAAAATGTGGGATTTTGTTACAAATCCTGGTGAACAATTTCACTCATCACTAGTGAATATTATATCATATAATGGGACACCGTCAGCTTTTGTTTAGTGGTTTATATATTATATCATTGTTTCTTCGAGCCTTGATATTTGTTGATTGGGATAAAGATTTTTCTGTATAATTACACAAATTTCTTTCCTGATCTAATATACAGTATCTTTGCTTTTGCAGCCGCTCTAATCGGGAGTTTTCTAACATTATTATCTTCAGCCCTTGTGCTCGGGGGAGGATTGTGTGAGTATTACAGTTCAATAAAACCAATGGATTTTCATGGAGACCAATTTGTAGCTGGGTGCATTACCTACAGCTGCAATTGATTGTATTTCAATGGAAGGTGCCCAGGTTGCCAGGGGAAAGGATGGCACAGAGGCTGACATTGCAGTTTAACTAAACAAGCGGTTGGTGGGTGGGTATTGTAGGGAAGTGTTAATAGGTGAGGATGAGGGTGGGAAAAAAACTGCACATTTTTCTTTCTCAGTGAGAAAAAACATGAGAAAAAATGTCAAATGACTTCAATGCATTTGGCAGAAGAAAAAAAAACTATTTATAAATAAAATAAATAAAATATATTATAATTATAATAAAATATATATAAAACTATTTAGTGAAATTCAGGCAAAATTTCACCATTTCAGTAATTCTTCTGCGATTTTATGCATAATTGACATGAATCTCATCATAATGTAGACTTTTCTCATTCTTATATACAGTTTCTTTGCTCTTGCAGTCATTCTAACTGAGAGTCCTCTAACATCATTGAAATCACTGGTCCTTCTGCTCGGGGCAGAATTATGTGAGTATAACATTTCAATCAAACCGGGGGGTTCTCACTGAAGCCGATTCTCAGATTTTTGAATTTCGAGGTCTTTTTCTGAAAAAGTCTTTCATGTTTGTGTTTTATTGATGAAAGTAACGGGAATTGGAAAAACTTGATCATGTTGATTTGTGAATATCAGATTGTTCAGATCTTTTTCAATAGATCTGACATTTGAAAAATGATATATATATAAAATAGCTTGAATATACGTCACCTAAAATTAACCTTCCTGTAAACTTTCTGGATACCTGTTTTTTGGATGAGGAATCCCATACCAGCATTTTAATATTTGTGTAATAAAGGCATTGTAATTCAGAGATAAGAGTGCCCATGGTTCCTCAACTTCTCAATTCTGAAGGGCGGCTTCTGGTTCTTTTGATGTTTTCTATTGGAGAGAAGACCCCCACACTGTCTATAATGCCTTCTAATGTACCTGGAAAGAGTAATCAAGCCTCCTTACAAGCACCTTTTCTCCAGAGAAGCAAATCCCAACCTTGACAGTCTTTACTCATAGTTTATGAGCCCGTTTTGACTTTGGCCATTTGTCATTTTCCAGTTGAGGTTCCTCAGGGGTATATTTACCATAAAGACACTTGAGGCCTCATGCCTAGGATGACCGCTTTAGTGGGTGATCTTCAGGTGTCTATATGGTAAATAAAAATACTACCACCACCTGATACTTTCCCCTAAATCCATAGTAGGGGGACATTTAGGTACTAAAAACCTTCCATAATACACATGGGCCACAGCTGCACAAGATCAAAATACAACCCTATGGCTCCTATGTATAATTATATGATTCTGATTATTGTTCAGTATAACAGAATTTCCCATTCTAATATACAGTATCTTTTATCTTGCAGCAGGTCTATACAACATATGGTCAAACAAGACCCATCGGGGTGGCACAGCATTGTGTAAGTGCAGAAGATCACTGAGAGGTGCAGTGAGTGTTGGCTCATTTTACCTAGAGCGGCATCAGGAACCCTGGTACAAAAGGATCTCACTGAACTATATAAGTGAAGTAGTTCTCTTTGTACCTACATTTAACTAAACACATACATGTACAAACCCTACAAAGCAGAGGGACTTTGAGTCCATGAATCCATCACTTCACAATGGAACAGATGACTCTGTGAGCCTTAGGGGGATGAGCAAATGGTCCCTGTTGGAACAGGCAAACTATAATAGTTTCTTTTTAATCTATGGAATCAGATAAAAAAATGTAAAAAAAATGAAGGTTTACTTTTTGAATTTCAGTGTTTTATACATAAGCTCAACTGTAGGACTCCATGTCAAAAATGTGGTATATTTCCCTTTAAAGGAGAAAAAAAGGTAGAATCACTTCTGGGGTTTCATTTTTAATGAGTTAACCGAGACCCTGTGCCAGTGGTCCTGTTCACTGTTTATTACATAACCTTCAAGGTTTTATTGAAATTAATTTAACATGAAGGGACAATTTTGCCTTAGTGGCATTTCTTATTGACTCCAGAGATTTGTCTGCAGCAGATACTCATTCGTCGGAAACTTGTACAACAATTTCTTTTGAACCCAGACAGTTTCCAGTGTGATACTTGTGATATTCTGAATTGATTTGAATAGAGTGTTGGGAGGGTCCAGTGCCATGGGATAAAGTCCTTGTGTTACTATATAGAGAACATACAGTTCTGTGGCTTCGGAGCCTGTTCATTGGGTTACACTTCTGCAGGTCCAAAATTCCGACAGTTGCCAAATCTCAGTAGGGTTCCTATAAAGCAGGGATCCCCAACCTTTCAAACCCATGAGCAACATTCAGAAGTAAAATGAGTTGGGGAGCAACACTAGCATGAAGAATGTTCTTGAGGTGCCAAATAAGGGCTGTGATTGGCCATTTAGTAGTCCCTATGTGGATTGTCAACCTACATTGAGGCTCTGTTTGGCATTACACCTAGTTTTTATGCAGCCAAAACTTGCCTCCAAGCCTGGATTTCAAAAACAAGCTCCTGCCTTGAGTCCACTGGGAGCAACATCCAAGGGGTTGGAGAGCAACATGTTGCTCACGAGCTACTGGTTGGGGTCACTGCTATAAAGTATATCATTCTGTTCATAGTGCGGTTACATTTTGACATTCTAATATACAGCGTCTCTTTCTTCTTACAGGCATTATTTTTGGAATATTGTTGGCCATTCTTCTCATTACAACATTATGTAAGTAGAACTTACAGCTGAAGGTACAGTGAGTGTTGGCTTTTTATCTCCACAGAGTAGTGATGAGCAATTTTTTTTTAGATGCTAGAGTTTCGCTGCCAATTTCCATGTTTCGGCCACAGAGAGAGATTTTCATGAAGCCACATCAAATATACCATTTGTAGCCACACCAAGCTAACCACAAATGGTATATTTGATGTGGCTTCATGAAAATCTCTCTCTGTGGCCGAAACATGGAAATTGGCTATGCTATGTTTTTTTAAATTGTATATATATTTTTTGGTTTCTTACTGAATTTATTTATCCCTCCTTATTCCCAGTCTCCAAAACCCCCTATTTTTTTTAGATGATGTCCAGTATGAGGGACTGTGAGAGAGGGAGAATGGGTGGGAGAGGCCATGGGTGTGCTACTCCACAACAACCTCGCCCACATCCTGTGCACTGCCTGGACAACATTGGGCAGCAGCAGGCAGCATTGGGTTGCAGTGAGGAACCTGGCACATCCACTGCTTGGCCCGTCCAATCACAGCAGGCAGAGGCAATATTAGTAGGATTACCCAGGCTTATTGTTTTGGCCTGAGGTGAACTTAGGTCCAGACACCCAGGATCTTTTTGAGGAGCACACAGGCAAGGGGGGAAGTGTTCAAAAACAAGCGCTGAATTTCTCTAAACTCAAGTCATGTGGCAAAACACAAGTAGATACACTCTAATTTCTTCAATTTGTTTAAGTCATCTGCATTCATATCACTTACAGTCTCGTAAATGAGTTCTTATTTTCTCTAAACTGTTGTAACCACAACACAATCTTGTATACAGCAATAAAATGTCTACAGCTTGGTGGTTTTGTGTCGAAATTGACACACCACATAAAATGCTAATAGAGCTAGGGTGGTTGTTTGTAAAATGCAACACGGAAAAGAAAACATCACGTGACCCAAGTGTCAATGGCATCATGCCATTGAGCACCACCAGATTTACTACATGATAAAGTACCTGTTATGGGCAGGGTATGACAATTTCTCTATGGGAGCAGCTAAAAAGGAGCCTCATGGAGAGACTGGGCAGGAGAGTTGAGAGGAAGTTCAGTCTTGACATTGAGCTCTGGATCCATCAAAGGATCTGGAATCATGTGAAATGTCGACATTCAGAGTTGGTAGAAGGAAGCATTTTTTAATAAAATATAATATTTATTACAAAAAATCTGATTTATTAAAATAAAAAATATTAGGAAGAACCCAGTCCCCGACCCCGACGCACCCTATGCTACACTAAGGGGGTTATATTTATTAAAATCTAAATTGATCTCATTATTTTCTAAAATACACCCATCCAAATGTACACGGGTTATTTCCACTTATTTTTTAATCCATTTTCCCGAAAAATTCAGAAAAAAAAGTTCAGAAAAAAAGAACTCGAAAAAATCATGAAAATCATGAAAAAATTTTAATCGTTCAGATTTTTTGGATTTTCCGCGAGAAAAATCCAATTTTTTCAGGTATTTGCCTGAAAATCACGTAATCTTTGGATCAATGCACAAAACCCAGCGCAAATAGGGTTGCCACCTTTTCTGGAAATAAATACAGGCCTTTATTCCCTATTAATAACATTGGGATCATATCACTGACCTTCCTATATATTTATCTTTATTCCCTATTAATAACATTGGGATCATATCACTGACCTTCCTATATATTTATCTTTATTCCCTATTAATAACATTGGGATCACTGACATTCCTATATATTTATCTTTATTCCCTATTAATAACATTGGGATCACTGACCTTCCTATATATTTATCTTTATTCCCTATTAATAACATTGGGATCACTGACCTTCCTATATATTTATCTTTATTCCCTATTAATAACATTGGGATCATATCACTGACCTTCCTATATATTAATCTTTATTCCCTATTAATAACATTGGGATCACTGACCTTCCTATATATTTATCTTTATTCCCTATTAATAACATTGGGATCACTGACCTTCCTATATATTTATCTTTATTCCCTATTAATAACATTGGGATCACTGACCTTCCTATATATTTATCTTTATTCCCTATTAATAACATTGGGATCACTGACCTTCCTATATATTTATCTTTATTCCCTATTAATAACATTGGGATCATATCACTGACCTTCCTATATATTTATCTTTATTCCCTATTAATAACATTGGGATCACTGACCTTCCTATATATTTATCTTTATTCCCTATTAATAACATTGGGATCACTGACCTTCCTATATATTTATCTTTATTCCCTATTAATAACATTGGGATCACTGACCTTCCTATATATTTATCTTTATTCCCTATTAATAACATTGGGATCACTGGCCTTCCTATATATTTATCTTTATTCCCTATTAATAACATTGGGATCATATCACTGACCTTCCTATATATTTATCTTTATTCCCTATTAATAACATTGGGATCACTGACCTTCCTATATATTAATCTTTATTCCCTATTAATAACATTGGGATCACTGACCTTCCTATATATTTATCTTTATTCCCTATTAATAACATTGGGATCACTGACCTTCCTATATATTTATCTTTATTCCCTATTAATAACATTGGGATCACTGACCTTCCTATATATTTATCTTTATTCCCTATTAATAACATTGGGATCACTGACCTTCCTATATATTTATCTTTATTCCCTATTAATAACATTGGGATCACTGACCTTCCTATATATTTATCTTTATTCCCTATTAATAACATTGGGATCATATCACTGACCTTCCTATATATTAATCTTTATTCCCTATTAATAACATTGGGATCACTGACCTTCCTATATATTTATCTTTATTCCCTATTAATAACATTGGGATCACTGACCTTCCTATATATTTATCTTTATTCCCTATTAATAACATTGGGATCATATCACTGACCTTCCTATATATTAACCTTTATTCCCTATTAATAACATTGGGATCACTGACCTTCCTATATATTTATCTTTATTCCCTATTAATAACATTGGGATCACTGACCTTCCTATATATTTATCTTTATTCCCTATTAATAACATTGGGATCATATCACTGACCTTCCTATATATTAACCTTTATTCCCTATTAATAACATTGGGATCACTGACCTTCCTATATATTTATCTTTATTCCCTATTAATAACATTGGGATCACTGACCTTCCTATATATTTATCTTTATTCCCTATTAATAACATTGGGATCACTGGCCTTCCTATATATTTATCTTTATTCCCTATTAATAACATTGGGATCATATCACTGACCTTCCTATATATTTATCTTTATTCCCTATTAATAACATTGGGATCACTGACCTTCCTATATATTTATCTTTATTCCCTATTAATAACATTGGGATCACTGACCTTCCTATATATTTATCTTTATTCCCTATTAATAACATTGGGATCACTGGCCTTCCTATATATTTATCTTTATTCCCTATTAATAACATTGGGATCATATCACTGACCTTCCTATATATTAATCTTTATTCCCTATTAATAACATTGGGATCACTGACCTTCCTATATATTTATCTTTATTCCCTATTAATAACATTGGGATCACTGACCTTCCTATATATTTATCTTTATTCCCTATTAATAACATTGGGATCATATCACTGACCTTCCTATATATTTATCTTTATTCCCTATTAATAACATTGGGATCACTGACCTTCCTATATATTTATCTTTATTCCCTATTAATAACATTGGGATCACTGACCTTCCTATATATTTATCTTTATTCCCTATTAATAACATTGGGATCATATCACTGACCTTCCTATATATTTATCTTTATTCCCTATTAATAACATTGGGATCACTGACCTTCCTATATATTTATCTTTATTCCCTATTAATAACATTGGGATCACTGACCTTCCTATATATTTATCTTTATTCCCTATTAATAACATTGGGATCACTGACCTTCCTATATATTTATCTTTATTCCCTATTAATAACATTGGGATCATATCACTGACCTTCCTATATATTTATCTTTATTCCCTATTAATAACATTGGGATCACTGACCTTCCTATATATTTATCTTTATTCCCTATTAATAACATTGGGATCACTGGCCTTCCTATATATTTATCTTTATTCCCTATTAATAACATTGGCATCAACCATCGTTTTTACCGGCCAGGCTGCTAAAATACTGGCCAGATGGCAACCCTAAGCGCAGAACAGGATATACTTGGGACTTCTCCTATTGACTTATATACAACCTCGGCAGGTCTGAGATGCCGGATTTTGGGATTCAGACTTTTTCTATCCTCGGGGTATAATAAATCTCAAAAAATTCGAGCGGTTTTTTTCACTAAAAATTCTGATTTTATAGTAAAACTAGAATTTTTCGAGTTTTTGGTATTCAGACTTTAATAAATAACCCCCAAAGTGGTTAATGTAGTTGAGCAACTCCATTATAAGTACTAGCTGTGAAATAGAAAGGATTTGCTAAAAAACACTATTAGACTCTCTTAAAGATGCACCCCCTTACTTCTCATCTCTATAGATGATGCTTTTTCAGAAATGACATCACATACTTTTATAATTTGTACTGTCCAACTGCATGTGCTGTATTACACAAACTTACATTATGTCAATTGCTTCCCCCACCCCCTGCATCTACTTCTTCACCTGCCTCACCTTCTTCATCTTCTTCATCACTACCTACACCTGCAGCACTGCCTGCACAACCTGCACCCCTGCCACAAGCACCGCCCACACTGCTGAAGGGTGCAGGAACCCAGACAGAGGAGCAACGGGGGGCAATAAACTCACTGCTGGAGAGACTGGGGAACCTGGAGCAGCAGATGGAACGCATTGAGGAGATCTTGGTGCAGATGGTCAACAATCCTCCACCCCCAGAGTGATTTATTTTCATCATCATCATCTACTTGCATAGCACTTCTTTACTTTTAATTTATCTTTATCATGCAAGTAAAAAATAGATGCATTTTTTTGCATGATTATTTTAATTTAATATCTATCTTCTCCTTCTCTAAAAAAAATTTCTATGAGTAAAATAAAAAGTAATAAAATCTTTTGTACTTTGGAGTTATTCTATATTTCTTGAAGGTGTTTGAAGGTTTTTAACGCAAAAATGAGTATTCTCAGTTTCAGTCATTACATTACATTGTATTTCAGATTTAATACAATTACACATATGTACAGGTATGGGACCTGTTATCCAGAATGCTCTGGACCAGGGTTTTCCAGATAATGGATGTTTCTGTAATTTGGATCTCAATGCTTTAAGTCTGCTAAAAAAAATGATTTAAACATTAAACAAACCTAAAAGAACTGCATCACCTCCAATAAGGATTAATTATATCTTAGTTGGGATCAAGTACAAGCGACTGTTTTATTATTACACAGATAAAGAAAGTCATTTTTTAAAATTTGGATTATTTGGATAAAATGGAGTCTATGGGATTTTCGTAATTCGGAGATTTCTGGATAACAGGTTTTTGGCTAAAGGACATCATACCGTTCATTCATTTTAAAGTTTGGGATACAAAGCACCTAGCTATTATCTGTTGGTAATGGATTTTTATTATGTTTTTTTGTAACCAAGAACAGGTACGGGACATGTGATCCATAATGCTCAGGACCTGGGGTTTCCCGGATAACGGCTCTTTCTCTAATTTGGATCTCCTTACCTTAAGTCTACTAGAAAATAATCTAAACATTAAGGGGTACATTTACTAAGGGTCGAATATCGAGGGTTAATTAACCCTCGATATTCGACCATCGAAGTAAAATCGTTCGACTTCGAATATCGGAGTCGAACGATTTAGCGCTAATACTTCGATCGAACGATTATTCGGATTTTAATCGTTCGATCGAACGAATATCCTTCGATCCAAAAAACATAGGCAAGCCTATGGGGACCTTCCCCATAGGCTAAACATTGAGTTCGGTAGCTTTTAGCTGCCGAACTAGGGGGTCGAAGTTTTTCTTAAAGAGACAGTACTTCGATTATCGAATGATCGAATAGTCGAACGATTAGTTCGAATCGTTCGATTCGAAGTCGTAGTCGAAGGTCGAACTAGCCCATTCGATGGTCGAAGTGGCCAAAAAAACACTTCGAAATTCGAAGTTTTTTTTATTCGAATCCTTCACTCGAGCTTTGTAAATGTGCCCCTAAGGGTTTGTTTTTTTTTACTAAACCTCAATTTTAAAAAAATTTTGGTGGGAAAAAAAATTATTTTTCGAGATTTATGATACCCGAGTCCAAAAATTTGGCATCTTAAACCTGTTGAGGTCATGTAGAAGTCAATGGCAGATGTCCCTATTCCAGTTTGAAAATACTGTGGTCTGCGCTGGGTTTTTTCTGATAATCCGAAAAATTTCAGAGATAGAGTAGTTATAAATCTTCACTATCATAATTTGCACAATAATTAAGAAGACGTTAGTGGTGTTGATATGTTTTCTTTTGATAGAGACACTAACTTCTGGCAGGTAAGTTCTATATAAAGGAACACATTCCCCAGTGCCCCTTATACAACCCAAGGCAGGTCATGAAGGAGACAAACTACAAAGGTCAATAAACCATCTTACAAATCCACAGAAGCCTGACATGATAACGCCGACTAGATCATTCCCCATAAACCCTTTGACTTTTGCCCAGCTGTAACCACAGAGGACATAGAAAGTTATAAAGATGGGTCAGTTAGGGGGAGATTTGGGGTGAGTGATTATTTGTACCCTGGGTACCCCTGGAACTTTAGCAGAGTGACACCCCAATGTTTCTATATATCTGTAACCTTGTTATGAGCTAAGGGGGCCCAGTCTGAAGGTCAGTTAGGGGGAGATTTGGGGTGAGTGCTTATTTGTACCCTGGGTACCCCTGGAACTATATCAGGGTGACACCCCAATGTTTCTATATATCTGTAACCTTGTTATGAGCTAAGGGGGCCCAGTCTGAAGGTCAGTTAGGGGGAGATTTGGGGCGAGTGTTTATTTGTGCCCTGGGTACCCCTGGAACTATAGCAGGGTGACTGTTACCCCAATGTTTCTATATATCTGTAACCTTGTTATGAGCTAAGGGGGCCCAGTCTGAAGGTCAGTTAGGGTGAGATTTGGGGTGAGTGCTTATTTGTACCCTGGGTACCCCTGGAACTATAGCAGGGTGACTGTTACCCCAATGTTTCTATATATCTGTAACCTTGTTATGAGCTAAGGGGGCCCAGTCTGAAGGTCAGTTAGGGGGAGATTTGGGGTGAGTGTTTATTTGTACCCTGGGTACCCCTGGAACTATAGCAGGGTTACTGTTACCCCAATGTTTCTATATATCTGTAACCTTGTAACCTTGTTCAAATGAGCGGATCTCCCTCCGATATGCCCACCTTGAGGTGGGCAATATCAGGCTGATCCGATCATGGGCCCTAGGGCCCAACGATCGGATCCTAACGATGCCTAAAGGGTGGTCGGATCGCGGGACCGCATCAACGAACAGATGCGGCCGCGATCCAATGGGATTTTTTGTCCCATCCGATCGAGATCTGGCCGACTTTTGGCCAGATCTCGATCGGTTAAGCCCGTCGGGGGGCCCCATACACGGGCCAATAAGCTGCCGACACGGTCTGTCGGCAGCTTTTATCGGCCCGTGTATGGCCACCTTAATTAATGCTGGCCATAGATGCAAAGAATCATCGTAGGATCGGACTTCCCATCTCCCGACCTGCCACTAACCATTCAGATCAAATAAAGTAGAAAAGAACAGATCAGCCGATGTTCTGCCCCTGACAGTAATCGCACGAAAGTTATGTCCAACCAAAGCTGGTGACAGTCTCCCACTGAAAATCGTACGATCGGCAATACACGCAGAGATATTATCGGCAGCCGACAGAAATCTTTTAACCTGTCCGATCGACCAAACAACCGAAAAATGACGGGACTCTCCACACACGGTCTGAAAATCATATGAACCCTCGATTCCTACGATCTAATCTTTGGGGCAAATTCACTAAATGACGAAATCGCCTAACGCTAGCGTGAATGTGCCATTTTGTTAATTCGCCGATTCACTAACGGACGCTGGTGTAAATTTGCTAGTGTTGCTTAGCATCCTTACGCCTGGCGAATTTGCGCAACGGACGTAACTACGCAAATTCACTGACGCGCAAATTATTCTGAATGCTACCTTTTACGCCAGACTTCCTTCGCCACCTCAGACCAGGCAAAGCGCAATAGAGTAGATAGGGATTGCTTCAAAAAAAGTTCCAAAAAAAGCTGGCGTTTTTTCATTTTTTATGGGTGATAGGCTGAAAAAGATCAAAAATTTTTGGGGGCTCCCCTCCTTCCCCCCTACATTTCCTAACTCATGGCACCTTAACTATACAGTGGGCACATGTGTAGGGGAAAATAAAAAATTGTATTTGCTGTTTTGAAGGTTTCCCAGGCTTGTGTAGTGCTGCTACATATTCCTCCTTTGTAACTTCAATTTGGCGCCGTTTGCAAATTAACCATCGCTTGCGTAACTTCGCTTTGCTTGGCGAATTAACGCTATCGCAACTTTGCAACCTTACGCTTCCCCTGAGCGCAACTTTGGATTTTAGTGAATTTGCGTAGCGCTGGCGAAAATACGCCTGGCCAAGTGCGGCGAAGCGGACGCTGGCGCAACAACGAATCTTAGTGAATGTCCCACTTTGTGTCTATGGCCAGCTTAATGTAAATAACAGTATATTTGTCTAAAGTGTAAATGCAAATATATATTTCTCATTGGCCACAGTCGTATCTTTAGAGAATTAATGTGACACAAAGAGGCTAGTAACTAAGCTTCTTGGCTATCAAAAGGATTTGATCTGTAGCCGGATAAAAGGATTGATTTTAGATTAAAGGTGGTGATGTTTGTCAGACCTTCTTGCAAAGCTTTTGGGTCATAGTTACTCCTGGTCCGACTGAACCACCAACCAAACAGCTAATCGACTGTTAAGGTGGCAATAGTCGCACTGATATCGTATGAAATGAATTCTCATACAATATTCAGTGAGTATATAGTGGCAGACAAGCCAATGAATATGTAATGTTTACTTGGCAAGGCAGACCAAAAAGGGGTTAATGTCCAGCTAGTGGTTAGAGCTTGGGTTACATGTGACTCAAACACCCCAGGCCAGGGCCTTCACTAAGTGGAAGATTCACAGATACACAAGGCATATTATGTTATTATTTCAAAAATATAAGTCAAAAACACAGACTTCACAACATCACCTTTGGTAAAGTTCCTCTAGGAGCTGTGACAAGTCAACCCTTAGATACTCCCCAGTCCCAAGCCAAATTTAATGGGGAACTATTGCAAAACTTGAAGTACAATATAATACACAAAAGCCGTGAATATCTTGTAAATTATATCCTTATAAACAGTGAGTTCTGATGTCATCAGTTATAAACGGTGAGTAGTGATGTCATTTCTGTCACATGACTCACTGAAACTTGTGTATTATAATAAATAAAGTACCCCCAGTTGCAAAATATGAGGATATTAGAAGTTACCTCGGAGTTCCATGACCTGTATAAAAACACTCGGCGTTCGGCCTCGTGTTTTATATGGTCATGAAACTCCTCGGTAACTTATAATATCCTTATATTTTACAAGAGGGGGTACATTATTCACTATATAAGCTCCATCTTAAGGAAATAAGACATTTTCTAAATATAATCAATTGTAAATTCTGACTTATTTCTGAAATAATTAAGTCACTATTCACTCTCCTCCTCTCAGCATCTGTCTCTCTTCCTTCTCTCTTCATGGAGGAGTTGGGAGTCGGATTTTGGATTACAGTTAGGTCTAATACTGTTTGGTGATTAATGTTTTATGTTATGAATTCCTTTGGCAAAGCAGTTAACAGAATGTGTAAGTGCATTAATGAGTAACTTTATTCTACGCGCTCCAGAAGATAGAGGAGATGACAGATCTTGAGAGGGCAGCGGGAACATGCAGGAGATTATAACTGTTAGTGGAAAAATACTTGAGGTGGCCATAGACATAACAATTACTATCATTCCTGGAAAGATCGTTGATTTCAATACACACGTGTAGAGCTGAATCGTAAGATATACCTATAGAATCAGTAGAATTCTACCTGTATCTGATGATTCAGCACTAACAATGGTTTTGGTGCCTTCAAAGGCGCCAGATTAAAATTTCCCGCCTGGACCGATCGATGAGCCAACTGATATCCCTTTATCTTAAAAATGCAGGTAAATTAAAAAGATGCTTAGACTTAGCCATTCTATAACATACTAAACGTTAACTGAAAGGTGAACCACCCGTTTAAAAGGCAAATTTAATAACCTCTGAAAATTCGACAACGACGGCTTCTCTCACAGCGTAACACTTCGCCAGGCGTATATTTGCCAGGACAACGATAATTCGCTAAAACTCGAAGTTGAGTCCGGGGCTGTGAATGCTGGTGAAGTTGTGCTAGCGTTACTGCGCCAAGTGAAGCAAAGTTGCGCTAGTGTTGGCTAATGGAGGGAAGTTAAAGTTGAATGGACGTATATGTTGCAGCAAATACATTACATTACACAAGCCTGGGAAACCAAAATAAAATAAAGTTGTTATATTGCCCTACACATGAGCCCAGTGTATAGTTTATGTGCCATATGTTAGGAAATGTAGGGGGAAAACTGGTTACCCCCAAAAAAATGATGCTCTTTTTTAGCCTATCACCCTGAAATAGGAAAAGACGCCAGCGTTTTTTTGGGAATTTTTTCAACTATTTTTTGAGCAACTCCATCTACTCTATTGCACTTCACCTGGTCTGAGGTGGCGAAGGCAAGTCTGGCGCAAGAGCTAACGTTCAGTAAAATCCACAGCTTAGTGAATTTGTGTAGTTCCGTCCATTTGCCAGAGCGAAAATTTGCCATGCTCTAGCGAAGATAGTTAGCCAATTTTCACCCGCTTTAGTCACTTCGCCCTTTAGTAAATTTGCCCCTAAGTGATGACAATATCTGTCAGTGATCTGCGGTTTATAGATTTAATTGCCTAATACATTTATATTCAAAAATTTGTGGAAGGTTTGGAACATATTTTATTGGGGTTCCACCCCCCGTTGGTAGATTAGTTACATGACACAGGAGTGACACCGCTGAGTGACTGCAAAGGGAAATGTATTATCACAACAAACCAGGCAGGTTCTTTATCAAACCACAATAATAATGTTTTACTTTCGGTAATTCAGCTGCTGAGTGAGAAAAGCCCTTCCTTTCATTTACAGCTATAGAGTAAAGTGTTGCATCAGAGGGACCATATGAAATATGTGACATGAGGAAGTCAAACGAGAAAAGACTCCCTTCTCCTTAAGGTTTTCTATAGAAATAACAAGAGTGTGTCTTGTCCTAAGCACAATCCACTCATATAAACAGGACCTGGAACTTGCACAATCCAAACCAACTGGGAAGTTCCTGAGACTTCGTGGCTACACAGTCCCTAATCCAGATCAGCTTGCGGCAGGGTTGGTAGTCCAGGGAAGGGGCCATGGAGCTGTACCCTGCACGTATGAAGAAGCCCATAATTCTCATTTGGAATCAATTTTTCTGTTTTGTCTGCTGGGCGTCCCAGGTCATCAAGGCGAGGCTTGAACTTCACATCTTCAGGTAAGCAAGGTGGGGAGGAGGCTTAAAGGAAAAGTAAAGTCTAAAATAGAATAAGGCTAGAAATGCTGTATTTTGTATACTAAACATAAACATGAACTTACTGCACCACAAGCCTAATCAAACAAATGATTTATGCTTTCAAAGTTGGCCACAGGGGGTCACCATCTTGTAACTTTGTTATACATCTTTGCCTGACCCTGACCCTGCACATGCTCAGTGTGGTCTGAGCTGCTTAGGGATCAGCATAAACAAAGCTGCTTGAGTTCTGCATGGCTGGGAAGTAAGACGGGGGCTCCCCCTGCTGTTCATAAGTATGATTGTTTCCCTGCTCAGCAGTTAGGGACCGTCTGACAATTCCTATCCACAGCAGTAAATGAAGGGAGAATTTCACTGCATACAGTCAGGTTTCTTATAAAAACGGTACACATTTTTTAATTAAAGTATATTGGAGATAGGTTTCTTTTTCGTTAAAGAAAGTAAAAATGGGATTTTATTTTTTTGCCTTTCCTTGTCCTTTAATATACACATCAAACATTTTATTTAAGGCATTACCTCAAAAAGGTTCATAAACATTAATAGAAATGAATGAAGGGGGGAATAAATAAATGTCAAATTTGCACAGGTGTAAATCATTTCTAGTGCAAAATTGTAACTAATGTGTGAATGCATGAATAAACATTGCCATCAGATGTGAGAGATATAGGAGAGCTATAAAAAGAAGTAGTTCAGCAAGAGTAGGAGGGCGGAGGTTGGAAAAACTTCTATACAGGTTTGGGAATAGTTATCCAAAATGTTCGGGACCTTGGGTTTTCCCAGATAAAGGTTCTTTCCATTAGGATCTCAATACCTAAAAAAAATGATTTAAACATGAATTAAACCCAATGGGATTGTTTTGCCTCAAATGAGGATTAACGTTTGGATCAAGTGCAAGTCACTGTTTTATTATTACAGAGAAAGCAGAAATCCTTCTTAAAAATTTTCATTATTTCATTTAAAAGGAGTCTTCCTGTAATTCAGAGCTTTCTGGATAATGGGTTTCCGGATAATGGATCCCATAACTGTATTTATGTTGTGTATTAAAGTGCATGGTAGGGGAACAGTGACTGGCAGAGGATGCTGGGAGCTGTTGTGATTGTTATGACAAGTATGGCTGCCAGTTTGTGATTTTTGTCGACGTCGATGGGCAAAATGAAACCCAGAGTTTGTTGTTCATTCAGAGAACATGGGGACATTGATCAACCTGAATTTTAATGGGATTATTTTTTTTATGTAGAAAGCTGAGCTTTACTCTTTTCTGCAGGTCAGATCCGTGCAACCAAGTCTGGAAACAAAAAGACTGGGCACAAGAATCAATACAACATTCAAACTCCTCAAATGGTCCAGGTGCTCCAGGCCCAGACCCTCAGATCTAAGGCCGGTGATGTGATGAGTGAGATTAGTCACATTACTGAATTAAAAGAAATTACACCAATAGACTCCAACGGGGGAAAACAATTGTTCAATAAATTTAGGTGAATTTTTGCTATTTTGCGAATTTTCAGCAAAAAGGGTCAGATTCACCCATCAAATACCGGTGACAAAATCTGAGCAATGGGTACTCAAGGAACTCACAAAATTATAATTAAGAAAACAATTTTGATTTATAACATAATTTCTGAAGCTTTATGCTTTTTGTACTTAAAAAGGCACCTTATCAACAAAGTCTTAACCAAATTGTGTTAATATTAAGACCCATTTCAGTGGTGTTACTAGATGTTTCTGGGCCTCATACAGGGATGGACTGGTGGGTGCAGAGCTTACCGGGGCTGCCGCGCCCCCACATCCCCCTACAGGAGTCTCCACCACGTACCCTTTCCTGAACACACGTAAACTAAACATACCGTCAGCACGCCGGGGAAGGGAGATCAGCGGCCTGGGGGAGCGCCAACGGGGTTCAGGTCTGGGTGGGCAGATGGGCCCATTCCAACCCTGGCCTCACAGCAAATTTAATCTAGGGTCCCCAAACATAGGTAAATTGAGCTATTCTGCCAATATACATTGCATACATTGGCTGATTAAATAAGGCATTGTAGGGTCCCCTACACTGTTGGACTCTTGCAGGTTCTGCTTCCTCTGTAGTTACGGCCTTTGCTCATTTACTCAAGTGCAAGATCGTATACAAGATATTTATTTATCACCCACTATGCTACCAAAATTCTTATTCACTCTCTCGTCATATCACGTCTAGACTACTGTAACTCTCTTTTAATTAACCTTCCCCTCCAGAGACTGTCACCTCTCCAGTCCATATTGAACACTGCTGCGAGGCTCATACACCTCAGCAACCGCTCCTCCTCTGCCTCGCCATTCTGTCAGTCCCTGCACTGGCTTCCGCTACTCTTCAGAATTAAATTCAAATTAATGACCCTGACATTCAAAGCCTTCATAACTCTGCCCCACCCTACATCTCTGAACTCATCTCTATATACTCACTCAACCACTTACTACGCTCCTCAACTGACCTGCTCCTCAACTCTTCTCTCGTCACCTCCTCACATGCTCACATTCAAGACTTTGCAAAGGCTGCACCCCTCCTCTGGAACTCTCTCCCTCGGTCTGTCTGACTTTCTCACAACCTTTCTGCTTTCAAAAGATCTCTTAAAACGCACTTATTTAGAGAAGCCTACCCTCACTCTGCTTAACTACCAAACGCAACACCACATACATTACTACATCTCTCACCCACTCAATTTGGATCTTGCCCACTCCCACACCTTATGTCTTATTCCCTTCCCTTTAGATTGAAAGCTCCTTTGCACAGGGCCTTCCTCACCTTTTGTGATGTATGTAACTCCATATGTTGTATTTATGTAAATAATGTGATTTAGTTGTATAAACACATTTACTTTACAGCGCTGCAAAATATGCTGGCGCTAAATAAATAAATGTTAATAATAATAATAAAAAGTATGCTTGTGCACAAAGGTATGTAATTACTCACTGTGTTCCAGGAGCCAAATACAGGGCTGGTACAATCCATGTGATTAACAACTGCCTAAAAGCGATCTTACACCTAGTGACTCACATTCTGATGCTGTTATTGATGCCATTTGCACACAAACCCAAGTCTGATGCTCCTCATGAACACAAAATGCAGAGGCCCAGGGTGCTTTTCCTCTGAGAACCTCCATAGTTTTCCTGTATTTCAGGCATCCCCTGTGTCTATTGGAACTGTGGTAGATTTTCCAATTCAGACACTTAATTGATAATGCATCTGGTTCACCTTTATTGTGGGAAGACTTAAAATCAAAGTTTTTTCATTGTTGACCAATGCCCTCTGTGTAAAGGGATTCCGAAACTTATAGATGAAATTGCCTTTAATAGAAGTTCATATATTAATGACTTTTGTCTTAGATCCTCTCTTGACAATCTTCATCCTTTACAAAACTTAGCACAACGTCCTTGTATTTTTTAGTTGTAATATTGGTGTGTAGGTGCATCTCAGGTCATTTTGCCTGGTCATGTGATTTCAGAAAGAGCCAGCACTTTAGGATGGAACTGCTTTCTGGCAGGCTGTTGTTTCTCCTACTCAATGTAACTGAATGTGTCTCAGTGGGACCTGGATTTTACTATTGAGTGTTGTTCTTAGATCTACCAGGCAGCTGTTATCAGGTTGCCTTCCCATTGTTCTGCTGATGGGCTGCTGGGGGGGGGTCATATCACTAAAACTTGCAGTACAGCAGTAAAGAGTGACTGAAGTTTATCAGAGCACAAGTCACATGACTGGGGCAGCTGGGAAACTGCCAATATGTCTAGCCCCATGTCAGATTTCAAAATTAAATATAAAAAAAATCAGTTTGTCTTTTGAAAAATGGATTTAAGTCTGCTGGAGCAGCACTATTAACTGGTGCATTTTGAAAAAAAAACATGTTTTTCCATGACAGAGTAAGGGTTAAACTTAAATTGCTCCTTTGACCTGAATAGCAAGAAATACATCCTAAGGGAGGACAAACCACAGGTATAGAATGAGGGTTAGAGATGCTTTATTCTTCAAGAGACTCCAGTTAGTTGAAAGGTGCGGGTGATGTTATAACTTCTTAGGGAGTGTTGTACAATGTTAGTTCAAAAAAAGAAAAAAAAAGATTTTTTGTGGTAGTAATCCAATTTATTGGCTAACAGATATATTTAAGTATGTGAGCTTTCCAGAAAAAACATAAAAATATAGAATCTCTTTATCAGGCATTTTCATTATGTTATCTAACATCAAGGCAATGTAACCTCATGAAATCGCCTGATAAAGAGATGTCATTTTTAATTTTATCTTTAGGTTGGCATATTTACATTTATCCTTTAGCCCATGAACAGTCTCATGTTACCACTAAAAAATATCTGGTTTTGAGCTTCTTAAGGAGGCATGCAAAGTAGTGGCAATGCTGAGGTTCAGCACATCCTAAAAGTCACATGCTTGAAATAAAGCTATTGAGTTATATTTTCTGCATGCCAACAATTTCGTCTTTGCAATTCTTAATTACAGCTCAAACAATGAAGTTCAACCCCAAACAAGGACGCCCGTGCAGGAGACCAGGTTTATATATGTATTTTATTGCAAAATAGTAGAGGGTTTTAACTGAATGTGAGTTATACACTAAAGGGCAGTGTGTTGGGAATTGAGAAGGATTTGTGGATTTTTGTGGATAACAAGATGTGAGACTTTAGGTAAAGTCACTCAGTGGTCGCTAAAGTAAATAAAGTCTTGGATTAACACATGGGATGAAAACATAATTTGGCCTCTTTATAGGTCCCTGGTAAGGTCTCACCTTGAGTATGATGGGGGGGGGCAAGTTTGAGCTCCAGTCCTTAAGAAGGATATTAATGATCTAGAGCAGGGATCCCCAACCTTTAGAACCTGTGAGCAACATTCAGAAGTAAAAGGAGTTGGGGAGCAACAATATCATGAAAAATATTCCTGCCGTGCCAAATAAGTACTGTGATTGGCCATTTGGTAGCTGGTAGCCCCTATGTGGATTGTCAACCTACATCGAGACTCTGGCAGTACACCTGGTTTTAACCAAGCCTGGAATTCAAAAATAAGCTCCTGCTTTGAGGCCACTGGGAGCAACATCCAAGTGGCTGGAGAGCAACATGTTACTCACGAGCTACTGGTTGGGGATCACTGGTCTAGAGAAAGTGCAGATAGAAAAGAACCAACTCCCCCTTTTGACTAGAGGAACAGCACTTTCATTTGAAGCATGGGAGGGGGTTCTTCACTGTGAAGACAGTGAGGTTTGGGGATGTCCTGCTGGATGATGTGATGGCAGGTTCTGTTAAAGTGGACCTGTCACCCAAACACAAAAAGCTGTATAAAAAAAGTCCTTTTCAAATTGAACATGAAATCCAATTTCTATTTTTTATTAAAGCATTCATATCTGTTGTAAGCTCATTTAAAAATCATTAAAAAATCTCAGCTGTCAATCAAATATTGTCTGCCCCTCCTCTATGCCTTAGACAATTACTTTCACTTTCCATTCAGCACTTCCTACATGTCACTGCTCTCCCCACATTCCCCCAGTTCTCTTCACCATTTAATTGTGTAGCCAGTACATGGGGATGGACATCAGGTCCCCCATTCTGGTGCACAAACAAGATTCTGAGATGATACAAGTCTTGTCTTAATAACAGTGTCCACAAAATGGCTCCTGCCTGCTTGTTATAATTATGAATTCCCAGACTGAAGGAAACAAGATTCAAATAATTTATACAGTGTAAGTAATTACAGTTTTATGATTCTCTTTAATAATAAATAAGCCCAGACTCATCTCCAATCCAAGAGATCCAAAGCGTCATGGAAAAAAAAGTGAGGACTTCCCCAGCCTGCAGGAGAAAGTAGTACAGCTCTGAAGTTTATCTGGCTGGGCAGAAGATTAGTTTATCAAATTAGGGGAAGATGGATGGAAGTCATGAGAGGAAGCCAAGTAATGAGTAACTACCGGTTAAACCTGCCCAAGTGGCGGCTCTCTGCTGTTTATTCTCATACTGGGATCTCTCTCCCCCTCCTCTTTTTGGCTGTGTGAGCTCATAGTTCTTGGAACACCAGCATTGCTATTTAACTATTTGTAAAACACACACAAACATGCAACTCTTAATCTAGGGGATGGGCAGTTAGTGGAGGAAGGGTGTAGAACTTTAACTCTCAGGTTGATTAAATAAATTGTCTGGTGACAACCTCTGACTGCTCAATAGCTACCCTGATCCAAACTCTCAATCCTAGATAGAACTATTACACATTTATCCTTTTCATCTGTTGGGCTTCATCTGCCCAGACTCCATCAACCACCTCCAACTGGTGGTATCCCAAGAGGTGGAGTACATGTTGGCTTCCCCTTTTAAAAACATGAAAAATACTTTAACCCAGTATAGGGTAACAGCTTCCCCCAAAACTCTTTATCAGGACCAAACTTTGCTAAATAAAACTGTTAGGGACTGCCTAAAATAATGGGTAACTAAATATTGAGTCACCAACAGCTGCATTTTTATATATATGTGTGTGCAGGGCCGTCATTAGAGATCAGGGCCCGTCCAACAAAATTTTTGGGGCCCCCACCCAGATCCCACTCCACACCACAGTTAAAACACCACACAGACATCAGCGCTAAAAAAGGTAACACAAACACACAAGTTATAAAATGCTATTGATGGTCAGGGCCCTCTTATAATTAAATAAAAACTGTGGCACCAGGGTCCCCATAAAAGTTATTTTTTAAAAATGGTGGTTAGGGCCCCCCTACAAGTTGAAACAAACATCTGGTGACCAGGGCCCCCATAAAAAAAATTGGTGCTAGGGCCCCCCCTTAAAAGTTTTTTTTAAAAAAACATTGGGCCCCCCATTTCAAGTAAAAAAAAACATTGGCACCAGGGCCCCCCTTAAAAGTTAAAACAATTTGGGGCCCCAGAGAATATTTTTTTAAATAAAACATTGGTGGCAGGGGCCTATAGAGTATTAAAATAATACATTGGTGGCCAGGGGATTAAAAAAAAAAAAAAATTGGTGTCCAGTAGAATTGAACTCAAAGGACTTCAACTTCGCCTCCTTTTGTGACTTTGGGTCTTTTCGCAGCTTCAGGACTTCAAATTTGGCTGTTTTCGTGACTTCGAGTTTTTCCAGTGCTTCTGGACTTCAGGTGTTTTCGCCGCTTCGGGACTTTGGATCCTTTCGCCACTTTCAGGACTTCAGGTCTTTTTGCCGCCTCAGGACATTGGGTCTTTTTGCCGCCTCGGGATTTTGGATCTTTTTGCCACCTAGGGACTTTGGGTCTTTTTGCCGCCTCAGGACTGCGGGTCTTTTTGTTGCTTTCGGGACTTCAACTGTTCGGCACCTCGGCTGTTTAGTTTTTCGGGATGGAAGAGGTGGCTTGGCTCCGGCGAGGTCAAGGAGGGCCCGGCTATTTGAAAAGTGCAGCACAGCCAGGCCCCCCTTCAGGCCCAGGCCCAGTACAGGAGTACCCCCTGTGCCCCCCTGATAGCGGCCGTGTGTGTGTATGAAAGTTTATTGAGTGCATTAAACCTGACCCTAGAAAACATCTGCACCTAAGGACTGGAATAAAATTACAATTAAATATGAAATGCTGCTTTTTGAAGTGAATTTTATAGAAATACATTTTTTCAGGGTTTATTTAATTTTTCCTATTTATTTTTGGTTTCTGTCCTGATAAAAAAGTAAAGAGAGTATAAGCAAAAAGGATAAGAGAGATAAAAAAAAGGGAAAGAAGATGAGGGAATAGAGAGGGCTGTAAACAATGGAAGATGCAGAAAGAGAGATAGAGGGGAGAAGAGAGAGAAGTTGAGTCAAAACTAGACAAAGACACATACCTGGCATGTTCTGTCCATTGCTCCTGCTACATTTCATGTTCTAATTGTAGCGCTATAGTAAATTGTGTTTTATGTACACTACTATTGAGCTCCACCTCCAATAAATGTGCTCCGGATGAGACCTATAATCTTAGGGAGTAAGTCCTCACAACGGTGTGGAGGCAGGGTGTAGTGCAACTGTAACTGTATACAGGGTATAATAATTGGGCGCCAGTGGTTCTTATAACTTAACCATGAACTAATTTATTGAACATACACAATCCTCAGTGGAGTATACAACAGAGCATGACAGGATTTGGCATCACATTGAATAGGCAATACTCACAGCACCATTTGGTCAGTATTAGTCCCCACAGGCAAGACGACGTGCTCAAAGGTACACCCAGCTTCAGCATTTTCCTTAAGTGGAACCTGAGGGGAATCTATCTACCCTGTTCCTATACACTTAGTCCCTACTTCTGGGCTATTAGTATCCGGGATCTTAATCCCTCTGACTCTCCTCGTCGGAGCCTTGAGCTGCTCAGCTAAATAACCTGTCTGTCACTCCTAGAGTGACCTATAAGGGTGAGTAGCCTATTCTTACTAGACCTGACCTGTCTAGGTTCCACAGAGCTCTACCTGCCAGTTCAGATCAGAGCCAGCACAAAATGGACACTGAAAGCATGGCTTCAGAGCCTTTTATATCCCAGCACAGTGCCATCTGCTGGTCACTGTGAGAAACAGCAAGGGGCATAGCTTAGAGCAGAAAGAGCAAACAGTACCCCTCCCAACTGTATTTTAGGACCCAGATAGGTGTCCATAACATTGAGGGACTGCCTGCTCATAATACTAGGGGTGGCTATTTGACATATCCCTTCATCATTTTTGAATTTTTTTGTTCTAACAATTATTTTTAGTTGCTTTTATGCAATTCCACTTGCTGTGAATGAAGGACACGAAGATGGCATTGCTGTAAAGGAAAATATCAGGTTGATGAAGTCACCACGTCATATGGTGTGAATCTCGGACATATATTGTAGGGTGGTGCAACTACAAGGGTCATTCTTTTTCTCCTTTTTTTTTTTGGTATATTTTGTAAAAAGCCTGCAAAATTTATATATGTTCAAGTGTAAAGCAGCCATTTAAAATGGGTTAAAATATTTTTTTTTCTGCTTCCTCTGGCAAACAAAACAGAAACCAGAGGTTTAGACCAAGTTTTGATATGAAACTGGGCCCAGTGAGGGGAAAAGCTAATTTTTTCCATTCTGATATTCTGCTCTGTCTCCTGTAGTGGCCGGAGGTGGATGGCAACTCCCAGCAGAAGTTATATGGTTCCTCCTGATCAGCATTGGGTAAGTGCACAATGTGACACCTTCTGTATTTAGCGCATATAGATATCTATATATTGCAGTAACATTTATATTGTGTATTTTTTATGTGTCACTTTTAAAAACAATGTATCTTATAAACTAGGTGCCCACTTGAGGTGCCATGTGTTTATGGCAAAGAACCTTCCTTTTACCCACAGTTGCTCTAGCTGGTATGGGGTGCTAGTAGGGTGCATGCATGGGGACACCTGTGTATTCAACCCAGAATACATCTCCCAGAATACATTTTTCACCAATGTTGTACAGAAGGCAGACTAATCCGGAGGAGCCAGAGCAGGGCACATCCATTGCTCACAGCAGCCACAAGGCAGAAAGCCAAAGACAAGGCTTCAGTATCACTGGCAAATTCATTCCTTATGTGATGTTTGTCTTCACAGCAAATCCCTTAATGGATACTCAGCAGTTAGATGAGCAAACAGCCTGGAAAATTTTATGTAAGGAAAATAACTAACCCTGGTGGTCTAGTGGTGTAGTGGGGACGTCCGCCGCGCCGCTCCTCTTCTCATTCGCTGAGTTCTTCTTAGTGAGCACGCGGCGCGCACTTCCGGGTTTAGTAGGCGCATGCACGTGATGACATCAGTGCGCAATGGATCGAAATTTAAAAGTTTAAAAGGGACCTTCCTGCCAGTGTCGGACTGGCCCGGCGGGACACCGGGAAAATACCCGGTGGGCCCCGACCTTCAAGGGTCCCCGCCGGGCCAGACCCCCCAATCGTAATAGTTTAAAAAAAAAAACGTAGCCGGCGCGATGCGCTGTCTGTGCATTCTCGTCGGCACGGATGCCGTCTGCGCATGCGCGCCGGCATGGGACAACGCCAAAGGGGAGCGCGGCGCTGGTGCCGTAGCAAGGGGAGGCAGGGGCCCTGCAGCAAGGGTAGGCGGGGGCTGGGGGGCCCTGGACAGCCCCAGGCCCCCCAGTCCGACCCTGCTTCCTGCTGTTTCCCATTGCCCATGATAGGATTTGTTCTTGGTGCTTCTGAGCTTTAAGATTCCTGTTGTGACCCCTGCCTGGCTTTTTAACTATTCTGACCTCTGGATCTTGACCCTTGCCTGTATACCGACTACCTCTACCTGCTAAATCCTTTCTGATTGACTTCCTGGTTTGACCCTTCCTGCCTGACTAAGCTTATTCTCTGCCTGCCCTGACCCGGCCTGATCTGTCTACTCTATTGCCGAACGCCTTGTACAATGACCTTCTGCCCAAAGACTCTCGCTAACAGTCGTGCCCCCCTGCTAATCCAGAACCTCTTGCCTTGCACCTCTCGTTTAAGTCCTGGTGGCATCCAAGTAGCTGAGGGCTCCTCCCGAAGCCAAAGGCGGTCACACTACAGGTGTGCTTGGTATTTGTTCTGGTGTTGGGTGCCGACCGTTACAGTTTAGTAAGGTGAGTTCTCTTCCAATGATTGGGCGAGTGACTGAGGAGGGGACTGGGGTTCCTGAACGTGCAGTCTAAAGAGGTTTAGTTCTCCTTTAGTGAGCAGGAAGGAAGATGATTGGATTGTCTGACAGTACAGTAAGCATATTGTCATTGGCCTCCTGTCCAATGACAATATGACCATTTCTTTTGAATACAACCATAATATATGAATAATATATACCATGTGCTTATAACTAAACAGCCACTTTACCACCCCTTAGTATATACCCACACATTTCCTTGTATAACTGTTATTTATGTTGACACAAATTCATGACATACTATAAAATAATCGTAAAAAATAAGTGTAGTGGCCTCCTGTCCAAGGTAAGTGGTTTCTCATTCTGTGGGAGGAGGAAAAAACACTTAAAATTGCCCACCATTAAAAGTGAATCCAAATCATTGGGAATTGCCATTATTTGTCCCTTCTAGTGACCGGTATGTATTGCCCCAAAGTGCAGCTCCATGTTTCTGAGCAGTGCTGTCACCAGATGGGACTTGGCACATAGAGGCTGAAGAACGGCCAACAGATGTGTGTTTCTTCATTTATGGTGGACTAATAACTAGAACCTTCTGTTTATGGAATATATGAGAGTAATATAAACAGTAACGGGGTAATGTAATAAAAGGCACTAAGTTTGCCCAGGAGCAGTAACCCATAGCAACCAATCAGCAAGTAGGATTTCCTGGTTACCTGTTTAAAAGCAAACTTCCTATGGGTTACTGCTCCTAGGCAAACTTAGCTCCTTTTATTACATATGGGGGTAAGTGGCTTTATTTGTGTCTGTTTTAGCCTCTCCTTTGTGTACAACGTGCCAGACACACTCATTCTGCAGCCAAGGGGAAAGCCTGACCAAACAACATTTATCCATCAAGATTGAGGCCAAAGAGGAATATTGCAACTTTCACATCCCATGTCTGCCGTACACGGGTACTGATGTGTCCAACGTGGTTCTCATTAACAACACATGTCTGCACCTGGAAACTAGGGATGTGGATGTAAGAGATCTCATTCTGAAATACGGCACTAAACCAAAGGGGAGTCAGCACAATCCTCACTGGCAGGTAATGAGGACTTTTCCCACTTAATGAAGTTAATCTCAGATGGCCTAAAAAATCGGGAATTTAGCCATTGAAGGCTCATGTCCAATATAATACAACGATACCAACATTGCTTTTCGATTGTTTCGTTGTTCTGTAACACATGCATAAGATAATTTCTCATAATTTCTAGAATGGCACTTTCTACTAAAAAAGTATATTATTATGAAAATGGTTTATTTACATGAAGCAGAGGTTTTACATGTGAGCTGTTTTATGCAATATCTTTTAATAGAGACCTACATTGTTCAGGGGTAGAGTTTTCCTTTAATGTCTTAGAACCACTGAGATTCTGTCCTCTCTGGTTATACCAGTTGTTCTCAATTCTTGTGCCACAATATGTGCCAATTACCTTGATGCGCCTATTGACGCAAGTGGAAATACTGAGTCATTCCAGGGTTCCTGAATGCCAATACTTGTATTTCATCAGAGCAGGCTGGGCAAGCACATTGGCACGGCCCACATGTACATGGAAGTGTGAGGAGCATGGATGGACTCAGTATAGTTTATAAATGTGCATTTTAGTGATCCACATTTGCAGTTGTGCTCATAAATGAGCGACCTTATGGCCACTAGGCATGGTTATATAGTTGGGGATATTATATTATTATGAAGCCAGTTGTATTCTCTTGCTTTTAAAGGAGAAGGAAAGCTACGAAAGCAGTTTATTCCAATAGATTGGCCACAATATTGCAAGCTATTAGGCATATATACTATAACATAGTGCCATCTACTGTACACTTGAGAACTGCGAGGGGCGTAACTCAATGCAGGACAAGGAAATAGATCTCCCCGCTAACTGCATTCAGGACCCATTAAGGCGTCTATAACATTAGGGGATTACCTGCCAATATTAGTGTAGAGATGTGAAAATCTTAGACACCCTTACACTTTACAGACAGGCACATCCCTAGTAATATGGACACCTCAGTGGGTCCTTATGGGGACCTTGTGCTTATGTAACCCCTGCAGTTCACACAGTGTACACCAGATGGCACTGTGCCAGAGTATAAAAGGTTTAGGAACCATGTGCTCTGGCTCCATTGCTTTAGCCCAACCAAGCAGGCTGGAAGGGAATGGGTAGTGCTGACCCTAGGCGCCTTGGCCCTAGTAATTAGACAGCTATACTCATTTATAGATCGCTCTAGGAGTGATAGAGAGGTTATTTAGTTGAGCAGCTCAAGGCTCCGCCGAGGAGATTAGAGGGATTAAGATCCCAGGGTATTACTGACCCAGAGTAAGGAACCAAGTGTTGAGATAGGGATGTCAGGAGTTCCCCTAGTCTGCCACTGGAAGATATCCTGAAAACTGGGCAATACCGATCACATGCTGTCAACTTACTCTCTGCTGTATATTCCCTAGCCTGTGGGGATTCAGCCTATACGTGCTGTGAGTATATGCTTCCTTTATGCTGCTGTGTATGTTCTATGCTCCATTGTGGATCAATGTGCTAAATGATCTCTGTGCTATTGTTCAATAAATACTGTTCTTTGTTCAACTGTTAAAGAACTACTGGCGCCCATCATTGTGCTATCGCACCAGGTTACAGTTACACTACACCCTTGCCTCCACCCCGCTGCGAGGGCTTACCCCTGAGAAAGAGAGCTCATCAGTGGTCTCAGCCCACCAAGGAAAGTAGCTAAACTGCCCTAGCACAAGTCAGTTTACTATAGCGCTACATTAGTAAAGGTGGTTAATTTACCAGACCGCTACACATCTATTGGACAATTGTGTCAAAAACACACAGGTAACGAGTGACAAACAACAATATGAACTTCCCAAGGTCTTTACACAATGCTCAATAAACAACTGGGTCAGATTACTATGCGTGATTTGTAGTTGATTTCCTGCCTTTTTGATTTCTTTAATTTTTTGTGCCCCTGATGAAGACCCTTAAGGTCGAAACGCGTTGGGCTCATTATGATTTTTGTTTTGTAATTTTTGTATAATTTTTTTCTTTTGTCTAATAAATTAATTTGGTTTTTTCAAAATTAGGTGTGCTATCCATCTCTTTGTGCTGTTAAATATTATGGAGACCCTTATGGGGAGGCACCTTTGGATTAGCACCCTGTAGTTATTAATAGGGTGTGCGCCTTCTTTCTACAATTTTGTTGTAGTTGATATTTATCGGATGTGTAAACAGCCACCGCCCTGGAGCAGGTCGATTAACTCCAAGATAAAATATATCAGTAGCTCCTATAAACGAATGGAAACATCCTATAGCCACTAAAACAAACTGTGGTAGCATATGATGATTAAGAAGCCTAATAGTTTTAATAGGATAAAACAATTTTCTAAACCTCTCTGTTCTGACCTTAAAGGAGAACTAAAGCCTAACTAAAGAAGTAGGTAGAAATGTTGCACATGATGTTTTGTGCTTCTGTACCAGCCCAAGGCAACCACAGCCCTTTAGCAGTAAAGATCTGTGTCTCCAAAGATGCCCCAGTAGCTCCCCATCTTCTTTTCTGCTGATTCACTGCACATGCTCTGTGCTGCTGTCACTTACTGACAGGGCCGCCATCAGGGGGGGACAGGGGGGACTGTTGTCCCGGGCCCGGATGTTTTGGGGAGTTAAGGGGGGCCCGGCCGTGCTGCACTTACTTGCATTTACTTGCACAGCCGGTCCCCTGCATCCGAGCTCCGATGACTTCTTCTTGTGTTCTGATTCGCCAGTGAAATGTAAGTCCCGGTAAAGCCACATTCTGATTGGTTGGGAGAAGTTTGAACCTCCCTTCTATTTTATCCAATCACCATGCGCCTTTACCGGGACTTACATTTCACTGGCGAATCAGAGCACAAGAAACTGAAGATACCGGCATCTGAACTCCCTGGCTAAGGTACGTGCAGTTTTTTTTTTCTTTTAACTTGTGGGAGCCCTGACCAATTGTTTTTTTAAATGTGTGGGGGCCCTTTGCTAGTTTTTTGTTTTTTTTAAGATGTGTGGGGGCCCTGGCTAATAGTTTTTTTTTTTTAAATGTGTGGGGGCCCTTTGCTATTTTTTTTTTTAAGATGTGTGGGGCCCTGGCTAATTGTTTTTTTTTTTTAAATGTGTGGGGGCCCTTTGCTATTTTTTTTTTTAAGATGTGTGGGGGCCCTGGCTAATAGTTTTTTTTAAAAAAATGTGTGGGGGCCCTGGCTAATTGTTTTTTTTTTTTAAATGTGTGGGGGCCCTTTGCTATTTTTTTTTTTAA
The DNA here is from genome assembly GCF_017654675.1 of Xenopus laevis. Taxonomy (NCBI): domain Eukaryota; kingdom Metazoa; phylum Chordata; class Amphibia; order Anura; family Pipidae; genus Xenopus; species Xenopus laevis. Next base: position 133,868,929 of record NC_054383.1, on the reverse strand, counting down.
GATGTGTGGGGGCCCTGGCTAATTGTTTTTTTTTTTTTTTTATGTGTGGGGCCCTGGCCACCAATGTTTTTTTTCTTTAACCACCACCTGACCACCAAAACTTGTAGGAGGGGTCTAGGCACCAAAGTTATTTTTTTAACTTGTAGGGGGGCACTTCATTTTTTAATGCCTGTGTGGCCTTCATACTGAGGGAGAGGTGGCGAGGGGGGGCCCCAGAAAATTTTGTTGTACGGGGCCCCGTGATTTCTGATGGCAGCCCTGCTTACTGAGCTTAGGGACCCACTCACAATATACAGTACACATAGAATAGAAATGTCACAATATAAGGCTGATTAGTAATTAATACACATAATTACTACATGGCAGCACAGAAACCAGTGCAATTAGCATCAGGATTTAGCAAACAAAATAAAAAATAGCATCCTCTCTTTGGGGCATAGAACAAGTATCATGGGCCCAGTATTTCTGTACTACATTTGAATGGCACTAAATATATTTTGGGTAAAACGTGGAATATTTCTGACCTCTGAAACCCTTGAAACCTTATGTATTCTGATGAAAATAAGGAGTGCACCCCTTCCCCCAAAACAATGAAGGTACACTGGTTGGTTTAATAAACAGCCCAAAGAGATCTGTGCTATGGGGTCAGTCCATGGAGGTGTCCATATCTAGGGTTAGTGTTACTCAGTTGACCTATATCTAACTCTAGTGGTATTAGTAACAAGGCTGAAACCAGGGGTTCTGGCCACTGCCGAACATCAGACAGTTGAGACATTGTAACAGCCAACCACAAATTATCTTTTTTCAGGGATACCACACCCAATAGGTGTTTGATGTATTTTGAGACATGACATGTCATGTAATAGCCAACCACAACGTTTCTTTTTTCAGGGATACCACACCCAATAGGTGTATTTTGAGACTATATAAGAGTCTTTACAGCTCTCATTGAGAAGATCATCCATTTTTAATAACCTTGTTGACACTCTAGGAGATCTGAGCAGTCAACATAGTTTGCCAACATAATAACACAGCCCTAACCCTTTGCCAAAGGGAAGTCTTTTCAGTTTCACGGTTGGTCAAGTCATTACAAATCTTTCTTAGGTGACTTGAGCTGCAACCCACAAACTCTGGGGTAAGTTTTAATTGTTGGATTCATGTGAACCTTGGGTTCAGCCATCCTTAAACCCTCCCTACATACAGTCTAGGAATCTCATTATCATAAGTAGCACCATCAAAACCACACGTTCAAACGAGAAGTACAGTATAGGAAATACATACAAATCATACTGTATTAGAAATAGTCATTTGATATTTCAGTTATAAATAGCAAATACAAACATCAATTCCACAATACTCATTTCTATTCTGAGAGTAAGAAAGATAGAGACCTGATTACTAAAAATGAAACCCAAGTAATGTTTATGGAATACCCTAAAATGCTGTCATAGGTCAGAAACGGCCCCTGGTTAGGTTGACGTAGGAGGAGACAAGCAGTGGACCTGACAGAATGCATGGAACTGTTTTATGTGATTTTAAATAATGTAAATGAGCAGAACAATCCTAGCCTGGTATCTGCTTGATCTAGCAGGCCCAGCCCAAGAGAGTCTTCCAGGTGACATTGTGCTCTGGAGCTGATTTAATCAATAGAGACTGGACATCTCATTAAAAGGTTAGGAAGAACTGGTGATGCAAAATACAGGTTGGTAGAAAGTTGTTGCAAGAAGACAATGATCCCAACAACAAGGTCAAGTAGAACTGAACTATCTTACAATGGCCCCATCACAGCCTTGATCTCAATCCAAGTCTATGGTCATCTTTGACAATCGGGAAGCAGAAGAAACAACCAACCAATCATGAGAATATGCTCACCTAGGAGTAGACTAGCCATTATTGCCATAAAAAGTGCAAGTGTGAGGGGTGGAGGAATACTTACCCACAGATCTTATTTCTGATCTTTTATTCTTCTTATAATTTCTCTCTTACATAAAGCCAGCTATTTTTCCGTTTTGGTGCTTTGAAATAAAAATAGCAAAATGGACAGAATGTCATTATAAAATTTCAGTCAGTACAAAGAGAGCATTGGTCAAGGTGCTGAATACTTTTGCAAAATGCTGTCTATATGTGTTGCAATTTACAGAGGTTGTGGTTGAGCTGGAGGTTATGCCAGTGCTCAGAGAGGGAGTTTTGACATTCATTTTGAACAGAACACCTGCCCCCAACCGTATCCCGACATGCCTCCAAATTTATAGACCCTTCTGTGATGTCATTGTGGGTGGGGCCATGCAGGCGCGAGTCTATAAAAAACACATAACAAGATATTATTGGGCCCCACAGCATATTATTTTTCAGGGCTCCATAATGTCTAGTGGTTGACCTGTTTTACCAATATTTATTGAAATTGTATATGAATTAGAGTCTCATGGGGCCCCTATACCTCCTGGGCCCCCTGTGCAGCCGCAGGGTCTGCTTCCTCTATAGTTACACCCTGCGCTGAGGCAGAAGCCGGCACGGTAAGGTCATGGGCAGGTAGAGCGGAGGGAAGAACTCAACCAAAACCCACCCGCAACCTGACAATTGTATAAGGAAATCAACCTGAACCCACCCAACCCATAGGTCCTGCAGGTATCGGTTTGGCACAGGTCCTGCGGGTATCGGTTTGGCACAGGTCCTGCAGGTATCGGTTTGGCACAGGTCCTGCAGGTATCGGTTTGGCACAGGTCCTGCGGGTATCGGTTTGGCACAGGTCCTGCAGGTATCGGTTTGGCACAGGTCCTGCAGGTATCGGTTTGGCACAGGTCCTGCGGGTATCAGTTTGGCACCGTTCCTGCGGGTATCGGTTTGGCACTGGTTCTGCAGGTATCGGTTTGGCACAGGTCCTGCGGGTATCGGTTTGGCACAGGTTCTGCAGGTATCGGTTTGGTACAGGTCCTGCAGGTATGTGGGTATTAGGTTGACATCACTACAGTCTGGCCCTAAGGACTGAATATATAAGTGCTGGGATGGCAGACATGAGAGATGATGATGGAATTGTGTGGCTCTGTATCTGTGATCATTTACCTGACACTTTTCTGGAGACAAAACTCTTGAAATCTTGAGATAATAGAAGTTGTTCCCTAACAGTGCAAACTAATAAATGCTAGTTGGTTCAAGTGAAATATATAGTTACATACACTGAAAGAAAAATACTTGATGCTCTTGAGTCCGTGCTCAGAGCATAAATGATCTATAATTAAGCCATAATACATATATAATGAAGTTATACTGCACCAGAGATATAAATGTGACCTTCAAGCTGCTTGTAAAAACGTGCAATTAAAATGTGTTTGTATTTCCCTTATCTCTATAATTACAGTTACAATGACTGGGGATTAACCAAGTCAACCTTATTAGCCTGACAGTGTTATTGTGTTGACATTGATTGAGTCAGTAACTGCCAACATTGCAGCACATTATTGATGACAGAATGTAAACACTGGATACAAAGGTGAATGATTATCAGTATGAATGAACTTCCGAAGTTGAGGAATATCAGTGTCAGTGCTGTATAGCGATGAGCCAAATTTTTCGCCAAGTTTTGCCACAAAAATGATGCACCAAAGACTCCAATGGGTGAAAAAAATATCATGCAGCAAAAACAAAATGTTCCCATAGACTTTAATGCATTTTGGCAAATTTTCACAATTTTGCGCATTTTCAATGAATAGAAATGGGTCAGATTCACCCATCACTGCATTGATATTATTCATATAATATTGTTCATACAGGTATGGGACCTGCTATCCAGAATACTTGGGGCCTAGAGTTTTCCGGATAACTTTCCTTAATTTGGATCTTCATACCTTAAGTCTACTAGAAAATCACATAAACATGAAATAAACCCAATAGGCTTGTTTTGCCTCCAATAAGGATTAATTATATCTTAGTTGGGATCAAGTACAAGTTACTGTTTTATTATTAGAGAAAAAAGGGAAATAATTTTCAAACATTTGGATTATTTGATTTTCTAAAAAAATCCCGATTCAGTTCTTGATTTCTGCCTTCTGCCCAAAGTACAAGAATCCACACAGTCGATGTAGGTTGAAATATATATATATATATATATATAAAAAACTATATGTTGGGTCTGACGTATGATTATGAGTCCCAATGACCCAACTTCTTGATGATTTCACATTTTAATCCTGAAATATGTGCCTGTGTAGCTGCTCCTGTTCTAAAATTCCCTTTTGTATCTGTTTTTTAATTTCCTTAACACAATTCTGAATTTTGGGTTTTGCAATTGTGCATCTTCCATAATCAAAGCTCCTGGAATTTGATTGGAACTGGAAACCTCTTCAATGCTAAGAAAAACCTAAGAATGAATAAAAGCTTGAACATACGTATTCTGAAAAACAAACCTGAGTATCTGAACAAATGTAACTAACAAAGGCATTGTTATGGGTTTCCATTTGTCACTGACATGTCCGTAAAGGAACAGTTCAGTGTAAAAATAAAAACTGGGTAAATAAATAGGCTGTGCAAAATAAAAAATGTATCTAATATAGTTAGTTAGGCAAAAATGTAATGTATAACGGCTGGAGTGACTGGATGTGTAACATAATAGCCAGAACACTACTTCCTGCTTTTCAGCTCTCTTGCTTTCCCCTGATTGGTTACCAGGCAGTAGCCAATCAGAGACTTGAGAGGCGGGAGCACATGAGACATAACTGTTGCTTTTGAATCTGAGCTGAATGCTGAGGATCAATTACAAACTCACTGACCAGTTATGTCCCATGTGGCCCCCCTTATAGTCACTGACTTACTCAAAGTTAGAGAGCTGCAAAGCAGGAAGTAGTGTTCTGGCTATTATGTTACACATCCAGTCACTCCAGTCTTTATACATTACATTTTTGCCTAACTAACTATATTAGATACATTATTTATTTTGCACAACCTGTCTATTTACCCAGTTTTTATTTCTATACTGAACTGTTCCTTTAATCATTGGCCTGACTGCTGGTACCTGGTGATATCTCATTTGTTTTGCTTCTGAAAAATAAAAATGAGATTCCTGCAATTTGTTTTTTTAATATAGGAAATGGAACACTGAGTGTCATACAGCTCCTGTAAGTATAGAATCACATTGGCAATGCTCTTTCCTTGGAAATCCGATTTAGAGGAGAGATTAATTACTTGAACTACTGCCAAATTGTCGCAATGCCAGAGAAATCTTTTGTCAGCCAACTGGTGTCACCATAGATTTAGCGCAAGATAATAAAGGAAATAACTCGAGCAAAATAAGATTGTTACATAACTGGTAGGGTTTCCACCTTTGGGCCATGACGTAATGGGGGCGGGTCGTGACATCAGGGGCAGGGCTATGACGTGGTTATCGGTGTTTGGTAGATCGCCGCGTCAATCATAAGGAATCCTGCTGGTTTTCCTAATTTGGACAACTGGACAGGCAGTTCTGACCTGGGGCATCCCTATAAAAAACTGGCCTATCGGGGTCAAAGCCGGACAGGTGGCAACCCTGAATCCAAATATCAGGCCAATTTCCCAGTCTTGGATTTACAAAATGGGAGGCCCTAGTCTGAGTCCCCCCTCCCCGTCCACATCCCCCTCCCATTCCCTTTCCCTTTGTCCAAATGCATTAAAGTTAATAGGAATCAAAATAATTTTGACATGCGACAATTTTTTTGTGCACAACAACATGTTACAAGTGCGACTTTTTTGTCCAAATGCATTAAGGTCAATGGGAATCAAAATAATTTTGACACGCGACAATTTTTTTGTTCCCCAAAATTTTTTACACATGCGACTTTTTCGTCCTACTGCATTAAAGTCAATGGGAACCAAAGCTATTTTGACACGTGACAATTTTTACACGAGTGACTTTTTTTCAGCAGCAATTTTTTGCAGCATTTCGCAAAATAATTTGCAGGTGGCGAAATGTGAAAATTCGCCGCAAATCCATGCCTGGTGAATAAATTCGCCCATCACTACTGAGCTAGATGGGTGTAAACCTACTGGTGTAACTGCATCTTATAGGCTGCTTTTATGCACCCTGAGGTTGAATGTGTGTGCGCCGCATCACAGCATTGAGTGCTAATATAAGACGTGCAGCGAAAATGCTTTGACCACACCCCCCAGCCCCAAATGCATACCATGTTCATTTTACACAATTTGGCAGGTTATGAAAGTTTGAACACATTTCTGGAATTTTTTGGACCATGTTTTATGTGTTATATCAGTTTTGAGGATGAAATTGCTATTCAATTAAGAGACCTGATTATCTTATTAGTTATTATGACCAATAGGAATTATACGAGTGGCAATGATGCCAAATGGCTTAAAGGGATACTGTCATGGGAAAAAATTTTTTTTTCAAAATGAATCAATTAATAGTGCTGCTCCAGCAGAATTCTGCACTGAAATCCATTTCTCAAAAGAGCAAACAGATTTTTTTATATTCAATTTTGAAATCTGACATGGGGCTAGACATATTGTCAATTTCCCAGCTGCCCCCAGTCATGTGACTTGTGCCTGCACTTTAGGAGAGAAATGCTTTCTGGCAGGCTGCTGTTTTTTCTTCTCAATGTAACTGAATGTGTCTCAGTGGGACCTGGATTTTACTATTGCGTGTTGTTCTTAGATCTACCAGGCAGCTGTTATCTTGTGTTAGGGAGCTGCTATCTGGTTACCTTCCCATTGTTCTTTTGTTTGGCTGCTGGGGGGGGAAAGGGAGGGGATGATATCACTCCAACTTGCAGTACAGCAGTAAAGAGTGATTGAAGTTTATCAGAGCACAAGTCACATGACTAGGGCAGCTGGGAAACTGATAATATGTCTAGCCCCATGTCAGATTTCCAAATTGAATATAAAAAAATCTGTTTGCTCTTTTGAGAAATGGATTTCAGTGCAGAATTCTGCTGGAGCAGCACTATTAACTGATGTGTTTTGAAAAAAATGTTTATCCCATGACAATATCCCTTTAAGCCCATTTGTCAGACATAAATCGCACACAGTTGACAGAGAATTGGTTAGTTAAGGGTAATTAATTTGTATGTTTCTAGTTGCTTCTGTTTAATTATATCTCAGACGAAAAAATGCAACACTACCTATGCTGATATATTTCAGTTCCAAGATGGCAGCCAAAGGTATTGCGGTCGCTCTTGATGGGTTGTGAGTTATAGTTCTGCACGTACAATATTATTGATTTGACTATTGCACTTATTCACTCAAACACCTAAACTATAATCAGACTTTCAAAATAATTTTCATGTGTCCAGTTCTACTACAAATACACAGGAAAATAAAAAAGAAAGCCAAAAGATGACCAACCTTATAGTCTAAGAATAGATCATGGGCCCCCAGAAGCCCATCTGTGATCTGCTCAATCCCAACCTTGATCCTCCCAAACTATGAGTTTAACAACAAACAGACCTTGTGGTTGCAGGAGGGGGCCGGGAGTTCAAGGGGGTCCAGTAAGTCACTAATTAATGAGAGTTTTCAATGTATATTGGTAGAATAGGTCAACTTACCAATGTTTTGGGCCCTAAACCAAACTTGCTGTGGGGCCCAGTAACATCTAGTTACACCACTGAGTTGGGAAATAGGCCAGTGATGTAGGGGGTGAGCCATTGACATAGGGGGGGGGGCTGGTAATGTAGGGGGTGGGCCAGTGACATGGGGGGGTAGGCTGGTAATGTTGGGGGGTTGGCCAGTGACATGGGGGGTAGGCTAGTAATGTAGGGGGTGGGCTGGTGAGATGGGGATAGGCCAGTAATGTAGGGGGTGGGCTGGTGACATAGGGGGTAGGCCAATGACATGGGGGTAGGCCGGTAATGTAGGGGGGTGGGCCAGTGACATGGGGGGGTAGGCTGGTAATGTAGGGGGGTAGGCCAGTGACATGGGGGGGTAGGCTGGTAATGTAGGGGGGTGGGCTGGTGAGATGGGGATAGGCCGGTAATGTAGGGGGTGGGCCGGTGACATAGGGGGGTAGGCCGGTAATGTAGGGGGTGGGCCAGTGACATAGAAGTAGGCGGTGCTGACGGGGGCAGTTATGGTTACGCGGGGAGTAGGGCTGTGTGATGTGGCAATTAGCGATTGGCTGATCACCATGTCATTCACTTCAATGTCTTGTTCAGATTTCCTAATTAGGAAATGCGGACAGGAACTTTTCACCCGGACAGCCCTTCCAAAAACTGGGCTGAAATCCAGACAGGTGATTTCAGTCCTTCTGAAGTGGTGTCAGTGGGAGCTTATCTTGATTCCTGCCTATTGTTCAATTGACAGGCTCAGCAGACAAGGCTCTATTTACATTACAGCAGCTTGTAGGAGGGAGGGGTAATGACATCACTCCAACTTGCAGTGCAGCAGTAAAGTGTGACTGAAGTTTATCAGAGCACAAGTCACATGACCTGAGGGCAGCTGGGAAATGTCAAAATGTCTAGCCCCATAGCAAATTTTAAAATTAGATATAAAAAAATCCATTTCTTGTTTTGAAAAACGGATTTCAATGTAGGATTCTGCTGTAGTAGCACTATTAACTGATACATTTTGTAAAAAACATGTTTTTCCACGACAGTATCCCTTTAAACAGGACTGGGGGGGCATAAGAATTGATCTGCGGTAGTATGAGTAGCACTAAATAGGTTCTTACACAGTGGCGGAACTACCGGGGGAGCAGGGGGTGGGAGCGGGCCAGGGCCCGCACCCCCTCAGGGCCCCCCGGCAGACCAGGCGCCGCTGACAATTGCAGCCAAATGCGGCCGTTCGGAGGGGGACGGGGCCCGGCTGTGCGTCACGCAACAGGGCCCTCCCCCCTCTAGTGACGCTTCTGTTCTTATACAGATACTGACACTGTCCTGTACAGAGCTGAAATATTTCAGTGTCACTTTAATATCAGTTGAAATGTAACCCTGCCCATTCTCTTGTTGCAGGGTAAAACTGTCAAATTAAAACTATAATTAGCCTTCCCGTAAGAACAAGGAAACCACTACCACCCCCACATATATGCGACGGTTACACGAAAACTCATAACAAGACGCACCTGTCTGACATCAAGGTAAAAAAAACCACAGGGATTGAGAAATGTCAAAGTGAGGAACTGAGAAAAACACATTTTCTGTATTTGCACTTTTATTAGAAAGGAAATTCCAATACAAAGCTTTGTGCTAAATTAATTTATATTAGAAAGCTGCCTAAAGCAACATTTTCATTGTCTGTGCTAACACAGTTTCTGGTTAGAGTTCCCCTTTAAAATAATTTTGACACCGGCGTTAAAGTCAATGGGCGTCCAAATAGTGTTGAAATTTTCGCCGGTGAATTTTCACAGGAGTTTTGCGCATTTATTCGCTGGCGGCGAAACATGGAAATTTGCAGAGAATTCGTGCCAGGCAAATTTAATCGCCCATCACTAGCGGCACCCCAATGCCACTGGGTCCTAGAGCTAACACCCGCACTCGCACCGCCCCACCACAGCTGGGCCAACCCAGCCAGGAGCCCTAGGCAACCTCGCTGACCACGGTGACGGCTGAGTGCGCACGAGATTGCACATGCGCATTTATGCAAATAATACCAGCGCCAGTCGGGGAGAGACAGGACTGAACATGGGGTAGGCGACAGAGCAGGTACATGCCTGGCGCCCCCCGAGCTTTACGCCCTAGGAATACCCCTAGTTCCAGCCCTGGCCCCCACCCCTGCGTGCGACCACACTCCTGCATCAGAGCACTGGGGATGATGCATCCTAGACCCGGGCCTTTGTGGCCTCGCCCCAAATCCGCACCTGTGTTTAGGATAGCAGCTGCCGTATTAGCTGGGTGTGGCATCACACCCTGCAGAATCATTTGTTCATGAGGAGTAACAGTGAGTCATTTCAGAAAGTTTCACTCAAGTCTTTGAGCTTTAGGGCAAAGCGCCTATAACTGTTCTGTATGTTTTGACCTCATTTTGGATACAATGTTCTGCAAAGGCATCATAGTCAATATAATGGACAATAAATGGTGTCTGATGTTGCACAGTATTGAGTTACCAAATCATTAAAGGAGAACTAAAGCCTAACTAAAGAAGTAGCTAGAAATGTTGGACATGCTGTTTTGTGCTTCTGTACCAGCCCAAGGCAACCACAGCCCTTTAGCAGTAAAGATCTGTGTCCCCAAAGATGCCCCAGTAGCTCCCCATCTTCTTTTCTGCTGATTCACTGCACATGCTCTGTGCTGCTGTCACTTACTGAGCTTAGGGACAGACACACAATATACTGTATATATATATATACAGTATATACGTCCCTTCCGCACTGCATGAAGGTGAAATGTATGCAACAATGGAGTCCCAGACGCTACTGCACGCTGTAAACGCCTGAGAAAGGGAAAAGTGACTTCCCGAAACGTTGCATGGGTGCAAAAGACTGTGGCGTAATTGCTGGACTATACTCTGCTGGACTCAGATAAGTTCATACAATGATACAATTGGAAACGCATTTTGAAATGTTTTAACCAAGCAAATAAATGCTACGTTTTAATTATGGTGTGCGATCTGGCTGGATAATATGTATCAATTGAAAGCGGACTGACTCCCTAAGGGCTCTTACACACGGCCGTTCCGACCTGCGCTGACCTCCGACCTGAGTTCCGTTTGTTGGCGTTCAGCCGCAGGGGAGCGCAGGAATAGACGCAAGTAATGATTTGAAATGGGGCTGTACTCACTCAGGCGCGTGTAGGCGCCGAACGCAGGTTCAGACGAACATGCTGCATTTTTCCTGCGTTCGGCGCCTACATGCGCCTGAGTGAGTACAGCCCCATTTCAAATAATTACTTGCGTCTATTCCTGCGCTCCCCTGCGGCTGAACGCCAACAAACGGAACGCAGGGGAGCGCAGGTCGGAAAGGCGGTGTGTAAGAGCCCTAACAACTGTTCTATTATAATTGATTATAAATATATATATAATTGATATATATATATATATATATATTGCAATATAAGGCTGAATAGTACATAATTCAGATTATTGGTACAAACCAGCACAATTAGCATCAGAATTTCATCAGCAGCCCTGTAGTACCAGCTTATATAACAACCTCATTTCCTGATTTGCAACGACCCCTAAGCTTCTAAACAGCTGCTCAAAGCTCGCTGAGCATGTGCATGTCAATGACACTCTTAAAGGGGTTGTTCACCTTCAGGTTAACTTTTAGTATTTTATAAATTGGCAAATTCTAAGCAACTTTTCAATTGGTCTTCATTTCTTTTTAATAGTTTCTGAGTTATTCACCTTCTTCTTATGGATCTTTCCAGCTTTCAAATGGGGGTCACTGACCCCATCTAAAAAACAAATGCTCTGTAAGGCTACAAATGTATTGTTATTGTTACTTTTTATTACTCATCTTTATATTCAGGCCTCTCCTATTCATATTCCAGTCTCTTATTCAATTCAATGCATGGTTGCCAAGGTCATTTGGACCCTAGCAACCAGATGGCTGGAACTGCAAAGCAGAGAGCTGCTGACTTAAAAGCTAAAAAACTCAAAAACCACAAATAATAAAAATGAAAATTGATTGCAAATTTTATCAGAATATCACTCTCTACATCATACTAAAAAATTTATTTAAAGAAGAAGGAAAGTCTTCTTCCACTTAGGGGTGCCAAATGTTCGGCACCTCAAGTGATTGTGTTTCGGGATGGGTGAATTTGACCCATTTAATTTCGCCAAAACTTTGCCGCCGGCGAAATGTCGCCGACGCCCATTAAAGTCTACGGGCGTCAAAAAAAATTATTATTTTGACGCACAACGCCATACAAGTCTATGGGCGTCATTTTTTCGGCAAAACAAGGCCAAAAAATTCGCCCATCCCTAATTGTATTAACTTACATGAAACCCTGGGCCGGTGCTCCTAAGTCAATACAATCACTTAAGTTGTCTAACATTTGGCACCCCCAAGTGGAAGAAGACTTTCCTTCCCCTTTTAAGGTGAAAAACCCCTTTAACAAAATCCAAGATAGGGAGTTCCTGTCACAATGTTGAACTCCTGCATCCAGGGCAGCCATCAGGGGGGGACAGGGGGGAGAGTTGTAGGGGGCCCCGAGGATAAGGGGGGCCCCGGCCACGCCACACTTACTTGATTAGCAGGGCCCCCCATCTTTCTGAGAGCTGCTGACTTTGAGAAGGCATGGACGTTTAAGGGGCCCTGGCCACCAATTTTCTTATAATGCGGGGGGGGGGGCTGGCCACCAATTTTTTTTCTCATGTGGTGTCCTAGCCACCAATATTTTTTTATGGGGGGCCCTGACCACCAATATCTTTTTATTTTTTATTAACATGTGGGAACCCTCGCCACCCCACCAATATTTTTTTGTTTTTTTTACTGTGTGGTGGGGCGGGCGGCCCCTTATGAAAAAAATTCCTGGGCCCCCTGGGCTGCGCCCACCACAAGCCCCACCTACAAGTCTGCCCTCCCCACCCCACAGGTCCACCCCCCACCGCACACTAAAAAAAAAAACATTGGTGGCTATGGTTCCCAATTGTTAATAAAAAAATAAAAAAATTGGTGGTCAGGGCCCCTCCCATTAAAAAAACATTTGTGGTCAGGGCCCCCAAAATATTGGTGGCTAGGACCCCACATGGGGAAAAATAATTGGTGGCCAGCCCCCCCCACTTGTAAGAAAATTGGTGGTAAGGGTCCCCGCTTAAACGTCCATGTAAAAAAACTTGCTCTCTCCCACAGAAGTGCCCAAGGCCCCACCACACAACAGGGACCACAAAGGGTTCCCCCCTAAACATGAGCTGCCAACTACAGAAGGGAGGAGGGGAGCACAGGTGTCTGCATCTTCTTCCAGTGACAGCATTTTCTTCCCTTATTGGTCACAGAATTTCAAGTCCTGGTAAAGCCGCATGGTGATTGGATGAACTGGAGGAGAAGTTCAAACCTCAGCTATCCAATCCCTGAGCAGCTCAACCGGGACTTAAACTCAGTGACCAATAAGGGGAAGGAATGGACAGAAGATACCTCCCCTTGTGCTCCTGCCCTGCCTTCCCTAAATCAGCAGCTCTCAGAAAGCAGGGGGGCCCGGCTAATCAATAAATTGCGGCGTGGTTGGGCCCCCCTTACCTTCAGGACCCCCTTCAACTCTCCCCCCTGTCCCCCCTGATGGCTGCCCTGCCTATACTTAATTATAGCAGAGAAAAGAGAATATACACCTTCCCTTTCCCTCCCCCCCCCTTGTTTTCTTTTTTTTTATTTCCTCTCTCTTTTAGAGACGATAGAACTACCACTGCGACAAAGAGGAAGAAGCATAAAGCCACTGATGAACCTACATCTTGTTTTCTCATCTACATATTCCTACAGAAGACAGCGTGAGAAAACAAAGCGAGCCAAGGCATTTCCGGAAATTCTCAAGCATTTCAAAAGCTCACACAGATATCTGATTCAAGAGGAGAAACACCCAATTTTTCCATCTCAATGGCTGAGGTGTGATTTCCAAACCCTCAGAGAAGTCTCCACATCTGGGCGGCGGACAATTTAGACCAGAGGTCCCCAACCTTTTTTTACCCGTGAGCCACATTCAAATGTAAAAAGAGTTGGAGAGCAACACAAGCATAAAATTGTCCCTTGGGTGCCAAATAAGGGCTGCGGTAGCTATTTGGTTGCCCCTATGTGGACTAGCAGCCTACAAGAGGCTCTATTTGGTACTATAATTAGTTTTTATGCAATTAAAACTTGCTTCCAAGCTTGGAATTCAAAAATAAGCCCCTGCTTTGAGGCCACTGGGAGCAACATCCAAGGGGTTGGAGAGCAACATGTTACTCACGAGCTACTGGTTGGGGATCACTGAGTTAGACAATAGCTGAACCTCTATTGCAGCTGGACGTGAACAGCAGAAAAACAGCAAATAATAGGAGACTCCTAAGTATTTTGAGACTTGAAATGCGTAAACCTTTCTTTTGCATGTCTCTAACGTTCTCTTACTTTACATATATTGTGTTACAGTAATAGGCATTTATCTTGCTTCACACTTTCTCTTCTCCCCCTCGCACAACTTCCCCCCCCCCTTTTTTTTTTTCTCTTCTATTCTCTGCACTTTTGAAACTCTAACAGTGAATAGAAACTCCAAATAAATGTGCCCCATAGAGTTTGGTTTAATAAAGTAAATGAAATACAAAGATTTCAAGAGTTAAAATCATATACAACACATGAGAACCAAAAATATATTCAAAAATGGTTTTATTGGACAAGCTTTAAAGGGCACCAATCATGACCAAAACCATTTACTAAGTAAATACACTATATGAAAGTTCAATATATCTGATTTTTAAAACAGTTAGAATTGTTTGTATAATGTAAATGATTAGCTCACTATTCCTTCTGCAAGATCTCCCCTATCTCCCCTGCAGTTCTAGCTGAGGCAGCCATCTTGGATTTCACTGGCTCCTCCTACCTATATCTAGGGATGTAGCGAACGTCGGAAAAAAAGTTCGCGAACATATTCGCGAACTTGCGCAAAAATGCGAGCGGTTCGCGAACGGTTCGCGAACCCCATAGACTTCAATGGGAAGGCGAACTTTAACATCTAGAAAAGACATTTCTGGCCAGAAAAATGATTTTAAAGTTGTTTAAAGGGTGCAACGACCTGGACAGTGGCATGCCAGAGGGGGATCAAGGGCAAAAATGTATCTGAAAAATCTGCCTGTGTGTGCTTGGAAGAGATAGTGTAGGGGGAGAGCTGTTAGTGATTTCAGGGACAGATGATAGTAAGTTTGCTGGCTAGTAATCTGCTTGATACTGCTCTGTATTGGAGGGACAGAAGTCTGCAGGGATTTGAGGGACATTTTAGCTTAGGTAGCTTTGCTGGCTAGTAATCTACTGTTCTCTTTAAACAACTGCCATACGTTGACCTTGTAGGCATTGTTTGCCCAGTTTTTTTGGACGCAGCCACTGAAGCACAGTTGCCAGAAAAAATATGCCATATAAATGCTGAAAATAGTAATTTTTCGCCATACGTTGACCTTGTAGACATTGTTTGCCCAGTTTTTTTAGTTGCAGCCACTGAAGCACAGTTGCCAGAAAAAATATGCCATATAAATGCTGAAAATAGTCATTTTTTGCCATACGTTGACCTTGTAGGCATTGTTTGCCCAGTTTTTTTGGTCGCAGCCACTGAAGCACAGTTGCCAGAAAAAATATGCCATATAAATGCTGAAAATAGTAATTTTTTGCCATATACGTTGAGTCAACGTATGGCAAAAAATGACTATTTTCAGCATTTATATGGCATATTTTTTCTGGCCTCTGTGCTTCAGTGGCTGCGGCCAAAAAAACTGGGCAAAAAATGCCTACAGGGCAAATAATGCCTAAAAGGTCAACTTATACACTACTACAGCGATGGATACGGATTACGTAAAATATATTATGGCTGCTTGAAAAAAGTCACTCCGGTGTTTTTTCTGGAGACGGTAATATTATGGATATTTAGACAGAATGTGAACAAGGTCACACAGCTAGATGGCAGTTGGTTGAATAACACACTGGGCAAAAAATGCCTACAGGGCAAATAATGCCTAAAAGGTCAACTTATACACTACTACAGCGGTAGTAAAATAAAAAAAAGTAAAATAAAAAAAAAATGAATATTAAAAAAAAAAAATTAAAGTTGGTGCTGCTGAACTACTAGGAGCAGCAGATTAGCACACCAGTCCCACTCCCCAACACTGCTAGACTAATAGCACTGGGCTCTTATAGTAGTAGTAGTAGTAGTAGTAAAACAACAAAAAAATAAATAAAAGCAGTCCTTACAAGGACTACTGTTATTGCAGCAGTCAGCAGATGAGATCAGAAGCAGGACAGCTGCCCACTGCAGCTACATACAGAGCACTGCAGTAGAAGGTAGATTACTAGCCAGCAAAGCTACCTAAGCTTAAATGTCCCTCAAACCCCTGCAGACTTCTGTCCCTCCAATAACAGAGCAGTATCAAAACGATTACTAGCCAGCAAACTTTCAACTGTCCCTGAAATCACTAACAGGCAGCAGCTCTCTCCCTACACTATCTCTTCAGCACACACAGGCAGAGTGAAAAAACGCTGCAGGGCTTCGGTTTTTATAGGGAAGGGGAGTGGTCCAGGGGAGAGCTTCCTGATTGGCTGCCATGTACCTGCTGGTCTGGGGTGAGAGGGCAAAAAAAAGCGCCAACAATGGCGAACCCAAAATGGCGAACGTCGCGCGACGTTCGCGAACTTCCGGCGAGCGCGAACACCCGATGTTCGCGCGAACAAGTTCGCCGGCGAACAGTTCGCGACATCTCTACCTATATCTTCCCAGCCAACTGTAGCTCTGAAATCTCGCACATGCTCAGTTGAAATTCCTTGTTGCTTATCAACCCTTCTAAGCTATTTTCACATCAGCCAAACCTGTGTGTTAGCTGCTGTTCAGTAGTGCTGCCCCCTGCTGGAAGTTACTGTGTGCCCTTCATTTGCATAATGACTTTACCAGCAGGGGACAAGATAGGGAAATCTCCTGATACTTCTAGTGGAGGAGTTTACTAAAACAAGGCATTCTGGGTAAAATACTCAAAGCAGTGTAAAGGTGGCCATACACGGGCCGATAAAAGCTGCCGACAGACCGAGTCGGCAGCTTATTGGCCCGTGTATGGGGGCCCCCGACGGGCTTCCCCGATCGAGATCTGGCCGAAAGTCGGCCAGATCTCGATCGGATGGGATTAAAAATCCCGTCGGATCGCGGCCGCATCTGTTCGTTGATGCGGTCCCGCGATCCGACCGCCCGTTTGGCGAACGCTAGGATCCGATCGTTGGGCCCTAGGGCCCACGATCGGATCAGCCCGATATTGCCCACCTCAAGGTGGGCATATCAGAGGGAGATCCGCTCGTTTGGCGACATCGCCAAACGAGCGGATCTATCCGTGTATGGCCACCTTAACAATCTGAACATGCTCCTGAAATTTGCATATTAGAGTCTCTGTTATAGTCACAGTATGGCCTCCCTCAGTGAAAGAACCCATTTGACAAAGTAAGGTTTTTTTTTAAAACCTGCAGGTTTTTCAAAAAACTATATATGTAGTTTGATTAAACGTGTTTAGCTTGTACTGGTCAGATTGTTAATATGTGTTTGATTTTGGCTGTGATAGGTGCCCTTTAAGGAAACGGAGGACTATAAAAAATGGATTTCTGAAGTATAGCAGGAAAGGTGGACAGAGGAGGGGTGGGATCTCTCAAGGCAACTACAAGACCCAACATAAACCAAACTCCAAGGCAGAGCAGTTTCCATATTCAGGAATGTGATCCGAAGGTCTAAGATGAGCCCGTTCGGCTCCACCTGGAAGGTAATAAAGAAGGTGATAATATAGAGGAGTTTTCCGACTCGACCCGGGGTATAGTTTAAGTTATGGTTAACAAATGTTTATATCATTTCTAAGTGCATCCAAAATTTTACCCAGTCTATCTAACACCCACTCAGAATTTTTTAGGGCCAGTTCATAATGTCACGCCCAGTAGCCCAAACTCCACATTGGAATGACCAGCATGGCCACTGGTTCGGGCCGATTCATCAAGGGTCGAATATCGAGGGTTAATTAACCCTCGATATTCGACTAGGAACTAAAATCCTTCAACTTCGAATATCGAAGGATTTAGCGCAGATAGTACGATTGTACGATCGAATGATTATTCCTTCGATCGAACGATTAAATCCTTCTAATCGAACGATTCGAAGGATTTAAATCCAACGATCGAAGGAATATCCTTCGATCAAAAAAACTTAGGAAAGCCTATGGGGACCTTCCCCATAGGCTAACATTGAGTTCGGTAGCTTTTAGCTGCCGAACTAGGGGGGTCGAATTTTTTTTTAAAGAGACAGTACTTCGACTATCGAATGGTCAAATAGTCGAACAATTTTTACTTCGAATCCTTCGATAGTCGTAGTCGAAGGTCGAAGTAGCCCATTCGATGGTCGAAGTAGCCCAAAAAAAACTTCGAAATTCGAAGCTTTTTACCTTCGAATCCTTCACTCGAAGTTAATGAATCGGCCCTACAATGTATAACTAGGAGGGAGTACTTTTGAGTTTCACCGTCGGTGAATACATTTGCGAATTCCGACGCCGGCGACAATTAAAGGCGCCCATTGACTTTATTGTGTCAAATTGACGCCGGCATCGGAATTGTCACCAGCGTCAAAATGCGTGTTTTGCTGTTTCACGAATTTCGCTGGAAATTTGCGATTTTTTTCAGCGAAGAGAAATGCAAGAAATTCGCCCATCACTATTCACCACCTAAAACCTGCTGAATTATTTACAAGTCAATGGCAGAGGTCCATTGCCTTCCTGACATTCAAGTTTTTTTTCGAAGGGAAAACTTAATTCAAATTCGATTCGAATTTTCGGGTCGGGACTATTCGAATATTTTTTCTTAAATAACCTAAAATTCGACCTTTCATAAATGTGCCCATTATTGTTATTGCTACTTTTTATTACTTATATTTCTATTTTTATTACTTTCTACTCATCTTACTATTCAGGCCCCTTCTATTCATGTTCCAGCTTTTTATTCAAATCAGTGCATGGTTGCTAGGGGAATTTGGAAACTGCAAACTGGAGAGCTGATGAATAATAAGCTAAATAACTCAAAAAACACAAATAATAAAAAAATTAAAGCCAATTACAAATTGTCTCAACATACTAAAGTTAATTAAGGCGAACAACCCCTTTAAAGTGATACTGACAGCTTATGGGTAATACCTTTTGGGTGATACTGCTCCTTTAACTTTTGAGTGTGATACAGCGAGTGATATTTGGGAACAATTTGAAATTTGTTTTAAATAAACAAAATTTGATGGATTTAAATGTAAAATTATTTTATTGGTCAGCTCTACAGTTTACAAATTCAAAAAACTGGTTGCTAGGGTCCAAATTTACATAGCAACCAGTAGCAATAACATGTCTCATCTTACCGAGATTTTGTATTTAAATGAGTCGTCTATGACCCCCATTTGGAAAAAAAGACAATAATTGCAAAACTATAAAATTAAAAAATAAAGATTGAAAAGTTAAATGGATACGGTCATTGGAAAACATGTTTTTTTTCAAAACGCATACGTTAATAGTGCTACTCCAGCAGAATTCTGCACTGAAATCCATTTCTCAAAAGAGCAAACAGATTTTTTTATATTCAATTTTGAAATCTGACATGGGGCTAGACATTTTGTCAATTTCCCAGCTGCCCCTGGTCATGTGACTGGTGCCTGCACTTTAGGAGAGAAATGCTTTCTGGCAGGCTGCTGTTTTTCCTTCTTTTTCCTTCTCAATGTAACTGAATGTGTCTCAGTGGGACCTGGATTTTACTATTGAGTGTTGTTCTTAGATCTACCAGGCAGCTGTTATCTTGTGTTAGGGAGCTGCTATCTGGTTACCTTCCCATTGTTCTTTTGTTTGGCTGCTGGGGAGGAAAAGGGAGGGGGGTGATATCACTCCAACTTGCAGTACAGCAGTAAAGAGTGACTGAAGTTTATCAGAGCACAAGTCACATGACTGGGGGCAGCTGGGAAATTGACAAAATGTCCAGCCCCATGTCAAATTTCAAAATTGAATATAAAAAAATCTGTTTGCTCTTTTGAGAAATGGATTTCAGTGCAGAATTCTGCAACACTATTAACTGATTCATTTTGAAAAAAAAATTTTTTTCCCATGACAGTATCCCTTTAATTCAAATCTAGAAAATAATAAAAGATGAATAAAACCTGGAACACTACTTTCAAAGAGTGAATAATTTATCAAAAAACCCCCAGCAACATACATACAGTATATAATGTGTATAAAGTAATACATGGAAAGCAGTAAGCTCATAATAATCATATTCTGCTGATAATAATCGATGCTAATAATAATGAAATCACTAGAAAATGGGCTGACATATATACCTTTAAAAAAGCTATGGCATTCCTGTACACAAAAGGGGTAAGTGTTTGTGTCATGTGCAGTGAATTGCCACAGTAATACTTACAATGGGCAACAAAGTAACAGGTACTGTTCAAAGTTTTAAATTTCACGCCTTTTACAAGGAAAGCCGGCGCAGGCGTTTCCTATTGGCCGGCAATGTCACATGGTGCGTGATGTCGTCATGCGCGCCTGAAGCAGTAAGGGCAGAATTTTCCAGCAGGAGGCGCTGAATGGACTATGCAACATGGATACCTCAAAGGCTGAACTCAAGATCGCCTTGTTTAGGTAAGAGAATCATCGTTTTAAAGAAATAAAAGCACAGTAGCAATGCTTACAGCATGAGAAACCCACAGGCAGGATGGAAAGAAAAAAAATGTGTCAGAATCGTTTTAAAGGGGAATTTGGGGGGTCCCCTTGCTCTCTTCAACACAGCAATAGGTCACTTTTTTAAAGAAACCCACCTACAGAATGTCGTTAACCATCAAACATTGTGGGTTTTCTAGCTCCTGTTACATCAATATCATCCAAATCATTTCAAAAGCCCCATCCGGGGAGCCCCGGCTCATATACAGCAGCAACAAGATATAAATATACAGTTACAATACACAGCTCACAAATGCACAATATACACTGGTGTGTGATACAAATGAACAGTGGCAGAACTGCCGGGGGAGCAGGGGGTGCGATTGGGCTCGCGTGCCGTTTTCCGACGACAAAACGCATACGGAGAGGGGTGGGGGGCTGCATGTGCCGCGCCAGGGCCTGCCCCCCTCTAGTTACTGTACTGCAAATGAATAAGGCTTGTGCTGAGCACAGTCAGTCTGTACGGCAGCGCACTCCGGATCCCACATGAAAAAGTCGCCGAAGCCAAAGTTCCACGTTAAAAAGATATCGTTTTTATTTGAACATTAGATATGCACACAAGCGCCTGAGGTCTGATGTGTTTCGTGTCAACGACTTCTTCAGGGACCTCGTTCTCACTACTAAGCACATACCTTACATCCCAAATTCCCTCCCATAAAATGAACATATCAATTAAGACAACAGTTTACACGCGATAGTTAAAAACAATTCATACTCATAGCGCCAAGTTGCAGTTCATCAATAATGCTCTAAATGTTATAAAATTCATTCGTTCATAATTTCATCATTATAAATGCTCCAGCCCTGAAGGAGTTAAATGCCAATAAGTCCCTAACGTTTAAACGAGCGGATAAGGGCGGCCTACTTGTGCTTTTGAATACAGTAGCAGTGATCCCCAACCAGTAGCTCATGAGTAACATGTTGCTCTCCAACCCCTTGGATGTTGCTCCCAGTGGCCTCAAAGCAGGAGCTTATTTTTGAATTCCAGGCTTGGAGGCAAGTTTTGGTTGTATAAAAACCAGGTGCACTGCCAAACAGAGTCTCAATGTAGGTTTACAATCCACATAGCGGCTACCAAATAGCCAATCACAGCCCTTATTTGACACCCCAAGAACATTTTTCATGCTTGTGTTGCTCTCCAACTGCTTTTACTTCTGAATGTGGCTCACGGGTTCAAAAGGTTGGGGATCCCTGCAGTAGATAGTGAGAAGGAGGCGTTGAGGCAGTTTAATGATATCCAATCACACAGGCCATTGAAAACCAATCCAGTACAGGAATTCAGACGAGCACTAGAAAATATAATATCCTTTGGAAAACAAGCTGGTGTTGTTACTGATAAAATGTAGAAAAGTATAGTTCCTGAGCATCCCCAAACAGCGACATTCTATCACCTCCTGAAGGTGCATAAGGGAGAAATACCGCCAAAGGGAAGGCCTTTAATATCTGGGATTGCCTCATTAAATGAGGGATTATCAGAGCTAATTGATAGACTATTCCAGCCGTTAGTCAAGAGACTGGACTCTTACTTGAAAGATACAAGGGATGTATTGAACATATTACAAGGAGTAAAGTGGGAGAGTGTATATAGTTGGGGCACGGCTGATGTGGCGTCACTTTATTCCAGTATACCACACCAGAAAGGAATGGAGGCAGTGCAATACCATTTGATTAAATATAGCAACTATCCAGCGGCCTGGTATTTATTAACCCACAATTATTTTATATTTGGTGGTAACTATTACCTCCAAGAGCGCGGTACAGCGATGGGGGCATGTTTTGCTCCCACGTACGTCAACCTTTACATGCAGGGCCGCCTTCAGGGGGGGAGAGGGGGGACAAGTGTCCCGGGCCTGGGGCTGAAGGGGGGCCCCGCAGTGCTGCACTTTTCGAAGAACCCCCTTGACCGCTCTGCAGCCGTGCCTCTGCTTGCGAAGTCCCAAACAGCCAAATTCGGACGTGCCGAAGTCCTAAGCGGCAGAAAGACCCGAAGTCACGAAAGGAGCCGACACTGAAGTCCTGAAGTGACGAAAAGACCCGAAGTCACGAAAACAGCTATAATTGAAGTCCTGAAGCCACGAGTTCAATTCTACTGACACCAATGTGGGTTTTTTGTTGTTTTTTTTAATCCCCTGGCCAAACAATGTTTTATTTTAATAATCTATAGGCCCCATGCCACCAATTTTTAAAAACAAATATTTTATGGTCCCCAATTTTTTTTAACTTGTAAGGGGGGCCCTGGTGCCAATGTTTTTTTTAA
Source organism: Xenopus laevis (assembly GCF_017654675.1). Classification (NCBI taxonomy): domain Eukaryota; kingdom Metazoa; phylum Chordata; class Amphibia; order Anura; family Pipidae; genus Xenopus; species Xenopus laevis. Next base: position 133,846,389 of record NC_054383.1, on the reverse strand, counting down.
AAATTATTTTTAACTTGTAAGGGGGGCCCTGGCGCAAAGGTTTTTTAAAAAAATTATTTTTGGGGCCCCAATTTTTTTTAACTTTTAAGGGGGGCCCTGGCACAAATGCTTTATTTAAGAAAAACTTTTATGGGGGGGCCTGGCGCCTATGGTTTTTTTTTTTTACCTTATAAGGGGGCCCTGACCATCAATATGTGTGGGAGGGTTACTTTTTTAGCGCTGATGTCTGTGTGGTCTTTTAATTGTGATGTGGAGTGGGCGGGATCAGGGGTGGGGCTTGGGTGCCAGGGTGGGCCCCGTGATTTCTAATGGTGGCTCTGTTTACATGGGTTGGTGGGAGGAGAACCACGTTTTTGGAGGTGATACCCAAGGCCTTGAAAATGTTGTATGGTTCCGCTGCTACATCGATGACCTTCTGTTTATTTGGGGAGATAGTGAGGATTGTTTTCAAGAATTCATTGCTGGTTTAAAAAATGAGACACTTAATTTGAAGTTTACAAGCACCTTTAATGTGGAGGATATTGTATATGTGGATTTAATGCTGTCAGTTAAAAACGGGGAAATTATGACAACAGTACACATGAAACCCTGTATAGGGAATTCCCTTCTAAGGGCAGATTCTTGTCACCCACGGCATTAGAATAGAGGAATACCAAGTGGGCAATTCCTGTGGTTGCGAAGGAACTGTACCTCTCTCTCCGAGCTACAGTTATAGTTCTACAACTATAGAGGAATCATGTAAGTCACGAGACAGGTTCCTAGAGAATTATTATGACATAAATGTCCTACAGGATGAATTTGAACGTGATTTGAACACAGATAGAATGGAAGTTCCTAACAAGTAGAACTAGGAAAGGAAATAGAGTTGGAAATAAAACCGATGTGGGACAATGGACACTTGGCATGAGGTACAGTACACAGTTTAATAAAATAAAAAGTATATAGTACATAAATATTTGCCAGTATTGCAGGTTGATAAAGACTTCAAACAAGTTCTTGAATCTGGGGTGAGGATTGTAGCAAGGAGGGCCCCTACATTAGACTCAATGCTATCCCCTGGCTTCTATGTAAAATAAACTAATAGTATCACATGGTTGCATAATGTGGGAATATCACAAAAACAGTTTCCCCAGCGTCACTTATTGGGATTTCAAAACAGTTATCTTTGCTACGAGTCCTATGGCAAATCAGCATACACGGGAAATTGTTATAGGTTAATCTATTTCAATTTTCTGTTCAAATGCCGGTTCCAGCTCACCCTTAAGGATTGTTGGTCCGGGTGCACCATGCCCCGGACCCCTCACGTGTTTGCTGGATTCGGCTCCCCAAAAGGATGAAAGTATGAGATCTTACCCGGACTTCGTTGTGACCCAGGTGCAGCCGCCCTGAGTCCGTCGCTAAGGATAAACGCAATGTTGCACACACAAGAGTTCTGGGCAACGCACTCTTCGGATCACCCAAGGAATCGCTTGGTCTTCAGATCAGTGGTAAAAACTTTGATTTTATTGAAGATTTAACATTTTAACAAACTGTGTAACCCTGCGCCATGAGGTCTGACGCGTTTCGTGTCACTGCACTTCATCAGAGACCTCATTTCCTCCTGGCCAATGGCCCTTTTAAACCCACTTAACCCCTCCCCAAATCAATTCATTCGTGAATTAATCCTTCAAACATTTCTTAGATACATATTAAAACAATTGTAGTATAACTGTGCCCTTAAAAACAAGCAGTTCATTATTCATGTTTGGATCCGTTGGATATTTAATTTCTAATTATATTCTTTTTTATTTCTAAATTTCTAAATGCATAATGTGGGAATGTTTAAATGTGGATCAGGAAGACTCAGTTTGAATGCAGTATAACACATGAAATTTATCAAATTAGAGATCAACTGCAATACGAAGTCTGTAGTCTATTTATCTAGTATAGGTCAATCTAAAAACAACTGGACTTGCTGAGTAATCAATGAAGACATTTCACTACTCATCCGAGCAGCTTCTTCAGTTCAACTGACTGGTGACCTATACTAGATATACTATGACCTGGATGAATGAAAATCTTCATAGTCATATAGTCTATTTACTTACGTGCACAAAATGTCTCAAACAGTACATAGGCTGTACAATAAGGCGACTTATAGAGATCACTTGAACTGTGTAAGAACAGGGAACGTGTCTTCGCCATTATCAAGACATATTAAAGAATGTAGCAATGGCGGTGTGAAATTTCTGACAGGAGTGGGGATTCCCAGGGGAGGGGATGTACAAGCGAAACTTTGAAGAGCTGAAGTGAGATGATCTTTAAACTACACACCCGACAGCCTCAGGCACTAAATTCTGTATTCGACATAAGCTGCTACTTTAACTGATTAAACTGCCGAAGTATATGGTTTAACAGAACCTTTAGCAAGCTTGTTTCTGTTTCCTGGTTACAAGTGGTTAACAAATGTATGCACAGGAAGCATGTATTAACACTATGAAAAAGAAAATATTATATTGATTAAATTATAAATGAATGCATTTTATAACATCTGGAGCATTTAGAGCATTATTGATGAACTACAACTTGACACTATGGGGGATATTTACTAAAGGGCGAAGTGGCTAACGTCATTTTGGCACTTCGGCGATTTACTAACGGTAGCTGGCGTAATTTGCTAGCATCATGTCGCCAAGGAGATAGACTCTAGCGCAACTTCGCACTCTAACGCCAGGTGAATTTTCAGTCTGGCGAAAGAGCGTTACTACGCAAATTCACTACGTTTTTGATTTTACTGACCGTTACGTTACCTCTATCGCCAAACTTGCGTTCGCCACCTCAGACCAGGCGAAGTGCAATAGAGTAGATAGGAGTTCCTCAAAAAAAAAGTTGAACATTTTTCTAAGTCCCTCCTTCCCCCCTACATTTCCTAACATATGGCACATGAACTATACTGTGGGCTCATGTGTAGGGCATTATAACAACTTTATATAATTTTATTAAGGTTCCCTGGGCTTGTGTAGTGTAATGTATTTGCTGCAGCATATACGGCCATTGTACTTTAACTGCACGCCGTATGCTAATCAGCCAACGTTAGCGTAACTTCCAACTGCTGAGCGTAATTTCGCTGGCTTAATTTCGCCAGCGTTCGGTACCCTGTGCGCAACTTCGGATCTTCGTGATTTAATGTTGTCCAGGCGAATTTACGCCTGGCGAAGTGTTGAGATGTGCGCGAAGTGAATTTGCACCTATGAGTATGAATTGTTTTTAACTATCTTGTGTAAACTATTGTCTTAACTGATATGTTCATTTTATGGCAGGGAATTTGGGATGTAAGGTATGTGCATAGTAATGAGAATGAGGTCTCTGAGGAAGTGCGTAGACACGAAACGCGTCAGACCTCAGGCGGTTGTGTGCATATCTAATGTTCGAATAAAAACGATGTATTTTTAACGTGGAACTTTGGCTTTGTTGGCTTTTTCGTGTGGGATCCGGAGTGCGCTGCCGTACAGACTGACTGTGCTCAGCACAAGCCTTATTCATTTGCAGTACCGTAACTATAGGGGGGCAGGCCCTGGCGCGGCACATGCAGCCCCCACCCCCCTCCGTATGCGATTTGCCGTCTGAAAACAGCGGCACGCGAGCCCAATCGCACCCCCTGCTCCCCCGGGCAGTTCTGCTACTGTTCATTTGTATCACACACCAGTGTGTGCTTCTCTCCCTCCCTTTAAGCGTGGGGTTCGGGGCAGTATGCACCCGAACCAGCTGATACAATTGGTGAGAAGTGTTTTAAGAAATTCCAAGTTAGATTTTCCTACCGATATCAGTCATTAAGACTAAAATCATGAAGATATATACCCTGGCTTCTGTGTTATACGTTGGATAAAAGCTAGACATAATTTGTGCTGAGCACATGTTTTGCCTATTGCTTTCATGAAAATTGTTGCATTATTCACTGATGATACTGCAGAACAGTGAGAGTGAAAGTACATTTGTTTGCAGTTTCTATTTCACACTCTCCTGATAGTTGGGGGTCGGAGGGGAGAGCACGACCAAAACAAATAGAGAATTTGATAATCCGTTGATGATGTTTTTTTTCTACCCAAGTCCTGAAAGTAGACAATGAGAATCCAATTAAATATGTGGGACAAAATATTACACTTGTTCATTTATTTATTGGGGGAAATGATCCAAAGTGATGTATTTGCATGTGAGGCAACAGTATGTGACCCTCTAAGACTCTCAGTTCATTTAAAGGGAAGTCAGGTGTTTGAACCAATGAGATAATCAGGTGTGAGTATTAGGGGCTCTGTCTCGTTTAAAGAAAAGAAATCCAGGTCTTCTCTATCCAAGTCTGTTCTTAACAACACCGGCACAAAGTAGATTTCTAGGGATCTTCAACACAGTTATATATGTCTAACATAAATAATTCTAAAACCACTGGACTTGCTGAGTAATCATTGAAGAAGTTTCATCCGAGCAGCTTCTTCGGTTAAACTGACTGGTGTGGGAAGTTCTCGTCATATAAACTCTTCCACTAATCCAATCACAATGGCACATTGTAACTCTTCAAAGAGGTGACATCTGAAGAAATTCACAGAGGTGTAGATTCTGTGTAGTTACTGTGATAGGATTATCCAATGTGTCATACAACTCCTAGATACAGGTGTTACTTGTGAGAGTTGCATGAATGGATGTGTGAAGTCTTCTGAATCCGCCGGGGTACAGACATTAGAACAGCATTGTATGTAGCAGACAGGTGGTGTCGAAGGCCCCCCCCTCTGTTCAGGGATGGTTTCTCCACCTTGACATTAATCGCCTCTTTCACGCCTCGTTCAAACCAGCGGTTTTCTTTATCCAAGATTTGGACCTTGCTGTCTTCAAAGGAGCGTCCCTTGTCTTTTAGGTGCAGAAAGACAGAGTATTGCCCTGTAGAGTTCTCCCTCCTGTGCTGAGCCATTCGCTTGGAGAGCAGTTGTTTTGTCTCCCCAATGTATAGATCTGTGCTCTCCTCGCTACACTGGACTCCGTATACCACATTGCTTTGTTTTTCTTTTGGTGTTGGATCCTTTGGGTGTACCAGTTTATGTCTCAGTGCGTTGATAGGTTTGAAAAACACAGGGACGTGGTGTTTGTTGAAAATCCTCAGACACTCCAGCTACATATGGGATGACTATGTTTCGCCTACTTTGTGTCTCCGGGCGGTTATTTCTATTGGTGTTCCTGTTGGGCTTTGTTGCTGCTGTTTTGACAAAGGCCCAGTCTGGGGAGCCACACACTTTCAAAGCTCCTCTGAGATGTTTTTGATCTTTGTCTTTGGACTCTGTATCAGTTGCCACACATTCTGCCCGGTGGTGCAGAGTTCTAATGACACCCAGTTTGTGTTCCAGCTGATAGTGGGAATCAAACAACAGATATTGATCCGTATGAGTGGGTTTCCTGTATACTTCTGTCTTCAAGTTACTCCCCTCTTGGATACATATCAAACAGTCCAAAAAGGCAAGTTTGTTCTCGTGGACATCTTCCCTTGTGTACTTGATGTTATTGTCCACTGAGTTAATGTGTTCTGTAAAGGCCGCCACTTCATTGGATCTGATTTTAACCCAAGTATCATCCACATACCTGAACCAGTGACTTCTGTGGTTCCCTGGAATGTAAGTAAGGCCCTCCTTCCCTTTGAAGAAGCTGCTCGGATGAGTAGTGAAATGTCTTCAATGATTACTCAGCAAGTCCAGTTGTTTTAGAATTACTTATATTAGATATACCATGACCTGGATGAATGAAAATCTTCATAGTCACAGTTCTGTAGCGTCATCAGGGTGGAAAAGATAGCAAAATGTTTTCTAAAGAGATTGGACTCCATCAGTCTTACTGTCATGCAACACCATTGTGACCCTCCCTAGGAGAGGCTGACTAACAGAGATCACACCAAGAGCAAGGAATGCAACATTCCAGGAGATCTCAAACAACCTCAGGCTACCAGCTAACATACTAAAGTCCTCTCTTGTACAAACAAATGTTAGTGTTTAGCCCACACACAAAACACAAAGGGGTCCTGTTTCAAGATGGCAGCGCCTATGAAACACTTTTTACATATAGGATATTTTCTAATCTGTTTTGGATATAGACAAACACAGCTGACTAAAGGGTTTAACTAAGGAGGGAAAGCTATATTTTACTCATGTCTCAAGGTGACAGGTCCTCTTTAATCTTAAGAAACACTTTAAGGAGAGTATAGAGATTTGTCACCCCAAGTTTAGGGTTTCAAGTAAATTTGAACCCCATAATCCCCCTTTAGTTAACTCTAATTATATAAGGTCCCATGGGTTTAAGTTTAAGTCTCACCCTAACTTTACACCTGCTGAATGCTTGGCCATTGCTACTCTTACTGAAGATACCAATTTAGTCAGCTGATCGGCAGATACGGGCAGATATATTGTGCTATTGGATTATTCATATTATAAATCTGAACTAATCACACAACTATATGATGGCTCTACATACCGTGTTTTGCCCAATGACCCAACTACTTTATATAAATGTGAACTGGATGATAAACTTATCGTAGCCCACCAAGCAGGCTTGATAGACCATAATACATCTGAGTTCAAACTTTCCCCATATTCCCATCATCTACACACTACATAAAATGCATAAATCTTTTTCCTCTCCACCAGAGAGGCCCATTATATCTGTAGTTGAGGAGAAATGTAGGTATCTATTCCCAAAGCCAAATATAGTGTAAGACCTGACATAATGCAGAATCAAGCCTCATCAAGCCTTTTCTAAATAATCATCAGATGATCCCTCAAACCAGTGGAAGGCAGAATGTTAAGTTCATGAAAATGTATTTATTTTCTTATTTTCAGTTGCCTGTGACTGCATGTGGGGGTCGGTTACTCATGGAGTTGCACCTATAAGGCAGGTCAACAGAACTCACACACACACACAATCAGGCGCACACACACTCAGGCATACACACACTCACAGACTCATGGATACACACTCAAACACAGACTCAGGGACACACAGAGATACTCTAACACACACACACACACACAGAAATGCACATGTTTCACAAAAGACTGACCATTAAATCAAGGTGAACAGTCACTAACAGAGCACTCCATAGCGTAGCCTTATCAAGTCTCTAAAATAAATAAACAAAGTACTGTTCACATTTCTCGTGCACTCTTTGAAAACACTGCATTAGTTACATTTATTCAACAAAAAGATGCTGGTATGTGAGTATTTATAATTACAGTCCTACTGACAGCAAAAAAGTGACAGGTTTCCTTTAAAGGACTGTAATTATAAATACTCACATACCAGCATCTTTTTGTTGAATAAATGTAACTAATGCAGTGTTTTCAAAGAGTGCACGAGACTCTACCAGTCCCACTTTCTGAAAGTCGTCACGCAAAGCCTCAAGGGAAAAACTATAAATGTCATGAGATTTCACCTCCCGCGCGGAGAAGAAAGATAAGGCAGCAGGAAACTCCGACAGCGTTTGCCCCTCCCACTTCCCAAATCACGGCAGTCCTCTAGCTGCAACTCTTGTCTGTATTCGGCGTGAAGGACAGACTGAAGGGTAATTAGTTTATTCATGTTAGAGCTCTCTGTTAGTGTCTGTTTACTTTGATTTAATGGTCTGGCTTTTGTGAAATGTGAACAGTACTTTGTTTATTTATTTTAGAGACTTGATAAGGCTACGCTATGGAGTGCTCTGTTAGTGACTGTTCACCTTGATTTAATGGTCAGTCTTTTGTGAAACATGTGCATTTCTGTGTGTGTGTGTATGTGTGTGAGAGTATCTCTGTGTGTCCCTGAGTCTGTGTTTGAGTGTGTATCCATAAGTCTGTGAGTGTGTGTATGCCTGAGTGTGTGTGTGTGTCTGAGCAGGGCCGGCCTTAGGCCTATTGGACCAATTGGGCCCAATAGGGCCCCGCACCTCTGGGGGGCCCCGCACCACAGGGCAGCACAGATAATATTTCCCTCAGCACATGATGCTGCCTGGCCTGCCCCCAACTTTGAGAGTCCAGCCCATCCAAAAATCCATAGGTCTAGCCTGCCCCCAACTCTAATAGGCCCAGCTTTCCTCCAACCTTGATAGGCCCTGCCTGCCCCAATCCAACCAAGCCTGCTCCCAAGCTGAATCGGCCCAGCCTTTGTCTAGGGGCCCCGCCAACATGGTCCCAATTGGGCCCCACATTTGATAGGACCAGCCCTGTGTCTGAGTGTGTGTATGCCTGAGTGTGTGTGTCCCTGAGTCTGTGTTTGAGTGTGTATCCATGAGTCTGTGAGTGTGTGTATGCCTGAGTGTGTGTGCGCCTGATTGTGTGTGTGTGTGAGTTCTGTTGACCTGCCTTATAGGTGCAACTCCATGAGTAACCAACCCCCACATGCAGTCACAGGCAACTGAAAATAAGAAAATAAATACATTTTCATGAACTGAACATTCTGCCTTCCACTGGTTTGAGGGATCATCTGATGATTATTTAGAAAAGGCTTGATGAGGCTTGATTCTGCATTATGTCAGGTCTTACACTATATTTGGCTTTGGGAATAGATACCTACATTTCTCCTCAACTACAGATATAATGGGCCTCTCTGGTGGAGGGGAAATAGATTTATGCATTTTATGTAGTGTGTAGATGATGGGAATATGGGGATAGTTTGAACTCAGATGTATTATGGTCTATCAAGCCTGCTTGGTGGGCTACGATAAGTTTATCATCCAGTTCACATTTATATAAAGTAGTTGGGTCATTGGGCAGAACACGGTATGTAGAGCCATCATATAGTTGTGTGATTAGTTCAGATTTATAATATGAATAATCCAATAGCACAATATATCTGCCCTTATCTGCCGATCAGCTGACTAAATTGGTATCTTCAGTAAGAGTAGCAATGGCCAAGCATTCGGCAGGTGTAAAGTTAGGGTGAGACTTAAACTTAAACCCATGAGACCTTATATAGTTAGAGTTAACTAAAGGTGTGGATACATGCCGGGGGATTATGGGGGTTCAAATTTACTTGAAACCCTAAACTTGGGGTGACAAATCTCTATACTCTCCTTAAAGTGTTTCTTAAGCTTAAAGAGGACCTGTCACCTTGAGACATGAGTAATATATAACTTTTCCTCCTTTAGTTAAACCCTTTAGTCAGCTGTTTTTGTCTATATCCAAAACAGATTAGAAAATATCCTACATGTAAAAAGAGTTTCATAGGCGCTGCCATCTTGAAACAGGACCCCTTTGTGTTTTGTGTGTGGGCTGTGCCAAACTGCCAAATCTCGTGCATGACTAGTCATAGAGTAAACTCTGTGATAGATTAATGTAGGGCTATGGCGAGAATGGCCACTTTAAAGAGCATTCTTTTGGTTGATCAATATATGAAGAGAACGTGGGAATGTGGGGAGAGCAGTGACATGTACGAAGTGCTGAATGGAAAGTGAAAGTAATTGCCTAAGGCATAGAGGAGGGGCAGACAATATTTGATTGACAGCTGAGATGTTTAAATGAGCTTACAACAGCTATGAATGCTTTAATAAAAAACAGAAATTGGATTTCATGTTTAATTTGAAAAGGACTTTTATTATACAGCTTTGTGTCTCTGGGTGACAGGTCCACTTTAATCTATATCATAATAATCCCGCACAATTAAAAACACCCAAACCCATAAAGATAATGGCACTGCAGATTTAGTTGGAGGGGCCCCTATACAACTAGATTTTTGTTGAAATAATGAATGTGTCCATGTAGTTACGATATTCCAGATGTCAACAAATATGCATCCCGATTTTGTAAACTGTTATAAATTATACACCTCAAAATCTGTCCACTTTGTAATCCAAAATCAGACGTTAAAGTGGTGTGAGCAATTGTGCATAGATGTAAAGGTGAATTAGCGTGAGTATAAATGTAGCATACAATTATGTTTGGCGTGTGATTCCTTTAGGACTAGTGATGGGCGAATTTATTCGCCAGGCGCGAATTCGCGGCGAATTTGCGCGATTCGCGGCAGGCGAATAAATTCGCGAAACGCCCGCGAAAATTCACCGAAAAAATTCGCCAGGGTCAAAAATTTTTTCGAAAAAACGGACGCCGGCGTCAAAAACGGGCGCCGGCGTCAGAAAAACGGGCGCCGGCGTCAAAAACGGGCGCTAATTTTTCGGCGAAGCGAAACGGCGCAAATTCGCCCATCACTATTTAGGACATCAAAACAGTAGTTAATTAATCCCATATGTTTCCACTCCAGCATTATTTAATACCTTGCATGCATGAAATTACAGTGTCTCTGTGTTATACTGACAGCATGTTAAGCAAACAGCCGTTCCCACAGGTATCTAATTAAGATATTAAGATACAACTAGTGGTCGGGATTACGGGATTACAAAGTATCCTCATATATATATATATATATATATATATATATATATATATATATATATATATATATATATATATATATGCTCAGAGCTCAATGCTCACAGATTTAAAATGTAAAAATAAAACACTTGATCCCAATTTAGATATAATTAATCCTTATAATCCAGCCTATTGGGTTTAATTAATGTTTATATGATTTTCTAGTAGACTTAAGGTATGGAGATCCAAATTAATTAATGGAAAGATCCATTATCCGAAAAACCCCAGGTCCCGAAGCATTCGGGAAAACTTTGTCAGAGTAGCAAAGTACAATTAGTTGGTGAGTTGCCTACATACTGGAGTAAATAAATTGCAGCAGAAGGAAAGTATTTATGCTGTTGATTACTGATCAGAGATAACCAGTTTATTAGACAAACAGTATTTTCCCTTGTTCAGCATGACGTTTGAAACAATAGGGCTTGTGCTGAAATGATTATATGTATCCATCTACAGAACATTCTTCCAATGTCCATTTGACCTATCCATGTGGTCTTTATAGAGGTTCTTTTTGGATAGTGGTGACTTTTTTCTTACACCATTGCTGGTTATTGTTCTTCTGATGGTGGAGTCATAAACACTAACATTTGTTTGTACAAGAGAGGACTTTAGTATGTTAGCTGGTAGCCTGAGGTTGTTTGAGATCTCCTGGAATGTTGCATTCCTTGCTCTTGGTGTGATCTCTGTTGGTCAGCCTCTCCTAGGGAGGGTCACAATGGTGTTGCATGACAGTAAGACTGATGGAGTCCAATCTCTTTAGAAAACATTTTGCTATCTTTTCCACTCTGATGACCCTACAGAACTGTGACTATGAAGATTTTCATTCATCCAGGTCATGGTATATCTAATATAAATAACAACTGGACTTGCTGAGTAATCATTGAAGACATTTCACTACTCATCCGAGCAGCTTCAAAGGGAAGGAGGGCCTTACTTACATTCCAGGGAACCACACAAGTCACTGGTTCAGGTATGTGGATGACAATTGGGTTAAAATCAGATCCAATGAAGTGGCGGCCTTTACAGAACACAATAACTCAGTGGACAATAACATCAAGTACACAAAGGAAGATGTCCACAAGAACAAACTTGCCTTTTTGGACTGTTTGCTATGCATCCAAGAGGGGGGTAACTTGAAGACAGAAGTATACAGGAAACCCACTCATACGGATCAATATCTGTTGTTTGATTCCCAGCTGGAATACAAACTGGGTGTCATTAGAACTCTGCACCACCGGGCGGAATGTGTGGCAACTGATACAGAGTCCAAAGACAAAGAGCAAAAACATCTCAGAAAAGCTTTGAAAGAGTGTGGCTCCCCAGACTGGGCCTTTGTCAAAACAGCAGCAACAAAGCCCAATGGGAACACCAATAGAAATAACCACCCGGAGACACATAGTAGGCGAAACATAGTCATCCCATATGTAGCTGGAGTGTCAGAGAAACTCAGGAGGATTTTCAACAAACACCGTGTCCCTGTGTTTTTCAAACCAAGCAACACACTGAGACAAAAACTGGTACACCCAAAGGATCCAACACCAAAAGAAAAACAAAGCAATGTGGTATACGGAGTCCAGTGTAGCGAGGAGAGCACAGATCTATACATTGGGGAGACAAAACAACTGCTCTCCAAGCAAATGGCTCAGCATAGGAGGGAGAACTCTACAGGGCAAGACTCAGCTGTCTTTCAGCACCTAAAAGACAAGGGACACTCCAATGAAGATAGCAAGGTCCAAATCTTGGATAAAGAAGACCACTGGTTTGAACGAGGCGTGAAAGAGGCGATTCCTGTCAAGGTGGAGAAACCATCCCTGAACAGAGGGGGGGGCCTTTGACACCACCTGTCTGCTACATACAATGCTGTGCTAACATCTGTACCCCGGCAGTTTCAGAACACATCACACATCCATTTATGTAACTCTCACAAGTAACACCCTTTTCTAGGAGTTGCATTGTCACATTGGATAATCCTATCACAGTAACTACACAGAATCAACACCTCTGTGAATTTCAGATGTTACCTCTTGAAGAGTTACAATGCGCCATTGTGATAGGATTAGTGGAAGAGTTTATATGCCGAGAACGTCCCACACCAGTCAGTTGTACTGAAGAAGCTGCTCGGATGAAACTTCTTCAATGATTACTCAGTACCGTATATACTCGCGTATAAGCCGAGTTTTTCAGCACCCAAAATGTGCTGAAAAACTCAACCTCGGCTTATACGCGGGTCATACGTAGATACGCTCCTTCCGCGGCCCCAGCAGGACTGTCTGTGACTGACTGTGTCGCCGCCCGGAGCAGGTCCAGGAGCTCCGGGCGGCGCGTCCTTCCCTGCCGGCGTTCGCTCCCAAAATGGCGGCGCCCATGGCCGCCACGTGGGTAGGTCCAGACAGTCCTGCGCTATGGGATCACACAGACAGTCCTGCGCTATGGGAGAGGGAGGTGTGTTGGGGCCGCGGTACCTTTTTTCTGCTTTCCTAGGTGCAGCACCTCATTGGCACATTCACATCTTGAAATCTGACATGGGGCCCCTAGGCTTATACACGAGTCAATACATTTTTCCAGTTTTCTTAGGTAAATTAGGTACCTCGGCTTATACACGGGTCGGCTTATACACGAGTATATACGGTAAGTCCAGTGGTTTTAGAATTACTTATATTAGACATACATAACTGTGTTGAAGATCCTTAGAAATCTACTATGTGCCGGTGTTGTTAAGAACAGACTTGGATAGAGAAGACCTGGATTTCTTTTCTTTAAACGAGACAGAGCCCCTCATACTCACACCTGATTATCTCATTGGTTCAAACACCTGACTTCCCTTTAAATGAACTGAGAGTCTTAGAGGATCACCTACTGTTGCCCCACATGCAAATACATCAGCCCTGCTGAAACAATAGCACTATGTAAATATGTAATAGCACTATGTAAATATGTAATATATATAAAGCTGTGGTTAACACTCATATCATATAAGGTAAGCAAAGAGATTAAGTACAAAAAAAATACAACTGAATTGTGGCCAAGTCATTATTGGTCTGGGACTTTCCTTTTCGAATCAGATAAGTTCTCATACATCAATGGTGGTGTCAGTCCATTGACCGCATGTAGGAGGTTCAGAGTATTATAGAGTGGAAGATCTGAGCCCCATACATCAAGTCAGTTAACCTTTGTCGGGTCGGTTCAGACGGCAAGGTTTTGAGGTCTAGATTCAGGCAAGAGGTCAAAGATCAAGAGTTTAATCAATATAACAACACCCAGGAACACTAAGTAGTAGAATCGGACACTGGCTCTAGGCCTCGGCTGTCTTTTATAAGCAACTTTCACGGCAAAACGTGCATGGTGACATCATGCGTCATTCGCTGACGCCGCACGTTTTCATGCTGGCATCGTGATGTTCAACGCTGGCGTCCGATGATGTTTGACGATGGAGTCAGATGCTGAGGCGCTGGCGTCCGCTGACCACGTGGCTCCCCCTGGGCACCGCCATCTTGGATGGGGTGCCGCCACGGAAGGACGCACCGGCGAGCGCTCCTCACAAAAATCAATTTAATCACCCAAAGATGTTGGATCCCAACCCACAAGTAAAGAATACCAGTATTGTTATAAGTATGTTATCACAATAATAAGGAGAGAAAACAGTGATATATATATAAAGCAGAAGGTAATTCATGGGAGTTTTTTTAAACTCCCATGAACTCGAAATTCGACCACCTGCAATTTATTAAAAAATTCTAGTTTTTCAAACTCGGTGAACAGGATCGACCTGCAAACTTGAATCAAAATCGAATTTGATTCGAGTTTTTTCACTGAAAAAAAACTAGATTTACAGGAAGGCTGCAAACAACTCCAAATTGATCCCAGGACATCCCCCCATAGGCTAAAACAGCAATTCAGCAGGTTTAAGGTGGAGAATAGTAGAATTCGAATTCTTAAAGGGTCAGTACATGATACATTTTGAAAATAGAGTAGTGATGGGCGAATTTGTCCTGTTTCACAAAATGTTAGAGAATTTCCCCACGAAATCCACAAAATTGTGAAAAATTTGTGAAACTCGATTTTTAACACCGGCATCAATTTGTGGGTGTCAAAAACGACGCCGGCAACAATTTGAGGCGTGCCTATATTGCATTAAAGTCAATGGGCGTGCGGTAAATTTTGATGTCAGCAGCAAATTTGCGAATTTATTCCCCGACAGTGAAATGTGGAAATTCGCCATTAATTTGCACCTGGTGGATAAATTAGCCCATCACTATTCCCTAGTCAAATTTCACAAAAAAACCTTGAAAATTCAAATTTCAAAGTTTGATTTGAAAACAGTATGTGTCAACGAATAACCTAAACATGTCTGTGGTTGGACTGGGAACAAATGAAAGACCCCGGGGGAAGAATATGTTGGCTGAAGTTAAAGACAAAGTTCTCCTGCACCTGGTAGTTTCCATTTTAGGGTTACGCCCCTCCCCCCTGGTGAATTGTCACTTTCTTTTTCTCTTTCTATTTTGGAGCTGGTTTTGAACCCTAGAAAAAGCAGTGTTATTAAAATAAATGGGGTTCCCAGAGTCAGAGCCAGTGGATTGCACTCTTTGCTATCCTTTCTACTCTAATAAAGTGTCACTATTGGATTATAACAGTGACAAATTAAGTTTTTGTATATATAGATCATACTTAGCTTTCTAACACATGCACTGGTTGTATACACTGTTGCCTAGCAACCATTTGGCAGCCATCTTGGAAGGGGTATATGTGTTTGTTTGCCGGTGAAGGATCTGTTTATTTTCTGTTCCTTAAAAAGGTCTTGGCTTGGGACGGAAACATTGAATAAAATCTCCTTTTTTGCATAGTATACAAACACTGGGCAGATTTATCAAGGGTCGAAATGGAAATTCAAATTCTGAAATTTAAATTTTCAAGGTTTTTTTGTGAAATTCGACTAGGGAATAGTGATGGGTTAATTTATCCACCAGGTAAGAATTAGTGGCGAATTTCCACATTTCGCTGTCAGGGAATAAATTCGCAAATTTGCTGCTGACATCAAAATTTACCGCACGCACATTGACTTTAATGCAATATAGGCACGCCTCAAATTGTTGCCGGTGTCAGAATTGCCGCCGGCGTCGTTTTTGACACCCACAAATTGATGCCAGTGTTAAAAAAAAATTTTCACAATTTCGTGGATTTCGTGGGGAAATTCTCTAACATTTTGGCGAAGTGAAACAGGACAAATTCGCCCATCACTACTCTATTTTCAAAATGTATCATGTACTGACCCTTTAAGAATTCGAATTCTACTATTCTCCACCTTAAACCTGCCGAATTGCTGTTTTAGCCTATGGGGGGATGTCCTGGGATCAATTTGGAGTTGTTTGCAGCCTTCCTGTAAATCTAGTTTTTTTCAGTGAAAAAACTTGAATCAAATTCGATTTTGATTCAAGTTTGCAGGTCGATCCCGTTCACCGAGTTTGAAAAACTAGAATTTTTTTAATAAATTGCAGGTGGTCGAATTTCGAGTTCATGGGAGTTTAAAAAAACTCCCATGAATTACCTTCTGCTTTATATATATCACTGTTTTCTCTCCTTATTATTGGGATAACATACTTATAACAATACTGGTATTCTTTACTTGTGGGTTGGGATCCAACATCTTTGGGTGATTAAATTGATTTTTGTGAGGAGCGCTCGCCGGTGGTCCTTCCGTGGCGCCACCCCATCCAAGATGGCGGTGCCCAGGGGGAGCCACGTGGTCAGCGGACGCCAGCTCCTCAGCATCTGACTCCATCGTCAAACATCATCGAACACCAGCGTCGAACATCACGATGCCAGCATGAAAACGTGCAGCGTCAGCGAATGACGCATGATGTCACCATGCACGTTTTGCCGTGAAAGTTGCTTATAAAAGACAGCCGAGGCCTAGAGCCAGTGTCCGATTCTACTACTTAGTGTTCCTGGGTGTTGTTATATTGATTAAACTCTTGATCTTTGACCTCTTGCCTGAATCTAGACCTCAAAACCTTGCCGTCTGAACCGACCCTTTGCCTGAGTGATGATTCGTCTGCCTTACCCTGCGTTATTCTACACTGCTTCCTCCTTGGTCCGCACTACAAACTGCGCCTTCGGGCCCTGACAATTTAGTGACATCATTTGAGTTTCCCCAAGACAAAGGTTAACTGACTTGATGTATGGGGCTCAGCTCTTCCACTCTATAATACTCATAACACCCGGACCCTCCTACATGCGCTCAATGGACTGACACCACCATTGATGTATGAGAACTTATCTGATTCGAAAAGGAAAGTCCCAGACCAATAATGACTCAAAAAATCTACACTACTGACAAGGAAGCACTGAAATACACAAACACCAAATCTTGGACATTATTTCTTATTAATGTCTATATGTTTTTAGTAGCTGTAAGGCACAGTGCTCCTCAAGCTAATAAGGCCCATTACTGATTAAACTCCAGGACTAAAACAGTCTTCATATGCACTAACACATGTTAATCACACGCACACAGAATATAGGGGCCACCTCCGGACCAGGCAGTAGATCCAGGGTCTTCTGATCACTCTATAGCAATGGATGAAGCTCACTTGCCCCTAAAGTATAATTCACTTCCATTCCAAACACCAGTAATGATGTCAACCAGACTTTGGCCCAATTCTGTCCATTTTATGACAAAGTGCAATTGCTTTTATTGTGACACACAACTTCATCAGACACAAAACATCTTTATGTCAACAAAAACACGGCGATTGAGCTTGAAATTTCACTTTACTCCAATTGTGGATATAAAATGAGCCTTTACAGCTGTTGCACAAGAAAATATGTTAATACTGTATATAAGACTGGAACATGAAAGATCACAGTTTCCACTTGTGACTGACCTTGCTCTTAATAATTACGTAACATCATGTACTTAATCTCATTGCTTACCTGATATGATATGAGTGTGACCCTTATCCTGTAATATATATATAAAGCTGTGTAACCACAGCTTTATATATATTACATATTTACATAGTGCTATTGTTTCAGATGGGCTCTATGTTTTAACAATATTTCAGGCAGGGGGAATTAACTTGCAAAATATACTGTAAACATTAAGGGGGTTATTAATTATTTATTAAATCCGAATGGCAAAAGTTTTTTTTTTACTGTAAAATCAGAATTTGTAGTGGAAAAAAACTTTAATTTTTTTGTGATTTATTATACCCCGAGGATGGAAAAAGTCAGAATCTGAAAATCCGGCATCTCAGACCTGCCAAGGTTGTATATAAGTCAATGGGGCAAATTCACTAAGCGCCGAAGCGCCGAACGCTAGTGTTAATTCGCTAGCGTTTGGCATTTTCGTTACTGCGCAAATTCACTAACGAACGCTGGCGTAGTTTCGCTAGTGTTACTTCGCACCCTTACGCCTGGCGAATTTTCGCTAGCGAAGTAACTACGCAAATTCACTTACGCGCACAGTGTACTGAACGCTACCTTTTACGCCAGACTTCCTTCGCCTCCTCAGACCAGGCTAATCGCAATAGAGTAGATAGGGATTGTTTCAAAAAAAGTCCCAAAAAATGCTGGCGTGTTTTCTACATCATTGGTGATAGGCTGAAAAAGATCGAAAAAATTTTTGGGGCTTCCCTCCTTCCCCCCTACATTTCCTGACTCATGGCAACTTACCTAGACAGTGGGCACATGTGTAGGGCAAAATAACATTTTTATTTGCTGATTTGAAGGTTTTCTAGCCATTTGTAGTGCTGATACGTATTCCTCCATTGAAATTTGAATTTGGATCTGTATGCAAATTAGCCTTCGCTAGCGTAACTTCGCTTCACTTAGCGAATCAACGCTAGCGCAACTTCGCAATCTTACGCTACCCCTGTGCGCAACTTCGGATTTTAGTGAATTTGCAGAGCACTGGCGAAACTACGCCTGGCGAAGTGTGGCGAAGTGCGGCGAAGTTGCGCCTGCCGCAACTACGAATGTTAGTGAATTTGCCCCAATGGGAGAAGTCCTCAAGATATCCTGATCTGCTCTGGGTTTCATGGTTTTCAGCAAAAATCAATTTTTTTTCCCCCTGCACTGACATTTTTCTGGAAAATGTATTGATAAATAAGGGCAAATAACCCGTGCAGATTTGGGATTTCCTCTGTAATTACGCCCCTGGACAGTCCCTTCTTTACTTCTGATCTGGGTAAAGTAGTACATATATAGAATAGGGGGAATAAATCACTGCACATTCTTCTTTAAAACAAGGGACCAGGGAGTGGGCAGTAATAAATTCTCCTATTATGTGTGTTTATTCTACAGTATGGGACCTATTATCCAGAATGCTCGGGACCTGGGGCTTTCCGGATAACGGGTCTTTCTGTAATTTAGATCTTCACACTTTAAGATTACTAGAAAATCATGTAAACATTAAATAAACCCAATAGTCTGGTTCTGCTTCCAATAAGGATTAATTATATCTTAGTTGGGATCAAGTACAAGCGACTGTTTTATTATTATAGAGAAAAAGGAAATAATTTTTTCAAATTTGGATTATTTGATTATTATGGAGTCTATGGGAGACGGCCTTTCCGTAATTCGGAACTTTCTGGATAACGGGTTTCCGGATAACGGATCCTATACCTGTATAAGTAAAAAAAAAAAAAAACAAATACAAAAAGTATTGTAGAAGTGATACCTATATTGGATAACAATAAAAATACATTGAAAGCTTTCAGAGCACCAAGGCCCCTTCGTCAGGCGAAATACTAATAAAGGAGCCTTGGTGCTCTGAAAGCTTTGTATTTGTTTGTTTTTTTATTTGATATTTTTGCTACTGGCTAACACGCTACCACAGTTTTTGGTTTGTGTTTATTCTACAACACTCTTGAGGCCAGAACCAGAGTTGTCTCCCAAGAAATATCTGGATCAATTAATCCCATTAAAAGGCAATTCACCTTGAAATTAACGTATATGATGTAGATGTTCGCTTTTTAATACAGTTTACAAATCACATTTATTTAACTTTTGAAGGTTTTTGGAATATTTTACTTTTTTTTTCCCTCTGTGGATCACTACATTGGTATTTACAAATGTTATCTGGTTGCTAAGGTCCCCAACAGCCAGACAGTGGTTTTAATTAATACAGGAAGGTTTAAATAGAAACATAAGTTATAGCTCACTTCTAATTTATCTTAATGGCATTCCTTGAGTTAAAGTGGTGCTCATTATCAATGCATTGTGCAACATTCTTCAGACCTGACTGCAAATTGATAGGGTATATACTGTATATATATATATATATATATATATATATATATATATATATATATATATATATATATATATATATATATATATTTATATATATATAAATATATATATATATATATATATATATATATATATATATATATATTTATATATATATAAATATATATATATATATATATATATATATATATATATATATATATATATATATATATATATATATATATATATATATATATATACAGTTTATTACTGCTATTTACAACAATGTATCTTCTCTGCTTGTAATAGACACTGGAGTCTTCACTCTTAACTTTCCTTTTGAGGTTTATTCTTTACAATCTCTCCTATCTCTGTCAGTATGTTTTATTGGTTATGGCTCTGTGATATGAGTTGTGTTTATAACCACACTTTAAGTTACATCATTTTATAACACATATCACTGCTTTTACAATACCGTGTCTAGAGAGTTTAGTTATGTGACCACTAGTAAACTGATCACTGATTCACACGTGGTTTCTTAGGAACTAATTAACTAATATATATATATATTTAAAGTGATTTAAAGTGAACAGTGCATTCAATTCTTAAAAACCCTGTATACTGAAACATGTATACATGATAATAATACACCATACTATGGGGGAAATTCACTAAGATTCGTAATTGCGCCAGGCGCAACTTCGCCGCACTTCGCCAGGCGTAGTTTCGCCAGCGCTCCGCAAATTCACTAAAATACAAAGTTGCGCACAGGGGTAGCGTAAGGTTGCGAAGTTGCGCTAGCGTTGATTCGCTAAGCGAAGCGAAGTTACGCTAGCGATGGTTAATTTGCATACGGCGCCAAATTCAAATTTCAATGGAGGAATACGTACAATCACTACAAATGCCTGGGAAACCTTCAAAACATCAAATAAAATTTTTATTTTGCCCTACACATGTGCCCACTGTATAGGTAAGTTGCCATGAGTTAGGAAATGTAGGGGGGAAGGAGGGGAGCCCCAAAAAAAATTTCGATCTTTTTCAGCCTATCACCCATAATATAGAAAAAACGCCAGCGTTTTTTGGGACTTAGAAAAAATTTGAACTTTTTTTGAAGCAATCCCTATCTACTCTATTGCCCTTCGCCTGGTCTGAGGTGGCGAAGGAAGTCTAGCGTAAAAGGTAGCGTTCAGTACACTGCGCGTGTTAGTGAATTTGCGTAGTTACGTCCGTTGCGAAAATTCGCCTGGCGTAAGGGTGCGAAGTAACACTAGCGAATTTAAGCCAGCGTTCATTAGTGAATTTGCGAAGTAACGAAAATGCCCAACGCTAGCGAATTGACGCTAGCGTTCGGCGCTTCGGCGCTTAGTGAATTTGCCCCTATGTGTAGAGACCCATAGGGTTACATTTGCCCCTATGCCTTTAAATCCCTACCCTTCCTCCCTTCTGCCTAGTTACTGGGAAAAGCCCATGGGGCAGATTCCCAAAAGGACGAAGTGACGAACACTAACAAAAATTCACCAACGTGATGTCATTTCGGAACTTCGCCGATTTCCTAACGGGCACAGGCGTCACCTCACTAGCGAAGTAGATAGACTGTATCGTTGCTTCGCACTCTAGCGCCAGGCGAATTTTCACTCTGGCGAATGGACGTAACTCCACAAATTCACTAAGATGCGGATTTTACTGAACGTTACCTCTTGCGCCAGACTTGCCTTTACAGCTCAGACCAGGCGAAGTGCAATGGAGTGCAGAGATCTACCTCAATTTTTAGTGCAAAATTCCCAAAAAAAGCTGGCGTTGATTCTTTTTTTTCTGAGTGATAGGCTGCAAAGGTCCGTAATTTTTTTTTGGGTAACTGGGTTCCCCCCTACATTTCCTAACATATGGCACATAAACTATACAGTGGGCTCATGTGTAGGGCAATATAACAACTTTATTTTATTTATTAAGGTTCCCTGTGTGTAATTTAATGTATTTGCTGCAACATATACGGCCATGTAACTTTATCATGCAAATTAGGCAACGCTAGTGCATCTTCGCTTTGATTGCCGAAGTAACGCTACAAAAATTCGCCAGTGTTCGGCGCCCTGGATGCAACTTCGCACTTTAGGGAATTGGCATTGTCCTATTATGTCTGGCGAAGTGTTACGATGGCTGCTAAGCCGTCGCTGGCGAATTTTCGCCCGGTTAGGGAATTTGCCCCCATGTATCTAGTTATATTTACATATCCAGCGTAATTGGCCAAGAGGTGTGATGACCACTTCCTGCCACACTTCAATATAGTGCTGGGAAAGAGGTGGGTCTTCCTCTTTGGCTGCCGGTGTCATTACCTACTGGATGTTCCCATTGAGCCTGGGTACACCAAGGTCCAGTAAAGCCATTGCCCTAAAGGGACATGTACGTTAAGTGATTAAGTCAGGGTTGTAGGGACCCTGTGAACAAGGTTAGCTAGACAGGTTATATCTGTTATAGACTCTCTAGGAGAGTAAGATAGAGAGTACAGATAGAAGAACAGCTTTGTGCTCCATCGAGGATCTGTAGTAGGGAGTAGCTTCCCAAGGCTCCTAGATTGCCTTTAGTGAAGGGACCACAGTGGATAGTGTGTCAGGCTTAGTCTCCTTCTCCCTGACCCTTCCACTGGGTGAGATCTGGACCATTTCAAAGTATATCTGCTGGGAATTCCTATTACTACACGACTACAATCCCTATGTGAGTCACGTTCCTCAGCTGTGTCGTCCAACCTGTTATATCATGTGATGTTATCTGCCTATACCTCTTGTGACTGTAAGTAAACCTGCCACAAAAATGGGCGTGGCAAAAAAAAGTCACCGCATGCGCCTCTTTTCATTTCCAAAATGTTGGTGCATGCTGATACAGTTTATATATATATATATTCACATAAGGCAGATGTCAGCAACCTTCCTATGACATTAGCAGCGTAATGGAACTTACATACCTTGTGGTCATCATAGTTGTGTATATAACTGAGTCAGTGCTACACCCGCATCTGTATCCACAGCAGCTGTACAGAACCAGTCCTGCAGGAATTTCTATCTCAGCCTTTGTAACAAACAAGAAAATTAAATCAAATCACAAAACAAACGCTTGCCTGTTGGCTACAGTATTTACTCTATTAAAATGACACCCCCTTCCCCAGTGATCCCCAACATAATATATATGGTGCCCTGCCCTGGTTATTGGGTTATTGGCTGCTGCCTGGTTATATCCTAGAAGTATTATTATAATGAAGCAATTAGGGATGCACCAAATCCAGGATTCGGTTCTGGATTCGGCCTTTTTCAGCAGGATTTGGATTCGGCTGATTCCTTCTGCTTGGCCGAACCGACTCCGAATTTGCATATGCAAATTAGGGGATGAAAATCGTGTGAAAATGTTTTCCCCTTCCCACCCCTAATTTCCATATACAAATTAGGATTCGGATCGGTATTCGGCCAAATCTTTCGCGAAGGATTCGGGGGTTCCAAAATAGGTGCATCCCTAGAAGCAATGAACCCCAACCCCTCCTCCCCAACCCCAGCAACAGGAGGCTCATCTATTTAACCCGTTACATGCCAGCATAAAAGTACAGCAAAGTACCAACAATGTTGATTTTGAGTTTCCATGTTCCTTTATGGTCCATGCCACGCTGTGTGTTTACTGGCAAGAAGTGCTGTTCTCAGATCAAATGGTTAAAATAAAGATTACAATATTATTTCATTTTACTAAGCTCGAGTGAAGAATTCGAATGAAAATTTTTTTTTCATGGGTACTTCGACCATCGAGTCAAATTCAACGTAAAAATCATTCGACTGTTCAACCATTCGATAGTCGAAGTACTGTCTCTTTAAAAAATACTTCCCCACTTTAAACCTACCGAGCTACAATGTTAGCCTATGGGGACCTTCCCCAGCTCTTTTCTTAGCTTTTTTTGATCGAATAAAAATCCTTCGATCGATCGCTTAAAATCGTTCGATTCGAGCGATTTTATCGTTCGATCGAATGATTTTTATTTGATCGAAGCATTTGCTCTAAATCCTTCTAATTTGATATTCGAATTCGAAGGATTTTACTTTGAGGGTTTATTAACCCTTCGAAATTCGACCCTTGATAAATCTGCCCCCACATGTCCTTTTAAAGAAGAACTAAAGCCTAACTAAAGAAGTAGCTAGAAATGTTGTACATGATGTTTTGTGCTTCTGTACCAGCCCAAGGCAACCACAGCCCTTTAGCAGTAAAGATCTGTGTCTCCAAAGATGCCCCAGTAGCTCCCCATCTTCTTTTCTGCTGATTCACTGCACATGCTCTGTGCTGCTGTCACTTACTGAGCTTAGGGAGCCACTCACAATATACAGTACACATAGAATAGAAATGTCACAATATAAGGCTGATTAGTAATTAATACACATAATTACTACAAGGCAGCACAGAAACCAGTGCAATTAGCATCAGAATTGAATAATCAGCAAACCTGTAGCATCAGCTTATATTACAAGGGAAGCTCATTTTCTGCTGGATAATTAGTGACGAGCCCTAAGCTTAGCTTCTCAACAGCCAATCAGAGCCCACTGAGCATGTGAGTGTCACAGACACTTTCCAAGATGGTGACCCCCTGTGACAAGTTTGAAGTCCTGGATCATTGCTGCTATTGACAAGCTCAAACTTTAGCCTCGTGCAATAAGTTCACTATATAGAATATGGCATTTTGAGCCACATTTATTTTTAGGGTTTAGTTCTCCTTTAACCCCCATGTGATGACTTCATTTGGCCTCATTTCATCACAGAGCCGTACCTGTAAGTATAACAGCATTGTTGTGACATAACTGAATTCTCGCTCCACCCTCAGAAAGAATAAAAGCCGTCCCCCCAGCTCCCACTCCCTGTCATTCTGCAGCAGGACTCTGAGCTGAACTCACTGCTCGTCGCTTGTCAACAAGGACCTGTACTTCATTCTTATCCACAGAGGGAGATTTATTAATAAGGAAATATAAAAGCTGATGTGGAATAAGGATTTAATGCTGTTTAGCTTATCCAGGATCAGGGGGTCAGTGCAATACATTTGGTGCTTAATGAGAAAATAACTGCCCTTGTGAATTAAAGGAACGTGTCTCTGTCACTGGCACAGCTCTACGCTCTAAGGTAAGAATGGATTTAAACATTGGTTTCATTTTAAAGGGAAAGTTCACCTAGTACTTAGTTGTGCCTGGTGGGTGCCAAGTGGCCAGAATGTCCAGTTTGTTTTAAATGTTTCAGTGATGTGCCAATCAGATTGCAACGTAACTGTGAACTGCCGCCATCATTTAATTGCCGTGTCTCAAGCTTACAGATAAGGTTGAGTTCATTTTACAGAGCCTCTCCCTTTGCCACAAATGCTCTACAGGTATAGGACCGAATGCTTGGGACCTCGGGTTTCCCTGGATCTTTCTGTAATTCGGATCTTTATACTTTAAGGGGCAGATTTATCAAAGGTCGAGGTGAATTTTCGAATGAAAAAAAAAAAATCGAATTTCGAGTTATTTTTTGTGTACAAATTCATGTCATGTACTGTAACTTTAAAAATTCAGCTTCGACCATTCACCATCTAAAACCTGCCGAATTGCTGTTTTAGCCTATGGGGAACCTCCTAGAACCTATTTGGAGGCAATTGGTGGACTTCGAAAAAAATCAAAGTTTTTTGGGGGAAAACTTCGATCGAATAAGCTATTCCTTTGATTCATACGATTCGAATTCGGGCGATTACGGACCTATTCAATGGAAAATGGACCTATTTGATCAAGAAAAACTTCGACTTAATTTCGGTTTGGTCTTTTTGAATTCGAATTTCAAAGTTTTTTTTTCAATTCGAAATTCGACCCTTGATAAATATGCCCCTGATGTCCCATATTTTCTGGACCTCCTGTTTTATCACCTTTTCAAAGGTAGTGATAGCTGCATTATCCACTAGTGGGTTAAAGTTGCTGGGTTTTTTTTAATTGCATGGGGTCTTTATGTTTACCAGTATCTAAGTCTGGGTGATCAATAAAATACTTTTTGAGTTTAATCCTTCTGACAAATTTCAAAAATTCAATTTCCCAATCATATATGTTGTTCTCATAATAAGGTACATATCCCAGGCCCCTATTCAACAGGGAGACTTCCGTGTCAGTCAATGAGTGCGAGGAAATGTTAATACATAAGTCAGGTACCTCGGCTCGGAGTGCGTTCTCTGTGGATATCGTTCCCTTGGGATCTTTCAGGTTCTGAAAAACACCACATTACTTTCTACGGTGGGAATATTTAGCAAATGTCTTGAGATTATTATGTAGCAAGTACAGTTTATGATGAATACATGTCGAGTATCGTATGTCTAGTTTAGTAGGCTTATATAGAGCAGTGCTATACTAACAACTTTTTCAAGACATTTTATATATTTATTGATGCTTTTTAGAAATACAATTACTTTTAAAAATATTTCAGGTACACGCTGGGACTTTATTGTGTGGATCAGAGTATAGGATCTTACAGTTAGGGCTCCTACTCATGAGCGTTTTTACCTGCGTTCCGTTTTTCGGCGTTCAGCCGCAGGGGAGCGCAGGAATAGACGCATTTCATTATTTCAAATGGGGCTGTACTCACTCAGGCGCATGTAGGCGCCGAACGCAGGAAAAATGTGAGTACAGCCCCATTTGAAATAATGAAATGCGTCTATTCCTGCGCTCCACTGCGGCTGAACGCTGAGAAACGGAACGCAGGGGAGCGCAGGTAAAAACGCTCATGAGTAAGAGCCCTAACAAAAGGACACTACCACTTTAAACACGGACCAATTGGTTTCTTAATTGCACTTGTTAGCCTCTATGACGGGTGGGGGCGGGGTAACACACCCCTTGTGGTTATTTATTTGTCTTGTATTGCACTTGTATCTCACACTTGAAAAAGGGCCTGTGACGCCCGAAACATGTCGTGTGGATAGCAATAAATTGCACGTTGCCAGTTATTCTGCATATTGTCCTTTTGTCCTCCGCTTTGAATTAATATATTTGTAGCCTTACAAAGCGTTTGTTTTTTTTTTTGTTTTTTTAGATGGGGTCAGTGACCCCTGTTTGAAAGCTGAAAAGAGTCAGAAGAAAGAGGCAAATATTTTGAAAACTATCAAAAACAATGAAGACCAATTGAAAAGTTGCTTAGAATTAGCCATTCTATAACATACTGAAAGTTAACTCAAAGATGAACCACCCCTTTAATAGGTTCAAGAATCAAGAAAACTTTATTGGCAATACAGCCATATAGTATATACTTGTTACTGCGTATTGACCTTCTGTCTCACCTGGGCCCCGCCTACAGGTGCAAGATATAAAAATATAATTAAAAAGATCTCAATAAATAGAGTGCTTGGCAATAATTAATTTCTACGTTTTGCCATGAATATATGACCTCTATCTACTACTGTGAATTTTTTTTATTTTCAGGGAACTAAAAAAATCTATTTCCCATAATAAATCGTTTTATCTCAAAGTAACATTCATATTTGTCCCGCGCTCTTGCTTCACCTGTAGTCTGTCACCCAATACGTATCCAAGTGACTTGTCCATGTTGGGTTAACGATCATTTTCCAATAATGAACTATAAAAACTCCAAAGTGACCTGTGCACATTGTGGTAATAATTATTTATCCCAATTTTATCCAAACAATGCGCACATTCATACCAATATTTATATTCTCACGATATCTTTTGCCCATACTAAGGGGCACATTTACTAAGCTCGAGTGAAGGAATCGAAGTAAAAAAACGTCGAATTTCGAAGTTTTTTTTTGGGTACTTCGACCATCGAATTGGTTACTTTGACCTTCGACTATGACTTCAAATCGAACGATTCGAACTAAAAATCGTTTGACTATTCAACCATTCGATAGTCGAAGTACTGTCTCTTTAAAAAAACTTCGACTACATATTTCGCCACTTTAAACGAGCTTCAATGCTAGCCTATGGGGACCATCCCCATATGTTTGGTTAGCTTCTTCTGATCAAGGAAAATCCTTCGATCGATGGATTAAAATTCTTCCGAATCGATTTTTCGTTCGATCGCAGCATTCGCGGTAAATCCTTCGACTTCGATATTCGAAGTCGAAGGATTTTACTTCGATGGTCGAATATCGAGGGTTAATTAACCAACAATATTCGACCCTTAGTAAATGTGCCTCTAAATGTTTAGTAAAAATGTGCATTTATGTGCAAAACAACATTAATATCATTTCAATGTATTCATTTATTCTTTTAATCATTTTAAAAGGGTTGTTCACCTTTAAATGAACTGTTAGTAGGATGCGGAGAGGGATATTCTGAGACAATTTGCAATTGGTTCTCGTTTTTTATTATTTGTAGTTTTTGAGTCATTTAGCTTTTTATTCAGCAGCTCTCCAGTTTGTAATTTCAGCTATCTGGTTGCTAGGGTCCAAATTCCCCTAGCAACCATGCATTGATTTGAATAAGAGACTGGAATATGAAGAGAAGAGAGGCTTGAGGGAAAAAAAACCCGTTTTGGTATCTCACAGTTGTTCTAATACAATGAAATCTTCTGGCAGATGAATAAAGGAAAACAGCACATGACACATTCACACGTCAGATAACGTCTCTATAAAGTTATGAAACGGGCAAAAGGGAATTTCCTATAACACTTATTGTGCCACAATAAAAATATGTGATAATTGAAGCTGGGAAACTGGTGTTATTTAACTTCTGGAAGAAATATAGGCATTGGTTTGCTTTTTTTGTACAGGTATGGGACCTGTTATCCAGAATGCTCCGGACCTGGGGTTTTCCGGATAAATCTACTAGAAAATCATATAAGCATTAAATAAACCCAATAGGCTGGTTTTGCTTCCAATAAGGATTAATTATATCTTAGTTGGGATCAAGTACAAGCTACTGTTTTATTATTACACAGAAAAAGGAAATCTGTTTTAAAAATGTGGATTATTTGAATAAAATGGAGTCTATGGGCGTTGGCCTTTCTGTAATTCAGAGCTTTCTGGATAATAGGTTTCCAGATAACGGATCCCATAGCTGTAATAGAGGCAATATTCAAGTTCCATGAAAGATCATCTGACAAATTCACCCCTAAGAACTTCACATTTCCCACTATATGAACAGTCGTACCTTCGATGCATAATGGGGGGTGAGCTCTGGTTTTCTTTCTAAAATCAATTGCCATCTCTTTGGTTTTTTCCAACATTTAAAATGAAGTTGTTATTGTGACATCACTCCCCCAATAGCTCAACCTCATGCTCTATTTTAAAAATTCAAAAAGAATTGTTGTTACTAATAAAATCCAAACCACCCCCTGGCCCCCCCCAGCAACAAAGTACCCTCCACCCCCCCATTCCAGCCGCAGCCCCCACACTTACATATTGCTTCACCTGGTCCAAATTCCCCTAGCAACCAAGCATTAATGTGAATAAGAGACTGGAATATGAATAGGATGAGTAATAAAAAGTAGCAATAACAATACATTTGTAGCCTTAATTTCAGAAATCTGGTTGCTAAGGTCCAAATTCCCCTAGCAACCAAGCATTAATGTGAATAAGAGACTGGAATATGAATAGGATGAGTAATAAAAAGTAACAATAACAATGCATTTGTAGCCTTAATTTCAGAAACCTGGTTGCTAAGGTCCAAATTACCCTAGCAACCATGCACTGATTTGAATAAGAGACTGGAATATGAATAGGAGAGGCCTGAATAGAAAGATGAGCAATAAAAAGAACAATGTGATAGAAAGGAGGTAATTGCAGGAAGTCCACGGCAGCAAGCTGAGTCTGCAAGTGTATCTTTATTGGGGTAGTGAACAGCACACTACATGTTTCGGGCAAGGCCCTTTATCAAGTACAGAGCATTTGTTTTTTAGATGGGGTCAGCGACCCTCTATATGAAAGCTGGAAAGAGTCAGAGGAAGAAGGCAAATAATTAAAAATCTATAACAAATAAATAATGAAGACCAATTGAAAAGTTGCTTAGAACTAGTCATTCTATAAGATATTAAAGGTTATGCACTTTGGCAAAAATAATATAAATGCAAGTTATACACTAAATGGCAGTGTGTTGGGAGTTTCCTTAAATGAGAAGGATCTTGGGGTCTTTGTAGATAATAAGTTGTCTAATTCTGGGCAGTGTCATTCTGTGGCTACTAAACCAAATAAAGTTCTTGTATAAAAAAGGGAATTAACTCAAGGGATGAAACATAATTGTGTCTCTTTATAGGTCCCTGGTGAGGCCTCATCTGGAGTATGGGGGCAGTTTTGGACTCCAGTCCTTAAGAGGGATATAAATGAGCTGGAGAGAGTGCAGAGACTAAGTGCAACTAAACTGGTTAGAGGGAGGGAAGAGTTAAATTATGAGGGGAGACTGTCAAGGTTGGGGTTGTTTTCTCTGGAAAAAAGGCGCTTGCGAGGGGACATGATTAGACTTTACAAGTACATTAGAGGACATTATAGACAAATAGCAGGGGACCTTTTTACCCATAAAGAGAATCACGTACCAGAGGTCTCCCCTTTAGACTAGAAGAAAAGAAGTTTCATTTAAAGGAACAGAGTAGGGGGTTCATCACAGTGAGGACAGTGAGGTTGGGGAATGCACTGCCGGGTGATGATTCAGTTAATAACTATAAGAGGGACTTGGATGATTTCTTGGACAGACATAATACAAAGGCTATTGTGATACTAAACTCTATAGTTAATATAGGTATGGGTATATAGAATTTAATTAAAAGTAGGGAGGGGTGTGTGTATGGATGTATTTCAACCCAATTTAACTATGTAACTATGTAACTATGTAACTTTAAGGTGAACCGCCCCTTTGTTCTTGCCGCAGGTCCAAGTATAAAGCTTCAGATGTCATTGTCAATTGTGACTCTTCTGGTCAGCGCAGCATTGTGTAAGTATAACGTTTCCCTAAAACTGGGGGTACAGTGAGTGTTGTATCCAAAAGATGTGAGGGTCTCCGAAAATAAAGAAACAAATATAAAAAGTAAAAAATTTATTAGGACATGAAGACCTAACGCGTTTCGTGCCTACAGGGGCACTTACTCATAGGCTAAATGACACACCCCTGTGCATCTGTTATATAGGGGCTGTGACCAATCACAAAATTACAGACACATGTTACCATTTCACACAATAAGTGAAGTTCCACCTAGTGGCGGGAGCATGGAATGTATATCTTAAACAACAAAAAAACAACAAAAAGAGATACACCTCAAAAATTAAACAAAAAATAAACAAATAAAAAATTATATATATAAATGAAAAAACCATTGCACATGAAATTATCTATAAGGAAAGAGACCAAATACTGAAACAAAAAAAATAGTAAAGCTTACAATACATAATATGATAAGGTTTCTCAATACATTTTGTACCCTTCGTATTATATTATCTTTAATTATTTAATATTTATGTTGAGTGGCACCATAGATAACTTTTTTGTGGCAGTAGCACAAACCACACTATTTTCAGTACAGTGAGTGTTGCCTTATTTCATCTATAGAGAAGGAGAGAGGTCTCTGTACAACACGCCTGTTGCTGAACTGTAACAATAACGTGTTTCTATACCTGCTACCACTATATACTGTATACACCAATGTAGGCGCTGCATATATCCCTAGCATAGCGGGCGATGGCGCTGAAGAATGACTACCTGTCTTTGTAAGTAACTGAACGCTCACTTGTTAACCGTTTTTCCTGCTCTAGGAAGCCACACACCGCACACCCCATGTAAAATTGAAAGCACAAATGCACACAATTAGCGACCGCGTACATACGCTCTCTGTGCGTCACATTGAAACATGACGTTTCCTGGATTGGCAGAAGTTCAAGCTGGGTCGCACTCGTATCCATCCTGGGGGCCGCAGGTTGGACACCCCTTCTCTAAAGTCTCATCTGAGTGGTCAGATACAGTGAGGCTCATCAGAAAGACCAGCTATTGCCCTAATGATGATGCTAGTGGGTAGTGATGGGTAAATCTCTCCTGTTTCGCTTCTCCAAAAAATTTGCGAAATTTGCGAAACAGCAAAAGATTTGCGAAAATTTTGTGAAACTCGAAAAATTGACGCCCACGTTGATTTTGGACGCGCGTCCAAAAAGTCGCTTGCATCAATTTTCCACTGGTGTTAAAGTCAACGGGCGTCCGAATAATGCCGACGTGCACTGATTTTTGACGCAAACGACTTTTTGGCTGTGCTAATTTTTTCGTTCCCCCGGCAAATTTATGTGGGGGGTTTCGCTAATGTATTTGTCGGCGGCAACACTTGGAAATTTGCCGTGAATTTAATCGCCCATCAATATTAGTGGGGTAGTGACCCAAGTGAGAGCATTACCTGCTTGGGAAGACTAGAGAGTAGTGGTGAGTTCAGTTTGAGTAGAGGAGACTTGTTCACTTACTATAACATGCAGGAGGAACTTTATAGACTCTGATAAATCAGGCAACTCATGCTGGGTATATGGTTTGAGAGCAAGAGACTTTCCCCCATATGCAATAAAAGGCACCAAGTTTTCCCAGGAGCAGTGACCCATAGCAGCCAATAGGATCTTTGCTTTTAAACAGTTAACTGGTAAATTCTACCTTCTGATTGGTTGCTATGGGTAACTGCACCTGGGCAAACATAACGCCTTTTATTACATAAGCCCCTTGGTGATGTTTTGAAATGACAAATATAGATCAGTTATACAATGTTTATGTAGGAGTGTTGCATTACAATTATAGGATACTGCGATAAAGAAGAAGTTCTGGTGCTTGTAGGGGCAGTGATACCATTTGGGGGGTTATTTATTAAAGTCCGAATGCCAAAAACATCATGTTTTTTTAACTATAAAATCCGAATTTATTTAATGGTAAAAAAAAAACCTCGAACTTTTCTAGATTTATTAAACCCTGAGAATGGAAAAAGTCTGAATCTGAACATTCGACATCTCAGACCTGCCGAGGTTGTTTATAAATCAATGGGAGGGGTCCCTATCCTATTTGGAATTTCTGTGGTCTGCGCTGGAATTAGCCAGAAAATCTGACTATTTTGGACTTTTTGGGCAAAAATCTGAAAAATGCACGCTTTTCGGGAAAAAGCCAGAGAAATTTGTACGATTAGGGAAAAAAACTATTATTGAGTTTGTCCCTGATCTGATTATCCCAGCTTTTTTTTAATAATAAATTAGGTCATATTGTGACTGATTTTGATAAATAACCCCTCTTGCATTCAGGGCAGGTCAATCTAACCACACAGGCCCATTAGGGAGAATCTTGCTGAATTGTTTTTGAATCTCATACAATAACTCGTGAAACTGTGTTCCATGTTTGGCTCATAGACTGGGTTCCATCCGTACTAGGGAAGGACAATTGTCAGCCATTGGTGGAATACTAGTAAAAATAATATGCTATAGTCATAACAGATGCCCTGATTTATTATTCACTCCTGATTTCTGCCTTTAACCTCCCAGCAAATGAACTGCTGGAAAATGAAAAGGAATGGGGCAAAATATCGTGGAACAGAGAAACCACATTAGGTCAGTTCTAGTCACACACATCAGATATTGGTCAATTTGACTTGGTGAACACGTGTACATGTCCCAAATAATTCACATTTATAGCCACATTAATAATTTTATAGAGTGGACTGACACTGAGATAGAATCATGTGATTGGAGAGAACTGAATAGCCCCTTGTTTATTGTTGATTTCAAAAATATCCCAACTCTGGACTCATTTTCTAAATTTTCCTCTGCCTCCTCCAGCCTTTGCCAACAGCTGCCGGCAGTACCGATTCTCTACCAATGGGGAACACCTGTTGAACCAACATCTCTCCATCAAAATAGGGACCACAACAGAATACTGCCATTTCCAGATGAAGTTCCCTGAACATAAAGAAACTTGCACTAATTCCTCCCACGTGACTCTGATCAACGACACTTCTTTGCTCCTGGAAACAACGGACGTGGAATATAAGACTTTTTATCTGGAATACGGGGCTGGGAAGGTGGGGAAGTCGGTGGAGGCCATATTTGCAGGTAAGTGAAGCCATAACCAAGAAAAGCCTAAAACAATACCTATAATAACTAGACATTAAACCACAACAACCAATCGGTGATTAGGTTTATTCATCCAAATACAAGTACAGCAATGAACAGAGGGTGACATTTTGGTTTGGGAAGGCAATATTTGGTCACATGGGTACCAGCTGTGAACTAGATACAACTTTGCCCCTGGCTTTTCAAGTCTACTGAGGTCCAAAGTGACCCAAAATAGGTAAAGGGATAAAACAGATCGGGGGCGCAGGGATTGTGGGTTCATTTTGTCCAGTAATAGCAATAAGAAAAACCTTGAAGAGAAGGTAAGTCTTCCAGAATGAGAGAGAACAGATGTGGACAATACATAGGGGCTGTGTTCACTCAGGCCCAGAAGGCCAATGGAGGTGTTGGAATAAGTTCTCTGTACAAGTGGTAGGAACCAGGAAGCGATGCAGCTGAGAGAGTTGAGGAGTAGAAAAAGAAAAGCCAGTGAAATACTTTTCTTTATTTGGATGAATTTGTCCTGGAGCATTATCAAAGAACATGTTTATTGTAAATTAAGCCAGTCAGTGGTTGCCTGAAAAGTGCCTTGTTTTAGTGGACACCCCTTCACTTCTGTAATCTGAATCGATTCCCAATTCCCAACAACCCAAAGAAAAAATGAATCAATTCAGTAGACTATAACTTTTGTTTTTTGTTTTTCAATTTCAGGTTTTTGCCAAAATAAATCTGAGAATCCCATCCCAACCACTTCCAATTACAGTTCCATGTGGCTGGTGATAGGAGCGATTGTTCTCATCTCAATAGTTATTTTCGTAGTCGCGTACATAATCTATAGAAGGTAAGTTCAGCTCATTCTGCTGACTAGGAGAGACCTGCTTAGATCTGGAATTGATGGGTATATTCTGTTTTTTAGGTGGAAAGCTCCACAGTTCATCTGTCTACAGTGAGTATTGAGAATCTGGATAAGAATTCCTCACTGAAGGAACTGATTTAGAAGGAAAACAGATCTGTACACAGATATTTTGAAATGACCGTGAAAGGGATCTGACTTGTGTCAGTACATTCAGAATTATAGAGAGGAGAAATAGATTTCCCTTCTTAGTCACCTAAACAAAAAGGACAAAGGATGAGTCCAAAATGACCCAAATTTTTCTAAAATGACTTATTACCAATCAGAGGGTAATCATTATCCCCTCCTAATTGTCACGGCCGGCACCCAATACCAGAACAAGTGCCAAGTACCCTGGTCTCGGCTTGGCTTCACCAGTAGTGTGACCACCTTTGGGCTTTGGGAGGAGCCCTCAGCTTACTTGGGTGCCATCTGGACTTAACGAGGGGTACAAGGCGAGGTGTTCTGGCTGGCAAAGGGGCACGACCGGATAGCAAGAGTCTTTGGGCAGAAGGTAAAGGACAAGGCGTCTGGTGGAAATGGAAACAGGACAGGCCGGGTCAGGTCAGGCAGATAACAGAATCGTCAGGCAGGTCAAGGGGTCAAAACCAGGTAATCAGACAGACTGGATCAGGCAGAAGGAGTAGTCGTTAGGCAGGCAAAGGGTCAAAACCGGGTAATCAGGCAAACAGGATCAGGCAGGCTCGGTAGTCAATAAACAGGCAGGATCAGGATACAGAGGTCAGAATAGTCAGGAACAGGCAGGGTCAAACATGGGAAGAACAGTCAGGATAGCAAATTCAGGAACAGGTAGCACAAGGCTCAGGAAACCACAGGATATGATCCTATAACGGGCACTGGCTACAGGTCTGAATGGGCCTTAAATAGGGTCCCAATTTGCGACAAAACGTGTGCAAATTCGCACTGGTGCAATCACACCAGCGTGCCTGAGCCTTTAAGAGACGCGCAGGTGCGCCGCGCACGCCCTAGGAATCCAAGATGGTGCCGGCAAGGGGAGGACAGGAGCGGCGCAGCGCCGCCCACACCAAGGACACATCATGGACCCCGCTGCCCACTAGACCACCAGGGTAGGTTTCTTACACTAATATTCATGTATTGTGTTAAACACTTAAACCAATTTGCTCCTTTAGCGTTCCTTACTAATAGTTATATACAAATATAAAGCCCCAGTGTATTTAATAAATTAAATTGGTTGGTTAACCTCTGTTAAGGCTTAAATTAATTAATTAAAGATACCAAAAATGAATAAAGTGACTCTGTGCTGAATTAGTGCTTAGCTCATAAACAGATTTAGAAATAATTATATATAATTCATTAAGAATTAATTGCCAGTGCTTAATGTCGTTTAGAAATAAGTAAAGTAGTTAAATAGTTAAAAAATTAATTAATAGAGTGCTAAATTGCCAAAAGTTGGATTATCAAATTCATCCAATTAAAAAATAGTCCAAATGCTCAGATTTCATAAGAGAAGTAAGAAAAGGAAAATTAGGCAGGTGGAGAAGTCCCGTGTAATCGAACTTGTCTTTGGCTAACTACGGGACCCCACAAAGTGGGAGAAGTCACTGCTAGGGATGTAGCGAACCGCCGATAATGCGTTCGCGAACGGCGTTCGCGAACACCGGCAAAAAATGCGAACAGTTCGCGAACAGTTCGCGAACTTCGAACATCTGAAAATCGTTCGATTCGAACGATCGAAGGATTTTAATCGTTCGATTTTAGCGACCGAATGGTCGAACGATTTTGACGCGAACGCCTATTGGCGAACGTCGCGCGACGTTCGCGAACTTGCGGCGGACGCGAACAGCCGATGTTCGCGCGAACAAGTTCGCCGCAGAACAGTCCGCGACATCCCTAGTCAGTGCTTCTGGGACTATGGTCTCAAAATGATTTTGTCTAACTTGTATTAAGAGCTAACTTCCTATAAAACCACAAATCCCAGAGCACTTATAGCGAAAACAGATTGGAAGAATTAAGATGAAGTCTCTTGAGCCAGAGCACCAAAGGAGCACCAATTTTGCTTTCCAGAAAAATGATTTAAAAAACCCCCCTAAGGTATTGGCTAAAAATGGTATAAACCGTTTATATAAAAAGTAGAAGCCGACGAGCAATTCGCCGATAGCTTTTTCATCGGCAATGTGTGCTATCATGGGCGCCGAATATTTATAATCTTTGTAGAGTGCGTCCGTGTCATTGCGCAATCTTACGTAGTTGAGCTAGATTCTACTCTCGTCCATTTTGCTCTCAAATCTCGTGAGAAGTGCGGACTTAGATTCTAACTCTCCTCTATATATTTGTTATACTCATTCTGAAGGGAATTTCACTTTTTTTCGCACATTATTTATTATAACAGTTCTGGTGGTTCTTTATAAGATTTAAAAACACACCGTGATAAAAATCTAACCTTTATTTAATTATTTTAGAATTTAAAAGGGCAGTAGGGTCATATTGTTACTAAATCATTAATTATATCATAAAAATTAATTTTCTCAATTATACTATGAAATAGGGTTTTTTAATCTAATACATACATTCCATTACAGTTTTCAATTGATTGGGAGTTCATACCTGTGGTATCTTATACGTAGTGATGGGCGAATTTATTTGCCAGGCGTGAATTTGCGGTGAATTCCCGCGATTCGCCGCCGCCAAATAAATTTGTGAAACCACCGCGAAAATTAGCCGGCCTAAACAAAACGAGACACCAGCGCCATTTCACAAATTTTTCGGGGTTTCACGAACGCCCCAAATTCGCCCATCACTAGTCAATCGGTATTTAGATTTACTATTTGCTAAAATATAAGCCTATACCATTATAAATCTTTTGCATTTGGGTTTCGTAGGTGGATGTCCCAATATATGAAATATTTATAAAATGCTATTATTCTGATATATGAATTGTTTAAATGAATGCTGTAAAAAAGGTTGTTTTCATTAATACCGTTTGGAGATACGGTATTCATTTTGAATATCCAATAACTTTCTCTTTTTAATAGGGTTCGTTCCAAATTTCCTTTTCTGATTCCCAAATTCATTTTTTCCAGTGCCCATACTTTAACTTTAGACGGATCTATTGAATGGAATTTTTTGTAATGTTGTTTGGGATGCACAGAATTCACTATTTTGGATTCGGCCGAACCCCTGAATCCTTCGTCAAGGATTCGTCCGAATACCGGACCGCATCCGAATCTTAATTTGCATATGCAAATAAGGGGTAGGAAGGGGAAAACATTTTTTAGTCACGCGATTTCCCTCTCTGCCCGTAATTTGCATATGCAAATTAGGATTCGGATTTGGTTTGGCCGGACAGAAGGATTCGCCCGAATCCGAATCCTGCTGCAAAAACGCTGAATCCTAGCCGAATCCGGAACCGAATCCTGGATTCGGCGCATCCCTAAATGTTGTGCTACTGTGGATGCTTTCAGTTTTCCTCTTACTTGGTTCCCCCTTCTCTTCTGTGCAATCTGCATGGGATGAGCTTCTGAAGTCAGATCTTTTTCCAATTAGGTCACCCTATACTTAGCACAATTTAGCAGGCTAGACTCCCTATGGTTCCGTCTAGCCTTTCTAGAGAGCTACCATAGAAAAAACAGCCCTCTTAGGTTGCTCAATGTCTGTATAGGGAGATAGAGTCCTATCCGACCCTACCTGAAAGGTATTAACTTTTTACACCCTGCCAAAAACTGGAACTGGAAGTGACATTGGGAGTCTTTTTGCTTAAAACCCCAACCGATTTGAGAATATTCTGTGCATACCCTTGGATGCATGATCCGATGCAGGAGTCTACAGGGAGATACCATGAATCTATCCAAGCATAGTTAGTCCCCTGTTTTAAGGAAAACAGGGATTTATAATGACCGTTTAAGAAATAGACTAGTGGAAGTGATCTGCTGTATGTCTACTGTTTTCTCATTTCTCTTTCCATTGCTCAAGGCATCAGTCAAATATGAATGCCGAAAACAGGGACATGAAAAGTGGACCTGATGAAGTTAATGAGGCGCTGATCTCTGCAGAGGGCAACTCCCAACACGGCAAGCATAAAAACACAGAAGAGGAACTAGAACCCCTGAGGGACAAAATGGAGACAACGTGTGAGACAGAATTCTTGTACTTGACCACAAGAGAAGATCCATATGTTCTGGAACAGTGACCTGGAACTCTCACCTTGTCTGGCAAATGAGTGTATGGCACATGTATTATATCCTAAACTGATGTCAGTGCCAGCCAATGACTTTGCCTTTTCTTCTCTTTAAAACCTGCCTGAATGATGCACTTTCATGTATTTTTGTCAAAAAAAAATACAGCTCCCGCATCACAATTCTCATAATGTGCCTTGAATTCAGGAAGGGTAGCATTGATTAACGTGATCTGGACTGAGGCTTCATGAATTATTTCTGGACACTCGAGTCAAGGGTATAAATGACTGTCTGCTGAAATAATGAGTATCTCCTCATGACATGCTTATCTTCCTTCACAGTGTTAAAGGGATATTTTACTCTATACATGAGGTTTACACTTATTTTCTCATAGCTATTTATAACCCAACTTTAGTTACCAAATGCTCCTCACGGTTTATTCCAGGCAGATCACCAGTTACATTCCTGACATGGATGAGCCTTCAACTTATGAAGAAGATAGTGGTGCAAAAATGTGATCTTGGGTTCTGAAAACATGATAAGAATGTAAAATAACTATTTATTGCACATGCAAATTCAAATTCAGATACCACCATAGAGCCAGAACCTGGAACAAAGAACACAATTTAGCTCTTGGGTTCTAGTACTCACATTCCAGTTTCTGCAATGACCTACAAGAAGGCCCCTTTTCCATCAGTCTAGGTACTTAGGTCACTAATGTGGTGGAATTGCCCACCTGGAGTAATAAGCTCATATTTCTTAATGGAACTGCAGGATGCTCACCGTTTTGTACTTGTGGAGCACTTGAACGTAGGATCCAACTTCTCTCTTGCTAGACTTTATTCACAGGGCCCCTTGCTCAAAGTGGGACTTAACTTAATTCCATCATTATTGCTCCGCAGAGAAACACCATCCAGGTGGAGTAATAAGCTCATATTTCTTAATGGAACTGCAGGATGCTCGCGGTTTTGTACTTGTGGAGCACTTGAACGTAGGATCCAACTTCTCTCTTGCTAGACTTTATTCACAGGGCCCCTTGCTTAATTCCATCATTATTGCTCCGCGGAGAAACACCATCCAGATGGTTAACTTCGATCCTTCAGTTTGCCTAACTACAGTGCATTGGAAATCGGGTTTTTTTCTGCTCAAGACTCCAATTCCCACACTGCTTTGCACATCTCTGTAATTGTTCTTCCTCTGAGGTCTGTCAATTACAAACCAAGCAGAGAATTGTTGGAATTGAAGTCCTGACCGTAGGAGAGCTGAGTAACATTACAATGTTGCAGTGGCATGAGTCGTTACAGTAGGATAGGAATTAATGGGGCAGATAGACAATACATTTAATAGTAATTATATTTATAAATAACTTCACAATCTGCAGACATTATTAATGTGTATGCAATAAATACATTATACAAAAAACTATTTGAAGGGTCTCATATACATCATTCTATATGAAGGATCACATTACTAATGAGTCCTGATAAAGAATGAATCTACTAATCCTTTATTGTATCTCTCCTTATGTTTCTCTAGCTCATAATCTTCAGTCTCTTTCCTTACTCCTTGGTTATATACCACTGTAATAATCATTAAAGGTTAATTGTAGAGTTGCAATATAGCGATGTATCATTATTATGATGGGCAAGATGCCCTTTACAGGGAAGCTATGACAAAAAATGGACATTTTATATGAGCTTTCTTGCAGAAATAATCTTTCTAATTGTCATGTACGGTTTCTGAAATAATAAATGTAATCATCAATATCCCCCTCTCAGGACTATGTCTCTCTTAATTGTGTCTTTATGCAGCAGTTGCAGAGCCAGAACTAGGGGTAGGCAGAAGAGTAGTGATGGGCGAATTTGCGCCGTTTCGCTTCACCGAAAAATTTGCGAATTTCGCGCGAAATTCGCGAAACGGCGAAAAATTTGCGAAACGGCGCCGGCGTCTCGTTTTTGACGCCGGCGCCCGTTTTTGACGCCGGCGCCCGTTTTTTCGACGCCGGCGGCCGTTTTTCGAAAAAAAAATTTTTGACGCCGGCGAATTTTTGGACGCGAATTTTCGCGGGCGATTCGCGAATTTATTCGCTGGCGGCGAAACGCGCAAATTCGCCGCGAATTCGCGCCTGGCGAATAAATTCGCCCATCACTACAGAAGAGGCTTGTCCCTAAGGCACAAAGGTAAAGTGGCGTCAAGCACATAACTCATCTACCTGGTTGCCCCAATTGTCTAGCCCACCAGAAGAAGATTAACACTCATACTGTGTGTCACTACCTTGTGGATGTGGTTGGGCAGCATGCCGCCCCCTTAAATCCACAAATCCGGGCCTGATTATGGCATCCTGCAGGGGCAGTGGGTTGATATGACAGAATTGCCTTTGGACTCCCATTGAGTTGGCCTGGCTCTGAGGAGTTGGAGTTAGATTTTGATTGACAGTTAGGTATAATAAATCTTTTGGAAGCGGGACTTGGCCGGGAAGATTACAGTATTAGAGCTCACTTTTTCAAAATAACTTCAATAAAAATTCTGTCTCTCCACATGTAGGATTTGAGTCAGAGTTGGTTATCTTGAAAATGATCTCTAATACATCTTCTAGGTAAAGAGAGTCCCAACCCCAAAAGATATATTAGACTGCCAATCCAAGTCTGACTTCAACTCCTCAGGGCCGGGCCAACAAATCTGCAATGAGTCAAAAGAAAAAAGGCAAATAACTATAAAAAAACAAATAATGAAGACCAATTGACAAGTTGCTTGGAACAACCCCTTTAATTTCCATAAAGCAAATGACATTGAAATAGATACAGTAGATTTAAAAAATGTATCAGTACTCTAGCACGTGATACAACACTAAGGGGGTTATTTACTAAACTCCGAATGCAAAAATCACAAAAAATTCGTGATTTTTTTTTATATAAAATCAGACTTTTAAAAATCACGAATTTTCCAGAATTTACTAAACCCCAAGGATGGAAAAGTCATGAATCAGAAAATCCGGCATCTCAGACCTGTCGAGGTGCATATAAGTCAATGGAAGAAGTCCCAATGAGTTTTTTTCAGAAAATATTGATATAAATTCGGACTTTGATCAAAAAAACCCTACGGGTAAGGTCACACTGGGCGTTTTGGGGAGATTTAGTCGCCTGGTGACTAATCGCCTCGTCTTTGCGGCGACCAATCTCCCCAAATGCCTTCACTCACTCATTTTAGACAGGGCAGAGTGAGGGAAGGCATTTGGGGAGATTAGTCGCCGCAAAGACGAGGCGATTAGTCGCCAGGCGACCAAAT
This sequence comes from Xenopus laevis, assembly GCF_017654675.1. Taxonomy (NCBI): domain Eukaryota; kingdom Metazoa; phylum Chordata; class Amphibia; order Anura; family Pipidae; genus Xenopus; species Xenopus laevis. The sequence goes on along the minus strand of NC_054383.1, from coordinate 133,804,392 downwards.
CTCCCCAAAACGCCCAGTGTGACTTTACCCTAAGGGGGTTATTTATCAAAAGGTCAAGTGTTAGAGTTTTTTTTTATCTTGAATAAACTCTAATGACCTCGGAACTCGAATGGTATCTTATTTTAGATAAAACTCAAATGGCAAAATTCCGATTCTGCGAGTTCGAGTCCCGCAACCTGAAAACTCTAATTAACCAGGAAAAAAACTGAATCGAGTTCTCAATTCAGGTTTTCGGCCAAAAATGTCAAAAACATTTATGAAGGCTATTACCGTATATACTCGAGTATAAGCCAAGTTTTTCAGCATCTCGAGTCAGTGGGCAGTAGCTGAGATTGCAGTCACTTTTAATCATTCCTACCAACAGTTCGCTTGGGGAGAAACTGCAATATCACACAGTGCCCTCTGTTGGTTATATGAAAGAATAACAGTGACTGCAATATCACACAGCACCATCTGTTGGTTATATGAAAGAACAACAGTGACTGCAATATCACACAGCGCCCTCTGTTGGTTATATGAAAGAATAACAGTGCGCCCTCTGTTGGTTATATGAAAGAATAACAGAGACTGCAATATCACACAGCGCCCTCTGTTGGTTATATGAAAGAATAACAGTGCGCCCTCTGTTGGTTATATGAAAGAATAACAGAGACTGCAATATCACACAGCGCCATCTGTTGGTTATATGAAAGAATAACAGTGACTGCAATATCACACAGCACCCTCTGTTGGTTATATGAAAGAACAACAGTGACTGCAATATCACACAGCACCCTCTGTTGGTTATATTAAAGAATAACAGTGATTGCAATATCACACAGCACCCTCTGCACATGGTAGTGGGACAGTGGGACAATGCACACAGTAATCCGTTTGGCAATTCTCTGTCACCATCAACTTTGCAAAGAAGTCCGGTTGATCGCTGGGGGGGTCGCTTGGGCGGAATGTGCGCTGCTGGGAGACAGGGCTGTAGTTATGTCTAGGCTTATACTAGAGTCAATAAGTTTTCCCAGTTTTCATAGGTAAAATAAGGTACCTCGGCTTATACTCGAGTATATACGGTAACATCTTGAAATGGTTCAAGGGACCTCTGCCATTGACTTCTACAAAACCTCAACAGGTTTTAGGTGGAGTTTGAAGTATAATAAAAAATTAACCCGAAAATGTGAGTTTTGACCAAAACCCTTGAATATTCAAATTTTCCTGGAAATAACAACTCGAACCTTGATAAATCTGCCCCTTGATATAGAGTGTTTACTGACAATCTTAAATCCATACCTGAGTATGAAACCTTTCACCAAAATACACAGTAGATAACAGATAAGTACTACTATAATTTATATAAACAAGCTGCTGTGTAGCCATGGGGGCAGCCATTCAAGCACAGGATACACAGTAGATAACAGATAGGTACTACTATAGTTTATATAAACAAGCTGCTGTGTAGCCATGGGGGCAGCCATTCAAACACAGGATACACAGTAGATAACAGATAGGTACTACTATAGTTTATATAAACAAGCTGCTGTGTGGCCATGGGGGCAACCATTCAAGCACAGGATACACAGTAGATAACAGATAGGTACTACTATAGTTTATATAAACAAGCTGCTGTGTAGCCATGGGGGCAGCCATTCAAACACAGGATACACAGTAGATAACAGATAGGTACTACTATAGTTTATATAAACAAGCTGCTGTGTAGCCAATGGGGGCAGCCATTCAAGCACAGGATACACAGTAGATAACAGATAAGTACTACTATAGTTTATATAAACAAGCTGCTGTGTAGCCATGGGGGCAGCCATTCAAGCACAGGATACACAGTAGATAACAGATAGGTACTACTATAGTTTATATAAACAAGCTGCTGTGTAGCCATGGGGGCAGCCATTCAAGCACAGGATACACAGTAGATAACAGATAAGTACTACTATAGTTTATATAAACAAGCTGCTGTGTAGCCATGGGGGCAGCCATTCAAGCACAGGATACACAGTAGATAACAGATAAGTACTACTATAGTTTATATAAACAAGCTGCTCTGTAGCCATGGGGGCAGCCATTCAAGCACAGGATACACAGTAGATAACAGATAAGTACTACTATAGTTTATATAAACAAGTTGCTGTGTAGCCATGGGGGGCAGCCATTCAAGCACAGGATACACAGTAGATAACAGATAAGTACTACTATAATTTATATAAACAAGCTGCTGTGTAGCCATGGGGGGCAGCCATTCAAGCACAGGATACACAGTAGATAACAGATAAGTACTACTGTAGTGTATTTGTCTGTGACTTTACCACTGGAGTAATATAGAGGGCGCTGTGCTGCACCTTCAGCAGTTTTTCTCCAGTGACTGTTCTGCTATGTCTCTCTCTCTCTCTCTTTTCTGCACAGCATGGTTGCACCCTGATGTTTGGTGTTAAGTTATATGTTCATTGCTGAATAAACTTCCAGAAAGTTGCTGTTAATGTGCCACCTGTTTCTGGAGCCTTAGTATCACCTACAGAACACTGAAAGGCTGACCAGTGAACACAACATGGTGTCAGAAGTTTTTCACAAGCACAGTTACCAGGAATAGGAAAATGTGCTTTGTCTAAGAAGTGGTTGGATTAAACATTTCTGCAACTACTCACCAGAACCTCAGAAGTCTCCAGTAAAAGTGAGTACCAGATACTGATCCTGCAAACAAAACCTGTTTGTTAAACTGCATAGCAATGGATCATTTCAAACCCCCACAGTCCATGTGTATGAGTGGCAATCTGTCTGAAAACTGGCGCAGACGGGCCCAGAAATTTACACTATATCTCACAGCAGCAGGGCTGGAGCAAAAGCCTGAACCCACAAAGATTGCATTGTTACTGCACCTTATTGGGGATGAGGCACTGGAGGTGTATAACACCATGGGGATTGCACAGACACAAGCTGCAGACAGATCCCTTGACTCTGTGGCATTTCAAGCTTATTTTCAGCCCAAAAGGAATGTTGTATTTGAAAGACACCAGTTTTGGACCCATACTTTTGTAGAAAATCAAGGCATAGACAAATTTGTTACTGAACTGAAACTAAAAGCAGCTAACTGTGAATTCAAAGATCAGGAGGAGTGCTTGAGAGACAAAATAGTCTTCAGTATTACAAATCCCCGTTTAAAGGGGAAGTTGCTTGAATGCAGAGAGTTAACTCTAGAAAGGGCAATCGAAATATGTAAAGCTAAAGAAATAATATCAGCTCAAACAACTGCAATGGCAAGTGCCACTATAGACAGCAGTGTTCATGCTATACAAATCACACCCAGAGAGACACAACAAGCCCCTAAGTACAGTAAAAGTACTTCCTCTGCGACTCTACTGCCTGAATCAAGCACTCAGACAAAGCCATGTAGCAGATGTGGCAGACAGCACCCTCCCCAGCAGTGTCCTGCATATGGAGTAGAATGCAATAAATGCAAAAAGAGAAATCATTTTGGAAAAATGTGCAGGGCCAGAAATCCTCATACAAACAAACAAAAACCCTTTAAAGATGTGAATACTTTATTCATTGCTGCTCTAGAAAAACACAGAGTAGCCAGAGACAGCTCATGGTATGCAACGCTTACTGTACATGGCACAGTCATTGAATTTAAGCTGGACACAGGGGCTGAAGCAAATACCATGCCAGCTTCAGTAATTTCCCAAATGTCAGGTGTTATAGTAAAGCCTACAAACACAATGCTTATTGCATATGGGGGAGAACGTATTAAACCAGAAGGAGTTGTAACACTCACTGCACAAGCCCCGCACAAAACAGCTCGGTTAACCTTTTTTATTACAAATGTGTCTGATGTCCCTCTCTTAGGAAAACAAGCCTGTGTTCAGCTGAATCTGCTAAGAAAAGTTTGTGAGCTTTCCAAACCTGCACCTACAACTAAAGATCAGCTACTAACCCAGTATTCAGATGTGTTTGAGGGGCTGGGAGAATTCCCTGGTACACACCACATATTTACAGACTCCACTATTCCCCCTGTGATACACGGATGTCGCAAAATACCATATTCTATTACAGAAAAACTAAAATGTACTATTGACAGTCTTGAACAGCAAGGTGTGATCAGCAAAGTAACAAAACCTACTGCTTGGGTGAACAGTCTTGTTATTACAGAAAAGAAAAATGGCTCTCTGCGGGTGTGTTTGGACCCCAGGGACCTAAATAAAGCTATATTAAGACAGCACTTCTCTATCCCAACACCTGAGGATGTAATAAGCAACTTAGCTGGAAAGAAGTTGTTCACTATCCTAGATGAAAAAGATGGATACTGGCAGATTAAACTTGACAGTGAATCAGCGGATTTGTGCACCTTTAACACTCCATGGGGACGGTACAAATTCCATTGGCTTCCATTTGGCATCAGATCTGCAAGTGAAGTGTTTCAGCAAAAGAACTTTGAATCCTTTGGGGATATTGAAGGTGTCCATATTATTGCTGATGACATGATCATTGCCAGCAACTCTAAAGAGGAACATGATGCCATTTTACAAAGAGTCATGGACAGAGCCCGCAAGCTGAAGGTAAAGCTCAACAAAGACAAGCTTCAGTACCACGTAAGCAAAGTGCACTACATGGGGCACATAATATCCAGTGAGGGGGTCATGCCTGACCCAGACAAAGTTAAGGCAATTTCAGAGATGCCACGCCCACATGACAAAAAAAGTTTGCAGAGGCTGCTAGGCATGATTCGCTATCTTGCACAGTATATTCCACATGAAGCAAGTATAACTGCACCTCTCAGACTCCTACTGTCGAAAGATACTATGTGGCAGTGGAACCCTGAACAGCAGGATGCTTTTCAAACACTAAAAGATGCACTAGTATGCGCTCCAGTGCTTTCCTTTTTTGATCCTAGAGAACCAGTTGAATTACATGCAGATGCCTCCAAAGATGGACTGGGAGCATGTCTTATTCAAAAAAACAAACCCGTCATCTATGCATCCAGAGCCTTGACAAAGACTGAACAAAACTATGCCCAAATTGAAAAGGAACTCCTTGCCATCGTGTTTGCATTTAAAAAGTTCCATCAATATGTGTTTGGCATTTCAGTAATGGTACGATCAGATCACAAGCCTCTAGAAGCCATTGTCACAAAAAACCTAAGTAAGGCCCCTGCAAGACTGCAGCGCATGCTACTTCAGCTACAGAAATATGACTTTCAAATAGTCTACACTCCTGGAAAGGACATGTTGATACCAGATACACTATCCAGAGCTGTCACTATACAGCCTAATGCGATGGACACTGAAATTGACTTTGACAATGAGAAAGTGGTATATTCCATTGATATTGCATTGGCTCTCCCACAGCACCTTCTCCAAAAACTGAAAGATGCAACTGAATCAGATGTAGAGCTGTCGGCACTCAAACAAATGCACAGCAATGGTTGGCCAAACCGGAAAAGGTCAGCTGACATAGTAGTACAACCATATTGGCCTTTGAGACATGAAATTCATATTGACGATGGCTTAGTCATGATAGGCGACAAATTCATCATTCCTAAAAGCTGCCGGCCACATATGATTGAAAGACTGCATGTAGCACACCAAGGGATCCAGAGATCTAAAGCGCAAGCTCGAATGCTCATGTACTGACCAAATATGGGAAAAGATATTGAGCTAGGAGTAAGCACCTGCAATGCATGCCAAGAAATGCTGCCCAGCAATATGAAAGAACCACTACTTACCCATGAAATACCCAGCATGCCATGGACTAAGCTTGCTGCAGATATATTTGACCTCTATGGGCATTCATATCTACTTGTGATTGACTACTTTTCAAAATATCCTGAGGTACTCAGACTGTCCGACAAATCAGCACACTCAGTTATTGCACGACTAAAAGCTATCTTTGCAAGACATGGCATACCACAGGAACTCGTTTCTGACCATGTACCATTTGCAAGCCATGAAATGATTTCTTTTGCTAATACCTGGGACTTTAAACTTACGTTCTCAAGCCCAGGCTATCCCCAGTCTAATGGCATGGCTGAACGGGCAGTCCAGACTGTTAAAAAGACTTTCGTTAAAGCTGCTCAAACTGGGCTTGATCCACACTTAGCACTGCTGAGCTTGAGAAACACTCCAGTGACAGGCATGAAATATAGCCCAGCACAGTTGTTAATGGGTCGTGTGTTGCGATCCAATTTGCCAGCCTCAGCTTCTGTGTTAAAACCAAAAATTCCAAAGAATGCCTACTCTTATTTACAAAGGTACCAAGCTAACCAAAAGAGATACTATGACTGCGGAGCCAGGCCTCTCACTCCTTTTCAGAGGGGTGACAGAGTAAGAATGGAAACAACACAGGGCTGGCAGCCAGCAAGTGTACAAAACATAAGAGATGAACCCAGGTCTTATGACATAGTAACACCTCAAGGAAAACGCTACAGGAGAAATAGAAAACACCTTAGGCCAGACAAAATACCTGTGCAGCAAGATACTGGTCCAGAGATATACGGAAACATTGAGACCGATGACACACAGGGAGATCAGGTCCAACAAGCTGCAACATGTCCACAGCAAGAACCAACAGAGGATCATTCAGAACCCAGTACAGAAGATTCTGCTGAGCCCCATCATATCACAGTCACAAAAAGTGGTCGGATAGTAAGGGCACCCGGCCGCTATAAAGACTTTGTTTAAGATTAATGTTTGCAATTATTCTATTGTTCTACTTTTCTTTCAAAGGAGGGAGATGTAGTGTATTTGTCTGTGACTTTACCACTGGAGTAATATAGAGGGCGCTGTGCTGCACCTTCAGCAGTTTTTCTCCAGTGACTGTTCTGCTATGTCTCTCTCTCTCTCTCTTTTCTGCACAGCATGGTTGCACCCTGATGTTTGGTGTTAAGTTATATGTTCATTGCTGAATAAACTTCCAGAAAGTTGCTGTTAATGTGCCACCTGTTTCTGGAGCCTTAGTATCACCTACAGAACACTGAAAGGCTGACCAGTGAACACAACAACTACTATAATTTATATAAACAAGCTGCTGTGTAGCGATGGGGGCAGCCATTCAAGCACAGACAGGATACACAGTAGATAACAGATAAGTACCATACCTCCCAACATTTTGGAAATCAAAAGAGGGACACATTTTTTGGCCACGCCCATTTTTGTGGCCACACCCCCTAATGACCATGTTCATTTTACAAATAAGCCGTATCACTTTAAATGGGCAGGGAGAGCTGTATTGCAGTCCCTACTAAGGGGGATGTAGAAGTCTGGTCTGGTAGTGCAACTGGCTTCCCTCCACAGGTTATTGAACTACAACTCCCAGCACCAACACCCAGAGAGCTACAGCCTTAGCTCGGGGCTAGTGGGCAGAGAGGAGGGGAAAGAATCTGTGCCTGGAACTTTGATGTCAGTGTAGACCAATGGTAAAATAGAGTGAGTTTATTGCCTCGGCACTGTGTGAATAGAGTGGGGATAAGGGGCATGAGTGTGGGCACAGCTGGCATCACACACACACACAACAGCAAATGTACCAATCACTCACACACAGTAACCCACACAGACACAGTAACTCTCACACACACACACACAGTAACACAGACAGACACACACAGTAATACACACAGTAACACACACAGACTTGCTATGTATATTATAGCTGATAAACAGACACACAAACTGTATGGTAAGAGGACCAGGCTGACAGCTGTCACTCCAACTGGTTCTGTCACATGACCTCACTAAGGCGCTTAACAGCCCTGGTAAATTTCCGTCAAACGCTTCTATAAAATCACTTTCTGAGCAGCAACAGTCCGTTTCCACAACAGACGCAGGCCACACAGTCTCTTCTGCGTTCGCGTTGCCCTTTTTTTTTTTTTTACGAGACATGATGACGGCTTGTGCATAATCTTGCCCTTACGTGGGCGGTTCTTTCAAGCCGCACAGTATTATGCGCCTACGCAATTACCGCTTGGTCCGGCTACTAACTTCCTGGTTCGGTATCTTCTGTTTGTCTGAAATGACAGAAGGCTCTGCGGAGCCACTGCCCTGCCCGGGTTACTTCTCTCGCTACAAAACGTGTTTCCAGGAAGAACTTGGGCTGCTCCGGAGCCATCCGTGCCATCGCTGCCTCCCTCCCCTCTGCCGCCGGCAGGATGCGGGACATTGAGTCCACTATCCGGGACAGACAGCCAAAAACGGGACTGTCCCGCGGAAAAGGGACGGTTGGGGGTATGGATTCCCCTGTTTTAAAGAACCCACTCTTGTGGTATATATGTGTATTTTTATACGTGTAACAAACAAGGGAAAGTTGTGCTCACCACTAATTTTTAAAACCATTAGGTGGGGGGTGCAATGAGGCTGTGACCACAAAATACATATAGTCAACTACAAGAGTCCTCTGCACTCAACCCATTATCAATATATTTAAGACAGAGACATTTTGTGCATACTGCTACTGAAAAATGCCTTACCCTTTAAACAACACAGGGATTGTTTGTCCATATATTGCAATATATTTAAGCTGAACAACACTTATATTTTTATAAGTGCACATGTGTGAGGGAGCGTGACACCACCTTGCAGCAAGTTCTATGTAAATGAAAGCAGGGGAGGCAGCCTCTAGGGGAATCTGATATCACTCCTTCTGGTAATGCTCACAAAACCACAAACAGAATGAATGGAAAGGAAACTGTAAGTGATCTCTACAGGCAAGGCCCATGAAGTGGAAGCTTAAACACTCACAAACCAACAGCCTGGCATGTTAAGCAGAAAAATATAGGCCGATGATTTCCCAGATGCAGTTAGCTTCTATGAATTACACCACAAAGTCTTGCAGCGCCCCCAACCCCTGTCTCTTATGTGTGGGGAGAGACCAGGAAGTACCCAAACTCAAAACCCGCATAATGCGGGACAGTTGGGAGGTATGTAAGTACTACTATAGTTTATATAAACAAGCTGCTGTGTAGCCATGGGGGCAGCCATTCAAACACAGGATACACAGTAGATAACAGATAAGTACTACTATAATTTATATAAACAAGCTGCTGTGTAGCCATGGGGGCAGCCATTCAAACACAGGATACACAGTAGATAACATAAGTACTACTATAGTTTATATAAACAAGCTGCTGTGTAGCCATGGGGACAGCCATTCAAGCACAGGATACACAGTAGATAACAGATAAGTACTACTATAGTTTATATAAACAAGCTGCTGTGTAGCCATGGGGACAGCCATTCAAGCACAGGATACACAGTAGATAACAGATAAGTACTATTATAGTTTATATAAACACGCTGCTGTGTAGCCATGGGGACAGCCATTCAAGCACAGGATACACAGTAGATAACAGATAAGTACTACTATAGTTTATATAAACAAGCTGCTGTGTAGCCATGGGGGCAGCCATTCAAGCACAGGATACACAGTAGATAACAGATAAGTACTACTATAGTTTATATAAACAAGCTGCTGTGTAGCCATGGGGGCAGCCATTCAAGCACAGGATACACAGTAGATAACAGATAAGTACTACTATAGTTTATATAAACAAGCTGCTGTGTAGAAGACTACAGGGCTGGCTATTAAATTCTGATGCTAATTGCACTGGTTTCTGTGCTGCCATGTAGTAATTACCTGTATTAATTACTAATCAGCCTTATATTGTGACATTTCTATTCTATGTGTACTGTATATTGTGAGTGGCTCCCTAAGCTCAGTAAGTGACAGCAGCACAGAGCATGTGCAGTGAATCAGCAGAAAAGAAGATGGGGAGCTACTGGGGCATCTTTGGAGACACAGATCTTTACTGCTAAAGGGCTGTGGTTGCCTTGGGCTGGTACAGAATGTACAACATTTCTAGCTACTTCTTTATTTAAGCTTTAGTTCTCCTTTAAAGGGATTGTTCACCTTTGACTTAACTGTTAGTATGAAGTAGAGAGTAATATTCTGAGATTTTATCTTTTTGATTTTATTTTAATTGTAGCACAAACCTGCCTTCTGATAGTTTGAGTTTCATTTGATATTTCAGCTGTATCCAAATCAGAGAACTAAGAGCTCGATAAGGGTATAATTGTGTCCTTTAAAAGGGCCACAAAAAAGCCCTCACACCCAGCAGGCTCAGCAAATCTATTAAAGGGTTTGGTCACCTTTAAATTAACTGTTAGTATGATGTAGAGAGTTATATTCTGAGACAATTTGCAATTGGTTTTACATTTTTTTTATAATTTGTGTTTTTTGACTTATTTAGCTTTATATTCAGCAGCTCTCCAGTTTGCAATTTCAGCCATCTGGTTGCTAGGGTCCATATTCCCCTAGCAACCATGCATTGATTTGAATAAGAGACTTGAATATGAATAGGAGAGGCCTGAATAGAAAGATAGGTAATAAAAAGTAGCAATAACAATACATTTGTAGCCTTACAGAGTATTTGTTTTCAGATGGGGTCAGTGACCCCCATTTGAAAGCTGTGAGTGAGGAGAAGAAGGCAAGTAATGATAAAACTATACAAAATAAATAATTTAGACCAATAGGAAGTTTCTTAGAATGGGCCATTCTATAACATACTGAAAGTTAACATAAAGTGCACCACTCATTAAAGGACCAGTAACATAAAATAATGTATAATATGAAAAAAACACCAACACATATTAAACTTCACTCCAAAATCAGAAAAGGCGACAGGGCGACTATCCATCGTCCGGCGCTCGTTTTCTCCTATAGGGAAAGCAGGGAGGAGAAATCGAGCGTCGCACGATGGATCACCGGATCGCCTTTTATGAAGAGGAGCGCAAGCGGAGTTTCGGTAAGTTATTTCTTAATAAAGACTTTGCGATTTTAACATTTAATATGTGTTGGTGCAGCATAGCCCCGCCCCTGAAATGGCACAACCCCACCCCCTCTCTGACCCACCCTAAACCTCCCCATAGACGCAACGATTCTTCTTGCCGAATGACCGATTTTAGGGAAGTCCGACCAATCCTTCGAAATTATCGTGCGGTTAGTGGGATTCGAACGATCGTACATCTTACGATTTTTCTGCCGACATCTGTCAGGAAATTGATCGGCCAGGTCAAAAAATCTTTGTCGGTCCCAGTGCAATGTATCTATGTTTGCAGGGCCAAGCAGCTCCCCTTTGTTTTCCTGGCAAATTGGTCTTTTTAGTTGATGGTAAATTTGTACGATCGTTCCGAGAAAATGGTGGTCTCACGATGAGGATCTGATCTTTTAAAAATCTCAACATCTATGGCCAGCTTAAAGGGATCCTGTCATCGGAAAACATGTTTTTTTCAAAACGCATACGTTAATAGTGCTGCTCCAGCAGAATTCTGCACTGAAATCCATTTCTCAAAAGAGCAAACAGATTTTTTTATATTCAATTTTGAAATCTGACATGGGGCTAGACATTTTGTCAATTTCCCAGCTGCCCCCAGTCATGTGACTTGTGCCTGCACTTTAGGAGAGAAATGCTTTCTGGCAGGCTGCTGTTTTTCCTTCTCAATGTAACTGAATGTGTCTCAGTAGGACATAGGATTTTACTATTGAGTGTTGTTCTTAGATCTACCAGGCAGCTGTTATCTTGTGTTAGGGAGCTGCTATCTGGTTACCTTCCCATTGTTCTTTTGTTTGGCTGCTGGGGGGGAAAAGGGAGGGGGTGATATCACTCCAACTTGCAGTACAGCAGTAAAGAGTGATTGAAGTTTATCAGAGTCACATGACTTGGGGCAGCTGGGAAATTGACAATATGTCTAGCCCCAAGTCAGATTTCAAAATTGAATATAAAAAAATCTATTTGCTCTTTTGAGAAATGGATTTCAGTGCAGAATTCTGCTGGAGCAACACTATTAACTGATTCATTTTGAAAAAAAAAATTTTTCCATGACAGTATCCCTTTAAGTCAGTCACTGGCCAGTAGGGCCAGAAGAAAAAGGTGGCAACCCTACAAGTGATACATACAGGAAAGCAAAGCACCCGCAATGCACCTTGAGCTGAATCAGAGCAGGGTGCCGGGTGAATGATTTTGCACCACTTAGTGCTCTAGCGCTTGAGGCAGGGGATATTGTAAATGATTTCTTTAGTGTTCTGAAGCTTGGCCTTTTAAATTGAAATCCTCTGCTCTCGCGGAACAAATACCAGTCGGTTTATAGGCTTGAAAAGATTTACTTGTAATGATGTTGCCAATAAAGCTGTGTCACTTGGATTAGCTCTGTAATTACCATAAACAGAGATGATCCAATTAAGCCTTATAATAACAGGGATCTGTCAGTGACAATAAAGTTAAAGGAACACTTACACCAACACTTGCATGACAGATTTATTAAGGTTTGAGTTGAGCTTTCAAGGTTATTTTTGAGTCAAAAATAGATTTTTCAGGTTAAAAAAATAAAGATTTATTATACTCCGACCCTGGAAATAGCTCAGATCCAAAAATAATCCATCTAAAACTTGTCACGTCATGTAGAAATCAATGGCAGAGGTCCCTTGATGTTCCAGTTTTTTTTAGAGGGTTTTGCCCGAAAAAGTTTTTTTTTTTTTTTTGCCAAATTCTGTTTTTTTTGGGTTGTTAACCCCGAAATTGCTGATTCAAGTTTTTTCCATTGTAGTTTTTTTCTTAAATTAGAAACCATTCGAGTTGTGAGTTCATTCCAGCTTTAAAAAAAAAACTTGACCTTTGATAAATAACCCCCTAAATAGAAAAAGCAATTATCACTTTTTGACGTTGCTGCTCCTAATATTATTATATATTATTAATAAATTATTTTACATTTAGAAACTCAAATTTGCACCAGGGCAGTAACCCGTGGCAACCAGTCAGATTTTTACTAACTGATGCTGGCTGGAAAATAATGGAATGAATGATTGTTGCTATGGGTTACTGCCCAGGTGCAAATCAGCCCGGGGTTAATGACAGCTTAGAACCAGGGGTCTGGGGACAACATTTCATCAAGTATGGATTTATAGTATTCCTGTAAAAAACTGCACCATGTCTATATCCAGTACCAGGCCAAATTTGAGGTGGGCCTCCATCCACAATTGCTCTCCCACTATAGGGAGGTGAGGAGTGGAGGTAGGGAAAAATCTTATGTACAAGCCTAAAACTCCCTTCTGGCTCTATCATTTTATAGGAGAACTAAATCCTAAATGTGGGTAGAAATGCTACACATAGGGTTGCCACCTGTCCGGTTTTGACCCGGTACAGCCTGGTTTTCGGGAGGGCTTTCTGGGTCAAAACTGCCTGCCTGGTTTTCCAAATTTGGAAAACTGCGCAGGATTCCCTAAGATTGATGCATCGATCGGCCAATCACCATGTCATAGCTCCGCCCACCGACCAACCCACATGACATCAGCACCCCACTCACAATGTCACCGTGGCAACATTGGCCCGTCCCCTGCCCGGAGTTCTCAGCAGAGAAAGGTGGCAACCCCAGCTACACATCATGTTTGGGATTCTGTACCAACTCAACGTATGGTGGTCACCATCGGGCTTAAATCTGTGTCTCCAAAGATGCCCCAGTAGCTCCCCATCTTCTGTTCTCCTCAGGGAGAGTGATTGGATTCCTGTCTAGACATTCTCTTCTGCCTATAAAAGCCACCATTGTCCTCAGGCCTAGCTGCTCGGGTCTGACCACACGAGAATCAAGCAACTCACAATTATGATGATGGGTGAATTTCTCACGTTGCGCTTCACTGAAAAATGTGCAATTTCCCACAAAATTCTTGAAACGTCGGAAAATTCCCAATTCGAACATTTTCACTAAAAAATCGTTAAATTCTAATGTTTTCACGAAAAAATTGTGAAAATCGGAAATTGATGCCAGCGAATTTTCGTGGGAGATTCGCAAGTTTCTTCGCCGGCGGCGAAACGCGGAAATTCGCCACGACTTTGTGGCAGGCGAATTTATTTGCCCATCACTATTCACCATTTTTCTTTTTTCTACTTTTTTTTTTTTTTTTTTTTTTTTGTATTTCAAGAAAATTATTATTCATGAAGAAAAGGTGAACATACAGTGAACATACATGAAAAAATCACATCTGGTCAACATTCAGATATGTAAGCATGCACGGTAACAGGAGTACAGTTCTGAAAGTGAACTAGTACCAGCAATGTCGTAGGACAAAAGCAAGTAGAAAGGGAAGAGAAGGGTAGGAAGGGGGGGGGATTGGGGAAAGAGCCTGAAGGCCAACGTTCTAGCATATTACTGTGGTTTCACAGTTTGCCATGTGTATGTAAGTAGGAGATCCAGGGCTGCCAGGTCGATGTAAAGTTATCCTTTCTCATCGTGAGAAATGATGTTTTTTTCTACTTTTATATAAAAAAAAAAAACATCACCTGCACCAATCTAATGACACTGTGTATGTGAAATGAGTAAATATCAGTGGGATGACATTAAAAATGACATCAGCACTTTTTCCCCCCCATTTTTAAGAGTTTCCTTTTCTCTACAGTAAATAGTATTTCTCTGCTCACGCTGCTTTGCATATAGAGTTCTTCAGAGAGTCACAAGGCAAATAAAGGAACTTGACTCATTCAATAGCAGAACTATTCGGGTGTAAAACAACTTATTGCTTCTTTTTAAATTTTATCAAAATTAAAAAGTGGCCTCAGCCGTAAAAAAAAGGTCAATTGATTGCAACTGCCATCCAACACTGGTACATGAGGATCCTAAAAGAAATCCACCCATTACCTAATGTATAAAAATCCCCATTGGTACACCTTGCCGCAGTTCAATTTTTATTCATATTGCCCATGTATCTTATGTCAATTCTATGATGATGTAAAATGTTCTCTTTTATAAGCGCAGCTTATATTTTAGTGTGAATTCCCCTTTCACCCCTTCTTTCCTGTATTTGTCAACGTACTGTACGGTGTACCTGGAAGCCCTTTGATACTAAAGTGAAAAAGGTTATTATAAGGTTATTTCGTTCTCAAAAGTACCCTGAAAATAATATTTTTTCCTAATTTGAAGAAGCAATGTCACCTTTAACTCACTGGTATTCATTCCTGTGAAAGCTATAAAGCTACAGCACCTTATTCAGTGCACATTTTTTTTGATAAACATAAAACAATAAACAAGCCCCAATCTACTCTTTTGTTTTCTCCATTTGTGCACAGGGTGTGCGCATATTTAAGTTTGTGTAAATCTGTGCACAATCTTGTATCATTAAGCATGGCTACTGTGCATGTATGCGTGTACCAATAATTCACATCTATGTGTGAAGTGTGCCATCATTAAAATTGATCTGAAACACACAAAGCCAAAATAAATAACAAAGTTTGGTTATTTTTTGGTACCTTCAAAATTGACCAACAGAAGGCTAGCAAAAGTGACCCCCAATCCTGCATGCATTGTAAGGGCATATTCATGGAGTTCAGGGTTATCTCTAACTGCAATGGTGATACATGTTCAAATGGTACTTCACTAATGGGTAAGGGCACCAAGGGGCTATGAAAATGAGAAGCCGGGGCTGTTAACTGGCAGGTGGAAGAGCATGCACAATAGGTTTTTACTTCAGACTTTAAACCTGGCCAGTAAAACCAGTCTGTGATTCTTGCTTCGGTCTTCTCTGCCCCCAAGTGTCCACCCAGGGCATCATTATGCGCCAGGTCAAGTACCATTCTTCTGTGCGGCCGGGGAACTAACAGTTGTTCAACAACCTCCTCACGGACCTTGGTGACTCTATAAAGCAGATCACTATTTACAGTGAAGTGCGGCCATCTGTTATCTGCACCTGGTTCTTGGGGAACACCATTTATCACCACCACCTATTCTCTAGCATTAACTTAGGTGGGATCCTGCATCTGGGCAGTGCTAAAGGCTCCCCTTGACACATCCAGATCAGGAGATACGGGATTTGATGAATCATTCTCATCATCCTCCCCGAGCATTACCTGTAATGGAGAGAAATCCCCCCCCTCAGCGGACAGCTCGGTCTTCTGACGGAGATCCTCCATTACCTTATTACTCTTCTCCCGAGTTTGGGGCAGTGACACATCATCATTTTGAAAATCATATATCACATCATTTTCAACATCACTGGGTATATCAATTATCACATCACTTGGGTTTTGGGGACCCAATCCCACCCTCAAGTCAGTGGTTTCCTTCCCCACACTTTCCCACAATTCCCAGAACTTTGGAAAGTCACGTCCCAAAATAGCGGGGTGCAACAGTTTACTGACCACCCCAACTTCATGCACAATGTATTTACTGGCAATAGTGATGGTCACTGGGACTAGTGGGTAGGACCGGATATCCCCATGGATACAAATTACCCGGAGTGATTTGTCTAGTACCAGGGTTACCATACTCTCCGAATCTAGGAGAGCCTTGACAGGAATCTGATTGATGTAAACATTACACTCAAATTGCCCCTCAAACAAGTCAGGGCATGCAGTGTAAACTTTCTGTGCATAACAAGAAAGCTGGGTGAGAGCCCCACACTCCATGGTCTCGTCTTTCCATGGGCACTGTGCTCAAGTGTGCCCCCAGGCTTGGCACTTCCAACACTGCACGTTCCCCCCTTTCCAGGGTGAAGAGGTATCTGTGGGTGCCCCTTGTTGGGCCGGTGATGGCACTTCTCCACTTTCTTTCACACTAAGCCTAGGACTCTGCAGGGAACTTTTCCTGGCCGGTGTAGATTTCTCCGGACGTGAAATGGGGAACGGTCGCTGACGGGTGGGAGCAAGTAGTTCCTCGGTAGCCGTGCACCTCTCAACCATCTTGACCAGCTGATCCGCTGTTTTGGGGTCCCCATGACTCACTCAATGTTGTAGGTCAACAGGGAGGGACCGAAGGTACCGATCTGTCACAACTCGCTCCACAATCTGGGGTCCATTCAGATCCTCAGGTTGCAGCCACTTGGTAGCCAAATGGACAAGGTCATGCATCTGTGACCTAGGCGGTAGGTTGGTTTGATATTTCCACCTGTGTACCCTCTGGGCTCTGACTGCAGTGGTTACCCCCAGGCGGGCCAGGATCTCTGCCTTTAGCCGATCATAATCCATGGCGTCATCTGGGTTAAGATCATAATACGCCTTCTGTGGATCACCAGACAGAAATGGAGCTATTAGGCCAGCCCATTTATCTCGGGGCCACCCTTCTCACTCTGCAGTCCTCTCAAACGTGGTAAGAAAGGCCTCCACATCATCCGTGGGACTGAACTTTTGAAGAAAATGACTTGCCCGGGTGGTTACCTGGTTCCCCTAAGCCACGGCAACGGACTCCCTTCCTGGAGCACACTGCTGTACATGCCTTGGCTTGGGCAATTGTAGCCTCTTGTAATAAGGTTGCTTGTAAAGTTACAGACTCTTGCAGAGCAAACAACTGAGCATCTGTGCATACCTCCCAACTGTCCATTTTTCAGAGGGACAGTCCCTCTTTTGACAGCTCAACCCGCAGTCCCTCATTTGTACTGGAAAGTCCCTCTTTTCTCTGCACTGAACAGCCAGAAAAAGAAACAAAGTTTCTCACTTAATTGGCTTTTAGCAGAGAGCCCAGAACAGCTAACAGGTGCAAATAAGTTACTTTTTAACAATTTTGAGACACAAAAACACAGTTTAGATAAGGAGAAATATTTTCAAACTTTCATAACCTGCCAAATTTTATAAAACAAACATGGTAATTAGGGGGTGTGGCCACAGAAAGGGGTGTGGTCAAAAAATTGCTGCGCTACGTGCGGGGAAAATTTTTTTGTCACTCTTTTTACTTCCAAAATGTTGGGAGGTATGTCTGTGGAGTGCTGTTGAGTCACCATAGCAGACAGCTGAGCCTCCAGACTCTTTTGCTGAGCATTTTGCGGAGCCTCTGTAGCCTGCTGCTGCACGGCCATGCTCTGCTGAAGCTGAACTGTAGCTCGAGCAAGTTGCTGCAACAGTTCCTCCATCTTAGCAAAAAATGGATTACTGGCTCTTTAAATGTCAGTTTTCAGAGAGAGAGAAAAAAAATTGTCTTTGCCCTTCTGTAGTGCCTGCCCACATCCGACCACCAGTTGTGAAGTTCGGGGATCACAGCGGGGTTTTCCAGCAGACATGCAGGCCACTCCAGATTGAAGGTAAACTGTCTGTTTTTCTCAACTCAAGTTAAGTCTTTCAGCAGTGGTACAGAAAACAAAACAGCTTCACTTCAGCAGTATAAGTCCAAAATAAGAATCACTTACTTGCCAAACATATAACATCCAGACTTACATTTCACTGGCGAATCAGAGCACAAAAAACTGAAGATACCAGAACTCCCTGGCTAAGGTAAGTGCAGTTTTCTTTTAACTTGTAAGGGCCCTGGCCAATTGTTTTCTTGTTTTGTTTTTTAAAAACTTGTAGGGGCCCTGGCTCATTGTGTTTTTTTTTTTTAAAACTTGTAGGGGCCCTGGCCAATTGTTTTTGTTTTTTAAAAACGTGTAGTGGCCCTGGCTAATTGTGTTTTTTTTTTGTTTGTTTGTTTTTTAAACTTGTAGGGGACCTGGCCAATTGTTGTTTTTTTTTTAACTTGTAGGGGCCCATGCCAATTGTTTTTTTTTTTGTTTTTTTTAAAAACTTGCAGGGACCCTGGCCAATTATTTTTCTTAAAAAACTTGCTTGTAGGGGCACTGGCCAATTGTTTTTCTTAAAAAACTTGTAGGGGCCCTGGCCAATCTTTTTTTTTTTTTAAATGTGTAGCGGCCCCGGCTAATTGTTTTTTTTTTTAAATGTGTAGGGGCCCTGGCTAATTGTTTTTTTTTTTAAATGTGTAGGGGCCCTGGCCAATTGCTTTTTTTTTTTAAATGTGTAGGGGCCCTGGCTAATTTATTTATTTTTTAAAAAAAAACAAAAAACTTGTAGGGACCCTGGCCAATTATTTTTCCTTAAAAACTTGCTTGTAGTGGCCCTGGCCAATTTTTTTTTTTTTTTTTAAAAAAACTTGTAGGGAGGGATGGCGAGGGGGGCTCAGACAATGTAGTTGTGCGGGGCCCCGTGATTTCTGATGGCAGCCCTGCTGGGTAGTGTCACATCATTTTCATAGTCTTTGTTTGACTTAAATCTCCCCCTACAGGAAAAAGCAAAATAATACAGTAATAATAATGGTAAATACATCAGTTTCGCTTTTCCCTCTCATTCTGCAGAAGGAGAGAGAACAGAGCAGACGCCCCTTACGAACGTCTCCCTCTTCCTTTGTTTCCTTCCCCAAATTGCTCCTAAAAATACCGACCAATCTGGACCCTTGTGCCGTCCTCACTGGGAGAAGTTTTGTGATTCTTTTATTAATTTCATTATGAATATTGAGAGGAAAGGGAGCCAATGGCTCCCTTAAAGGCAACCAGAACCTCAACATTCAAGCGAAACCACTTGTCTCTGTCTCTGCTGGGTCCAGTCGGACATGCCTGCTGGGAGAAGAAGCATAGAGAGCTCGGCTGCACATGTGCCTGTTCTGTACTTATCTGCACCCAGCAGTTACCTGGAAGGTGGCCCTGTGTGGATACAGCCCAGGGGCCCCACATGTCATTAATCTACCACTAGTTAGGATGAGAGAGCTTAACAACCAGACAGCCAGTTAAAAGGAATGTCAACCTAAAAAATTATTATTTTGCCTAATTAAAGGGATATTATGAGAAATGATGAGAAAAAATGTTTTTTTTTTCTCCCAAAATGCATCAGTTAATAGTGCTGCTTCAGCAGAATTCTGAACTGAAATCAGTTTCTTAAAAGAGAAAACAGATTTTTTTTATATTTAATTTTGAAATCTGACATGGGGCTAGACATATTGTCAGTTTCCCAGCTGCCTCCAGTCATGTGACTTGTGCTCTGATAAACTTCAGTCACTCTTTACTGCTGCACTGCAAGTTGGAGTGATATCACCCCCACCCTTCCCCCTCCAGCAGCCTAAAGGTGGCCATAGACGTAACAATTACGATCTTTGTTTCAATACACACGTGTAGAGATATACAGGTAGAAACAATAGAATTTTACCTATATCAGACGATTCAGCACTAACAATGGCTGATGTTCAGGTTCATCAAAATTTTCCGTCCAGCCCAATCGACGAGCCGACCGTTTTCCAAGTCTTCTGCCGATATCGGTTGGCTCTTTTCCCACCATACACGCACCGAATATTGTAAGAAAATTATCTGTGCATTTATCGTCACCTTAACAACAGAACAATGGGAAGGTAACCAGATAGTAGCTCCCTAACACAAGATAACAGCTGCCTGGTAGATCTAAGAACAACACTCAATAGTAAAATCCAGGTCCCACTGAGACACATTCAGTTACATTGAGTAGGAGAAACAACAGCCTGCCAGAAAGCAGTTCCATCCTAAAGTGCTGGCTCTTTCTGAAATCACATGACCAGGCAAAATGACCTGAGATGCACCTACACACCAATATTACAACTAAATACACTTGCTGGTTCAGGAATGACATTTTATATTGTACAGTGAATTATTTGCAGTGTCATTTAGAAATAAAAACTACATCATAAAAATCATGAAAGAATCCCTTTAAAGAAACCTAATTCTAACCAAACTTGCAATATATATTCATAACAATTTTAGTTTTTTCTGGTTTTTCAGTTATTTGTATATGTATTGCTATTGAACTGTCTTTGCTGCTGGGGAACTAAGACTTTTGCAAAGTTGTTTATATAGTAACAAGCAGGAGTTTGCAGCTTTCAATAGCAATTGTCTTTAAAAAATAACTTTAAGGGCCAGATTTACAGTATCAAGCCTAATAATGAATACAAAGAAGGGCACATTGTATTTACTAAAGGGTGCAAGTTCAAATTTGGAGTATTTTTCCACAAAAATCCACCACAACATCAGCAATTTTACTAAAAGGTGGAGTGTGTCCATTTCTTGGATGATAAACATTCAAATCGATTCACCGGGTAAAGTTTCTCCAGTACGAAACTGTGAATATTCGTCAATTAACGAAGAATTCATTTTCATCAAGAGAAGTTTCTCCAGGTTCAGGCCGGCCAACTGCCTCCTCTATGTTAATATACTGTAGATGAGTTGAGTTTAGGCAGTAGGGATCACTTTAGTGCAATGTATGATTTAACTTATGATTTAATCTTACCTATTATCAGTAACTAGAAAACAGTAGGAATACCAGCAGGTAGGCCAATTCACTCCATAGAGACAAGGGGGGTTATTTATAAACAATGGGCAAATTTGCACCTGGGCAGTAACCTATGGCAACCAATAAGATGATTGCTTTCAGTGTTCAACCTACAGCTGGCTGAAAAAAAACAAATCACTGATTGGTTGCTATGGGTTACTGCCCAGGTGCAAATTTGCCCAGTGTTTATAAATGAGGCCCCAAGGACTTTTATGAAATAAACATCCTCCACATGGGAGGTTATTTATTAAAGTCAGAATGCCAAAGACGACTATACATACTATAAAATCTGAATTTTTAGTGAAAAAAACACCTCAAATCTTTCGGGATTTAGAATACCCCGAGGAAGAAAAAGTCAGAATGCAAAAATCCGGCATCTCAGATCTGCCAAGGTTGTATATAAGTCAACTGCAGTGTCGGACTGGGACACCAGGGGCCCACCAAAAAACCTTAGACCAGGAGCCCACTATAAAACCTTAAACCAGGGGCCCACTCTCAGTACTAATATTCTTTTGTTTTCTTTACATACTGTAATCTATTATTCCATCTATTGAGTCTCTTTGTTCTCATATAATAGCGAATGACCATGAAATAGGCCAAAAGTTTAGCAGCATGAGGGACCCACTGACACTTTGGCCCACCGGGAGTTTTCCTGGTATCCCGGTGGGCCAGTCCGACACTGGTCAACCATCCAAAGATTTTGTGTTTTTTTTTGGAAAATATATTGATAAATAAGGGGAAATCACCTGTGCGGCTTTGGTCGGACTTATTTCAGAAAATAATGAGATAAATTCAGATTTCGATAAATAACCCCCTTGGTGTGAGATTATCCCCAACTAATTTTCAAACTTTAGCTGTTGAGGATTAATCCAGGAAAAAGGGAATGCATAAGAAATAGTGTTCCCCCAGAAAACTAGAGAATACCATTGCCTCTAACATGGCACCAGAACTGGGTCTTTCTAGAAACCAGCATATCTGCCAGTAGAACCACTTCATCAAGGAGATTACACATCCTATCTAATCTCTTCTTGAGAGTGGTGGAGTCCCATCAGGAATTGGCCTTATGAGCAAACCATTTATATTATAATGGATGTTTTTATATCGATCTACTGTATGTAGCCTACACTTTGACACAGGTTTAAAGAGGTATGTATTATTATCCCACGCTTAAAATATCTTATCTTAATCTTACATCTATGGAATGTGATCACAACAAGACTTGAAGGTCCTGAGGGTAATAATCCTGTGAGTGGATCATCACAGCAGAAGATGCATTCCAGGTCCCAGAGAACAAAAATGGCTCCCTGCAACAGTCTGAGCAAAAGAACACAAGCCATCATTATACAAACCTCTACAAAGTGCTAAAGAATATGACAACCAAGAGAGGTCCAGTGACAGAGCTGGAGGAGACCATGTTGCCTTATTCATGTGTTAGACCCCGACTGTTGCACTCTTTGTTGCAGAAGATACATTTTGCACTGAAATCTGGTAAGATACCATATATCTCATGACAGAAAAGCATGTACCAACTGTAGGCGTCTGTCTCTTCTTAATGAAAATAGTAACAAGACTTTCCCATTCTAATATGTCATATCACTTTGCTCTTCCAGGAGGTCAATGTGGAAAACTTCAAATAACATTAATACAATTGTCTCTACTATTGTCCCTACTGTTCGGCACAGCATTACGTAAGTAGAACATTGCACTCACATTGAGAGGGTTCAGTGTAAACTCATTTAATCTATAGAGAGTTAGAGAGGGTTCTCTCCATGAGAAGGGTATAAGTCGTATTTAGGAAATTTCACATAAGGGTTACCTCCAATGATTGGCTTGGTCTGTACGGAGTTGGGTGGAGGCATTCATGGTTAGGTATGCTCTGTGAGTTTCTAGTTGATAAGTGATGTCAGAGGGTTCTTCTATTTTATGAAAGTGAGGGAATCCCAAAGTTCTGTCTAAGTGGACCCCTCTTGTTGGAATGGGTGGAGAGTGCTTAAGAACCTGATTCTAGGCCTCAGTAGAAGATATGCAAGGTAGAGCTAGCTCATAAGAAAGTAAACTACGGTTATAATGCCAAGATTGAGAGTTGGATCAAGGGAATTTAGTAGAGCATCCAGAGGCTCCACCAAGTAGAGCAGAAGGGTTAGTACCCTAAGCATCACCCACTGTGTAAGTGCAAAGGCTCAAGGATAGAAAGATTTCAGGAAAAGCACCAAGGGATCTTATATTTTTAAGATGAGACTTTTGCTGAATGAGTTCCATTGGCTGTAACTACAAAGTAATCAAATGGCTTGTCTCATTCCAAAGCCATTCTAGTGATTCCAGAACTTGCTCTATGATCACGTCTGGAGCAAAATTGCTGTTTTTAGAAACTGCCAGCTTGATTTGTCATATTATTGGGATAGAAAAAAGAAAAAGTTCGGAAGATGTTGACATATTTATAGTCAAGGAGACAGCAACGTGTCATATTTCTTTTGTCTTACACAGTTCTGGAGTAAATAAATAATGGGTTTGTAATGTAATAAGCAAAAGTAGAACTAGAATCACATGCCTGGAGGAAAGTAGATAGATCCCCAGGTATCATACAAACAAGAAAAGTGCCTATAAATTATTCACAACAGAAAGTAAATACGATTTTTCGTATTTTTTAAAGTGTTACTTCTTCCCCATCCAGCCTTTCCCAACAACTGCCATCAGTACCGATTCTCTACCAATGGGGAACATCTGTTGAACCAACATCTTTCCATCAAAATAGGGACCACAACAGAATACTGCAGTTTCCAGATGAAGTTCCCCAAACATAAAGAAACTTGCACTAATTCCTCCCACGTGACTCTGGTCAACGACACTTGCTTGTTGTTGCAAACAATGGATCTGGAATATAAGACCTTCTATCTGGAATATGGAGCTGGGAAGGTGGGCAGGTCTGCAGAGGCCTTGTTTGAAGGTAAGAAGGAATACAGGTAGTGGACCGGTTATCCAGAATGCTCAGGCCTAGGGTATTCCAGATAATAGATCTTTCCATAATTTGGATCTTCATACCTTAAGTCTATAATAAAATCATATATATATTAAAGAAACCCAATAGGCTGCTTTTGCTTCCAATAAGGATTAATTATATCTTAGTTGGGATCAAGTACAAGTTACTGTTTTATTATTACACAGAAAAAGGAAATCATTTTTAAAAATGTGGATTATTTGCATAAAATGGAGTCTATGGGAGACGGCTTTTCTGTAATTCTGAGCTTTCTGGATGAGGGGTTTCTGGATAACGGGTCCTATACCTGACGGGTCCTATACCTGACAGGTCCTATACCTGACTAAAGTTCATGTGCATAATTATGCGTTCACAGTGTATTCACTCCTACCATCCTTTAAAATGAAAGGCATGTTCAGGGCTCAGATACATCTCAGCTTGAACTCATTGAGACGACTCATTTGTACATGTCCTATAAAGAAGAGGTCTACCAGTATCAGGGTTGGTTCACCTTTCAGTTAACTGTTATAGAATGGTCAGTTATAAGCAAATTTTTCAATTGGTCTTCATGATTAATTTTTTTATAGATTTTTAATAACTCCTTCCAGCTTTCAAATGTGGGTCACTGACCCCATCTGTAAGACTACAAATGTATTTGTATTACTACTTTTAATTAGACATATTTCTATTCAGGCCCCTCCTAATCATATTCCAGTCTCCTATTCAAATCAATGCATGATTGCTAGGGGAAATTGGACCTTAGCAACCCGATTGCTGAAATTGCAAACTGGAGAGCTGCTGAATAAAAAGCTAAATAACTCAAAAACCTCAAATAAAAAAGAAACCCAATTGCAAATTGTCTCAGAATATCCCTCTCTACATTATCTCAAAGGTGCACATCCCCTTTAATTCTCCACATTAGGGACAGACTATTAAACTCATCACTGTATCCCAAATTAGAAGGAAGAATCCTTATTGTGGATTAGTCTATCAGCCAATGAGCTCTCTGTCTATCAGCCAATGAGCTTCCTGTCCAGTGTCGGACTGGCCCGGCAGGACACCAGGAAAAAACCCGGTGGGCCTTGACCCTAGAGGGCCGAGCCAGGCCCCCTCTCCCAACAGTTTTTCTAAAAAAATATTTTTTTTCCGGCGCATTGCAGCGCCGTTTTCTAATGCGCGCTGTGCTCCGCCTGGGCAAGCGTGCCGAGCGGAGCCTTCACGTCACAGTAGGGGGGCCAGAGGAGGGCCCTGGACAGCAGTCCCGGTGGGCCCCCGGGCCCCCCAGTCCAACCCTGTTCCTGTCTATCAGCCAATGATCTCCCTGTCTATCAGGACGGACAGAAGATTTAGGACCTTGACCAAAACACTAACTTTAAAAATCAGAATTGGTCATACAAATATGTGATGCATTGGTCAGTTTGGATTGAGAAAGCAACTCCTGCTCTAAGAAGCCACAGTACTGTATTTATAGGTAGTAAAGTCACTGCATGTAATACAGGTATAGGATCCATTACCTGGAAACCCATTTTTAAATTTTAACACAGATTTCCTTTTTCTGTGTAATAATAAAACAGTAACTTGTACTTGATCCCAACTAAGATATAATTAATCCTTATTGGAGGTAAAATCGGCCTATGGGGTTTATTTAATGTTTACATGATTTTTTAGTTTATTTAAGGTATGAAGATCCAAATTACAGAAAGATCCATTATCCAGAAAACCCCATGCCCTGAGCATTCTGGATAACAGGTTCCTATACCTCTCTATACTGTATATATATATTTGTGTTATTCAGTGCACCCTGCCACTTACACCATGCTTTCCTTATTCACTGCCCTCTGTCGAAACTGTTATTTGGAAACCCGTTATCCACAAAACTCCAAATTACGGAAAGGCCTTCTCCCATAGACTCCATTCCAAATTTGTAAAAATAGGTCAACAGGCCTCTCTCCAACTTTCTGTAGATACAGGACATAAGCAGTTCCTCCCCTTTCTTTTTTATCGCACATCAGACAGGCTTCAATGAGATTCTTTACCACTTCCTGACACAGTCACATTTACCGTGTCGTTTCTCTGTCAAATATTTTAGTAATTGCTGCAAGAACATACAGTTTGGTCTCTGTTAGAAATGCACTCAAGACTCAGCAAACAAACTAATGTATCACTAGTCCAAGTATAAAACTTAAACTCACCAAAATGAAGGGAAAGTCAACCCCAAAAATACAAAAATAAAAGAAAACATAATTCTAAGCATTGTCCAAGATGCATTATTTAAAAAAAAAAAAAATCAGTGCTTTTATATTTATTTGCAAATGTAATTGCTACTTAAAGCAGAATTTGCTTAACTCCTGGATGTTACTTTTTTAAACAGTGTTGCAGTTCCCCAGCAGCAAAGACAGGTGTGTTAATCAGCTGCCTTGTCTTACGTTGTATCAACAGTCTGAACCACCAGTGCAGGTAATAAAAAGGGACACACACTGCTTTTAACAGCTTTACACAATATACAAATAACTTAAAAACCATAGACAAATTGTAATGGATGTATATATATAAGTTGCTTCCAATTAGGTTTTCTTTTAATAGATATTTTTTTTGAGTTGACATTCCCTTTAACTTAAACAGTAGCACATTCATTAGACACCATTCATTTAACATCCCCTGAATGACTGTGTGTTATTGATTATGTATTGACAAGTAAATAGATTGTCCAGGATTGTAAGGAAAGCCCAGCTAATGTCTCAGTATTTTCAGTGTCGGACTGGCTCACAGGGATACCAGGAAAACTCCCGTGGGCCCCTGGTCTAAGGGTTTTTGGGTGGGCCCCTGGTCTAAGGGTTTTTGGGTGGGCCCCTGGTCTAAGGGTTTTTGGTGGGCCCCTGGTGTCCCAGTCCGACACTGAGTATTTTGGTTCCATCAGGGTCATTTATCTCTAATCTAGACTGTGTTTTATTTCAGGGTTTTGCCAGCATAAAGATGATAATGAAATGCCACCATCTAAAAACCCTAACAATATCATTGCCATATGGGCATCAATAGGAGTGATTGTTCCCACCATCATTGCTGTGATACTCATAGTCATGTTCTGTAGAAGGTAAGTTCAGTTCATTCCTATGATTAGTCGGACCTGTTTAGCTCTGGGATTTATGGACATTTTCTGTTTTTCAGAAGGAAAATTCCACATTCCATCTCTTTAAAGTGAGTATTAGGAGTCTGGTTAATAGATGACACTTGGCCCTAAAATAACTGCAGGAATTGTGATTGTAGATGGCAACCATAGCCACTTACCCTACTCACCTGTAACCCTGATATCACAAGGAAGAATGTTCCCTTTTCCATTAAAGTTTCAGCCTTGTCTAAAGCTGGGTATCAGCAGCAGGGCCACTCATTTGGTAAGGTCACCAGACCAGGGTCCCTTTGCTCAATCTGGCCACCCAAGTGGGTTGATCTGTATTTTTGGTCTCCAGGCAAACAAACAGACAACATGGGAGAGGATTACAGGAGGATTACAGGAGAGGACAACATCTAGGGTTAGGACTGGCAAGGAAATCTGAAAAGCATTTGCTCTTAGGCCCAGGGTCATTAATATAACTAACTAGACATTTAAAGGGGTTGTTCACCTTTAAATTAACTGTTACTATGACGTAGAGCAGGGATCCCCAACCTTTTGACCCCATGAGCAACATTCAGAAGTAAAAGCAGTTGGGGAGCAACACTAGCATGAAAAATGTTCCTGGGGTGCCAAATAAGGACTGTGATTGGCCATTTACTAGCCCCTATGAGGATTGTAAGCCTAAATTGAGACTCTGTTTGGCAGTGCACCTGGTTTTTATACAACCATAACTTGCCTCCAAGCCTGGAATTCAAAAATAAACAACTGCTTTGAGGCCACTGAGAGCAACATCAAAGGGGTTGGTGAGCAACATGTTACTCACGAGCTACTGGTTGGGGATCACTGACGTAGAGAGTGATATTCTGAGACAATTTGCAACTGGTTTTAATTTTTTATAATTCATGGTTTGAGTTAGTTTGCAATTTCAGCCATCTGGTTGCTAGGGTCCAAATTACCCTAGCAACCATACATTGGTTTGCATAAGAGACTGGAATATGAATAGGAGAGGCTTAAATAGAAAGATGAGTAATAAAAAGTAGTAATAACTACATGTGTAGCCTTACAGAGCATTTGTTTTATATGGGGTCAGTGACCCCCATTTGAATGTTGGAAAGAGTCAGAAGAAGAAGAAGGAAATAATTCAAAAACTGTGGGCAATTGAAGCAATTGAAACATTTCTTATAATTAGTCATTCTATAACATACTAGAAGTTAACTTAAATGAGAACCACATTGAGCAACATTATTCGTTTTGAACCCCTTCCCCTACAAATCATACAATGCCAGCCCTCCCTTGTTCAATTCCATGGTCCAATGCAGTATCTATATAATTCCTCTTTCTAATTCTTTTTTAAAAACAGGGTGGTTTCTGGGCTGGAAAGTAACACTTCAGCTACAAATGAAGCAGAACTTCTAAGACTAAATGAAGAACATTCTTAGTGATGGAACTCGTGAAAGGCAGTGATTGCTAAATAACGAATCTGCTGATAGTTACCAAGAAGAAAAAACCCTATCTTTGAGAAGTTCCTGAATGTTGCACCTTCATTAATATGTATTTCCTTACATAATTTGCCTTGATTTCAGGGAGGGTCCGCCCAATGAAATGTGGGGGTTGTCCTGTTTTGCTCATTTACAAACAGGGATTTGCTAATTGTTCCTGGAATTAAAATGAAGTGTCACTATTAATAATAATTACTATAATAATAAATTATAAGTGAAACCGTAAGAAAAATACCTGTGCGGCGGGGTCGCCCTATCCGCCGGCACCATGTACCGTGACCTTCGGCCCAAAAGACTCTGCTAACAGCAGTGCCCCTTTGCCAGCCAGAACATCTCGCCTTGTACCCCTCATTAAGTCCAGGTGGCACCCAAGTAAGCTGAGGGCTCCTCCCGAAGCCCAACGGTGGTCACACTACTGGTGAAGCCGAGCCGAGACCAGGGTGCTTGGCACTTGTTCTGGTATTGGGTGCCGGTCGTGACAGAAACTCACAGAGGTGTGAATAATGTGTATCATTCAACTCAGAGAGGCCGATGTTACTTGTGAGAGTTCCATGAATGGAGATGTGAAGTTTTGTGAAACCACCAAGGTAAAGAAGTTAGAACAACATTGTATGTAGCAGACAGATGGTTTTCAAGGTCCCCCTGTGTACATCAGATTTCTTTGAAAAGAAAAGCTAAGTGCTATACACAGTCCAGTGTAGTGAGGAGCTCACAGATCTGTACATTTGGGAGCTGATACAACTGATCCTTGAAGAGAACAATGTTTTACAAGAGAAGACCATTGGTTTGAACAAATACTGCTGCACGAGAATGGAGTGCTCTACCTGTGAAGTTTCCACTTGTTGAAAGTGGTGGGTGCTCAACCAGAAATCCCCTTCAAAAGTCAGTATAGACAAAATCCAGAAGCACACCAAAAAATAGTTGCTGCGTGAAAATAGGTGATTTATTTAGCCCAGAAGCAGTTCACAAACAAGGCATAGTTTCCGACCCATCCGGGCCCTTTATCAAGCCTTGATAAAGGGCCCGGAGGGGTCTCAAACATTGCTTTGTAATAAACAAATCACCTATTTTAACAGAGAAACTATATATTTGGTATGCTTCTGGATTTTGTCTACACTGGTCTGAACAAGTTGTTAAATAGGCAATGCATGATAAGGTAGAGCAGTGATCCCCAACCAGAAGCTCGTGAGCAACATGTTACTCTCCAAACCCTTGGATGTTGCTCATTAAAACCAGGTGCACTGCAAAACAGAGCCTCAATGTAGGTTGACAATCCACATAATGGCTACTAAATGGCCAATCACAGCACTTATTTGGCACCCCAAGAATTTTTTTTATACTAGTGTTGCTCCCCAACTCCTTATACGTGTGAATGTTGCTCACGGGTTCAAAAGGTTGGGGACCCCTGAGGTAGAGAAACCATCCCTTCAACACCACCTGTCTGCTTCCATTGAAATGAAGAAGCTAGGGGAAACATCTTCAATAAATGACTAGGAAGATTTTCATTCAAACAGGTCATGGTATATCTAGAAAAAGTAAATCTAGAGCAGCTGTGTAATCATTGAAGAATTTCAGTACTCATCTGAGCAGCTTCTTCAGTACAACTGACGGGTACGGGAAATCCTCGGCATATAAACTCTTCCATTAATCCAATCACAATGGCACATTGTAACTCTTCAGAGAGGTGACAGTTGGAAATCACAGAGGTGTGCATGCTGTGTAGTTACTGTAATAGGAACACCAAGGTACCATGCAACTCATGTAGCAGACAGGTGGTGTGGAAGGCCCCCGCCTCTGTTTTGGGATGGTTTCTCCGCCTTGACATGAATTGCCTATTTCACACCTCTTCTTTATCCAATATTTGGACCTTGCTATCTTCAAAGCTCTTGTCTTTTAGGTGTAGAAATAGTTTTGCCCTCAATGTATAGATCTGTGCTCTCCTCACTACACTGGACTCCGTATACCACATTGCTTTGTTTTTCTTTTGGTGTTGGATCCTTTGGGTGTACCAGTTTATGTCTCAATGTATTACTTGGTTTGAAAAACATCCTAAGCCACTTAGCTCTTCATTTTATTAAACATGAGACTTATTCCAGCACAAGAAATTTGTTTCTTTATTTTTTTTGTTATCTGGTTCACAATTTACAGTCCATACTTTTATATTATTTACAGGTTACTATACTCACGGTTTAACTTAACATTATTTTACTTTGATAATTTTGAGGCTTATTGTAGATTGTTATTAGATAATGAAATTGTTATAAAGATAAAAAAAAAACGTGATGTTTGTTGAAAAACCCACAAATAAATAAGAGATATTTTTTTAAAAAAACGCCTCCTCATATGGACACTACTTCCTGTAGGGTGGCAAGTACTACTGCTTTCAGCCTCTGTTATCTTACACCCACTCCTGCAAAAAATAAAAGCCTCTTCTTTCTCGAAATCTCCTCTCCCGCACTGCTCAGGTTTGTTTGTATTTCAGATGGTGCGTTTAACTCATTCCCTCTTAATTGATTATATGTGTGTAGGGATCTGGTAAAAAAGCCACCCTTAATAATATTGGCAGGCAAATCCTCAGTGTTAGGGCTCTTACTCATGAGCGTTTTTACCTGCGCTCCCCTGCATTCCGTTTTTCGGCGTTCAGCCGCAGGGGAGCGCAGGAATAGACGCATTTAATTTTTTAGAATGGGGCTGTACTCACACAGGCGCATGTAGGCGCCAAACGCAGGAAAAATGCAGCATGTTGCGTCTCAACCTGCGTTCGGCGCCTACATGTGCCTGTGTGAGTACAGCCCCATTCTAAAAAATTAAATGCGTCTATTCCTGCGCTCCCCTGCGGCTGAACGCCGAAAAACGGAACGCAGGGGAGCGCAGGTAAAAACGCTCATGAGTAAGAGCCCTTATAGACACCTCAATGGGTCCCAGGCCCGGACTGGCAATCTGCCCGATCGGGCAATTGCCCGAAGGGCCGCTCCACTTACAGGTGAAATGGGCCGGGGGGTGGGACTGGGAGAAGGATCATTCGTTACAGTGGTGTAAGTATGGCCCTGGCAATGCGGGGGGGGGGAGTCCTGAAGAGCCGCCACTTTGCAGGGTCACCGGGTGCTTCTTTACTCCCCTGCTCCAATCCATTCTGGCTGGAAATGCTGTGAGAGAAGCCTGGGTTAGTCAGTTTCGACATAGAGACTGTGCAGCAGCAGATGAGTTACAGCAGGGCTTAACCCATGTGCCGGCCAGGCCCACGCTGCAGAAAATGACAAGAGGCATGTTGTTAGACCGGGACTGGCAGTTGTTGCATTGCCGGGACTCTGGGCTGGTAGCCGCGGTTTCTGTCTGCTGGCAGCCTGACAAAGCGATTTTGCAGCACGTCTGGAAATCCCCTGCATAGTATAATAGTAAAAGTGGGTTCATGAGACGAGAGGCGAAAGGGTAAATCACACAATAGAGGAATGAGGGTGGTCTTACAGGGTATCATGGTGCTGCAGATTCATCCTCTCCTCCCCAGACTATTAGTGCAGAAAGAATGCTTCCCAATTAAGGCTACAAGTCATGTTTATTACGCTGACATGTGAATTTTAACCCCTTCCTTGCTAGCAAAAATTGCAGTTGTGCCATTCTTCTGTTATGATTTTTTTGGTATTTATACATGGAATTGCCACTCTGTCACCTGACAGATGTCGCCCCTGATGAGGTATCATCAGGGGTGGCAGCATAGGTATTCCCTGTACTAAGCACAATTCAGCAGGAACAGCCCCTAAGTTTGCTCATAGTCTGTATAGAGAGATCCCATAA
This sequence comes from Xenopus laevis, assembly GCF_017654675.1. Lineage (NCBI taxonomy): Eukaryota > Metazoa > Chordata > Amphibia > Anura > Pipidae > Xenopus > Xenopus laevis. The sequence goes on along the minus strand of NC_054383.1, from coordinate 133,771,948 downwards.
AACTATGGCAGCATAGGTATTCCCTGTACTAAGCACAATTCAGCAGGAACAGCCCCCTAAGTTTGCTCATAGTCTGTACAGAGAGATCCCATAAAACTATGGCAGCATAGGTATTCCCTGTACTAAGCACATTTCAGCAGGAACAGCCCCCTAAGTTTGCTCATAGTCTGTACAGAGAGATCCCATAAAACTATGGCAGCATAGGTATTCCCTGTACTAAACACAATTCAGCAGGAACAGCCCCCTAAGTTTGCTCATAGTCTGTACAGAGAGATCCCATAAAACTATGGCAGCATAGGTATTCTTCTGTACTAAGCACAATTCAGCAGGAACAGTCCCCTAAGTTTGCTCATAGTCTGTACAGAGAGATCCCATAAAACTATGGCAGCATAGGTATTCCCTGTACTAAACACAATTCAGCAGGAACAGTCCCTAAGTTTGCTTATAGTCTGTACAGAGAAACTATGGCAGCATAGGTATTCCCTGTACTAAGCACAATTCAGCAGGAACAGTCCCTAAGTTTGCTTATAGTCTGTACAGAGAGATCCCATAAAAATATGGCAGCATAGGTATTCCCTGTACTAAGCACAATTCAGCAGGAACAGTCCCCTAAGTTTGCTCATAGTCTGTACAGAGAGATACCAGAAAACCATTTCAGCATAGGTATTCTCTTGTACTATTTACCATACAACAGGAAGGTTTGAGGGTAGTTCTTTAAAAAAAACTTCAAATACACTGGGAATGATTTACTAACAGATGCTAAATTGCACAAGAGTGGTTCCCCATAACAGCAATTTGGACCTTTGATTTAATTTTCAAGCCATTGATTGATTTATATAGGCAACTGCACTGATGAATTATAGCATCTAGCCAGTATATCACAATTATGTTAAGGATCATTTTTTTTTGCATACATGGAGGGTAAACAGACTCACGAAGTGGACACCAATATATACGTTTTAACCCAATATATAAGTGTGTCTGAGTACAAGAGCATTGTGTGTTTACATGTGGGCTGCTTTGATTTTTTTTGCCCGGGCTGCTTTTTACTCCCAGTCCGGCTCTGATGGGTCCTAATGGGGGGACCTATTTCATTATTTTGCCTTAAGCTATGCCCTTGGAGTTCAATCAGTGACCAGTAGATGGCACTGTGTCATATTATAAAGGTCTGGGTAACCATGTGATGAGGGTCCATTTTGCTTTAGCAGGAAGGGAATGGGGAGTGGAACCTAGGTACATTAGGCCTAGTAAAGGATAAGCTATACTCTGTAATAGGTCACTCTAGGAGTGACAGGTTATTTAGTTGAGCAGTCTAAGGCTCCGACGAGGAGAATCAGAGGGATTAAGATCCCGGGTAATAATTGCCCAGAAGTAGGGACTTAGAATTGTACCTTCAATTGCTGCTTCACTGTTGTTGTACATGTTCCCTTGCCTGCAGGGTCTAAACTGATCATTGGTGCTTGTGAGTATATGCTATCCTCTGTGCCCTATGTTCCTATGTGGACTGTGCTCTATGTTCCTATTGTGGATTGTGGACTGTAAATAAACCAAGTTCTCTGGTTAAGCATAAAGAACCACTGGCGCCCAATTATTGTGCATAGCACTTTATTACAGTTCCACGACACCCTGCCTCCACACCGTAAGCTCATAGTTGAAATTGTGGCACTCAGTTTACTATAGCGCTACATATGCATGTCCCTTTACTGCCTGTTTGACTTTTCCTGAACTAAGTGTAGGGCCCTATAGGGTTAATTGGCCCTATAGAGAGTTAATCTTTTCATTCTTACTTTGGGTTATTGGGTAAGAGACATAAGGATCTACTCCAGCTCTGGGGGTTAAAAGGTTAATCTTGCAAGAAGTCCTGGCACAGATCATTGTGTTTGTGCAGGGAAGGCAGGCAAGGGCCACACATAATCAAATAAGGCAGAATAAGTTAAAAGCACCATTAAAAAATGAGCAGCACAGAGCGGTGCAGAAGAGGAGTTTTGCAGGATGGTGGAGGATTGTCGCCAAACGAGCGGATCTTTGCATCTATGGCCACCTTTAGGCACTTCTCATGTTTGGATAAGGTTAACAATGTTTGGAAGAGTGATATCCTCCTGTTTAATGGGTGTCTAATTTGCAGTTATCTCCTCAGTATTACTCCAGTACAGGCTTCTGTTTGCTGCTCATACCAATGGAAGGGAAGGACATAGAGCAAGATCAGAGCAGTTCTGCAACAGCAGAAGGCAGTATGCATAGATGAAATAAACAGGTGTATCGCTCTTACTCTATCGGCGTATTATTTCGTACTGGTTTGACTATACTGATACTATCAGCAGAGAGCTATGTACAATGAATATTACATATATATATATATATATATATATATATATATACACCCAGTGTTTCAAGCTGCTGAGTCTTCAGGTTGACAGATACTATTCTGTTAATACTAAACGGTTTCCTCCTTTACTGATAGAACCAAGACTGGAACTGATTATACAATTACTTGGCAATTCCAATTCCAAGGCTGCTACAACTCAACACAAAGTGGAAAGTCCCCAAATACCTTTATCTAGATTGGACAAATGGTAGCCACAAAGGCAAACATTTTAATTTCATACAACAAAATTAAATTCTAGTGTCAACATTGACAGTGAAGCCATGGAATTCCATCAACCTTGAGCTAAACTGACCAAACTGAAAGATTTCGACACTATCCACTATTATCTCGAAACGTTTAAATGTACGATGTGTCCAACAACTAAAAAGACCATTTCAGGCGATATTGCCAGGAAAACTGAAGAGGAGCTGCCTGCTTGGCCCTGCAAACATAGAGAGATTGCACTGGGACCGATAACGATTTTTAAATCAATTTTCTGACAGATGTCGGGCGAAAAATTGTGATCGTTCAAATCCCACAACAGCACGATAATTTGATGGATTGGTCGGACTGCATTGAAATCGGTTGAAACCTTTAAGGGAGAAGGAAAGGCAAAAAAGAAATAGCCTGCTAAAGAAAGTCTGGTGTAGATAGAAATCACTGACTGTTTCTTGTGGTCTTGGTTTCTCTGTGGTCTCATGTTGAAGCAGCTACGATCTCTCAGCACTGCAGTGTGGGACTCGGGGGACGTCACTCTTTTTATCAAAATGTAAACATCGCAAATGAAGCATTTTTCTTTATTCCATTTACAAAAGAAGTTACACAATTCAATATGAAAATAAGAAACTGTCTACAAATCTCAGACAGTAATAAATCATTAATTTACAATGTATACAGGAGTCAGAACTCTTGTACAAAAAAAAAAAAAAAAGTTACTGAAATAATGCATTTAAAATCCAATTCTTAAAACTAACGAAAAATAAAAAAAAAAATATATATATATATATATATATATATATATATATATATATATATATATATATATATATATATATAACAGTGGGTTTTATTCCCCATATGACATGCCTGAGAAAGCTACATTACAGCAACGCAATATACAAAAAACAAAAATTTAAATAAAAAAGGGGGAAGGGGGGGGGGGGAAATGGACGACCTCACACACCATTGTACTCCATTGTACTCAAATTGCTATAGCTTTCTTCCTGACTCATGTTTGCACATTGGGATTTTTCCTTCAAAATCAGGAGAACTGGATTTGCTGAACACCAGATATCTGCTGATATGATGTGGTATAAACCATAACATTCTGTTGCTGTCCATCTGTGGTTATTAAACCTGCTGGTATTTGGCTAGTGAAAGGTTCTTCTGCAAGGTCTTCGCCCAGACCATCTCCTGTTGTAACTGTACCACCAATGCCTTTTTCCCCTTTCATTGCCTCTCTGAATTTCTGAAGATACAACTTTAATGGCTCTACATAACTATCAAAGCCTAGTGTCGACATTGCAAATAGAATATCTTCTCCATTGATGGTCTTTCGCTTCTCCTGGTGGCATCGCTCACTCGCTTCAGATGTTATAAAGCTAATAAATTCGCTTACGCATTCCTGTACACACTCCTTGGCGTCTTTTGCGATTTTTCCTGTCTGTCGTATAGCAATTTTCATTATCCTTGCCACATTAGCGATGGGGAGATAAATATCTTGCTCTCTAAAACTTTCTTTAGATCCATTTGTGTCATCTGGGTCATTTAAACTGTCTTCTGTGTCCCCATCATGGGGCTGTATTACATAATGGCCCCCACTAATGTAGTCTCCAGAAATCCCTAACTGAGAAGTATCTGTTGTAGAGCTATCACCGTCCAACACCAGTGCGGCCCTGGTTGGTTCCCTGCACGAATCGGCTGTTTGGTTCTCCAGCTCTTCCTGCCTGCTGCCCGCGGCAGCCTTGAGGTGCATTGGGTAGAAATCATTAGTTATGCGCATGCAAATAACTATGTGCGCGTGTCATCATTGACCCTTATGGCCACGCCCCCCAACCAATCAGAATGGAAGCATCTGAGAGTGGGGAGTCACACGCCAACTTTTTTTTAAATATACTTTGGACACCTAAGTGCCAGCATCAAGCGCTTGCGGTGTGCAGTGATTGGGGCATAAATTTATATACTGCAGGCTAAGGTGAGGATGCCTTGTCATTGATGATATACTGATCGTTTTATACACAGGATATATAATTATTGTTACACACACAGATAGCGCTCCCTTGATGAGCGTGCCTGCTGCAGTCATTACTATTATCTAGCACACAAAGCGCTCCATTGAGGAGCGTCGCTGTTACTGTGATCGCTTTTAACAAAACGTTGTTTCCTGCCTACCACTGCTCCAGCCAAATAGTATCGGCAGGATCGAGGAATTATCAGTAGTGATGCGCTCCAAAGGTCGGCGGTTTTTTTTCTTCGCGCATGCGCAGTAAGCATAATGAAGAAACGGAAGCCTACTCTACTTCACCAAGATGGCGCCTCGGTGAATGAATATGCAAGCCAAAGCGGAAGATGGATTCTACACTATAAGAATAGGAAATGTGAGTTCAAAACATAGCGTTTTTGTAGGTCTTGGGGAGTAGATTAAAAGGAGCTAGGTAATCATTTTTGCCTTTCCTTCTCCTTTAAGATAATACATCATTGCTGGCAGGATCAGGAGTAAAGTATTCCCTAGGAGACTGGTAGCCCTAGCAATTGGCCATAACACAGTTAACTCCATATTTATAAACCAACATAAGATGATAGTCTGATACTGATAGCAATTTTAATGATTTAGAATGGTCACGCCACTCTGATTTGGAATTCTTCACTTCCACGGGCTTTGGGAGCTACTTTAGGGGCCCAGTGGTCTCTAGAAACGTGGCATGAGAAATAGAATGTAGCTGGTCTGACCAAAAACATGGTACTTCTGAAATATTTTCTTATAGTAGCTGGAAGGTTTGGTTAGAGTTACTTGTCAATTAAATAATTATCTTTAATTAACTCAGGTAAATCAGCAGAGAACCTCTGATCAGTTTGTTCTGGTTATTCGTTTTTCTAAAGCTGCTTATAGTAACATGTTAGCTGGCTTCTTGTCTTGCTTCCAGATAAATACATTTCTGGATCTGGCAGAAGAAGTGAAAGCAAAAGAAAGATAGCCCCAGATTATGGCTAATGTGGCATCCAAATTATAAACTGAAATCTCGTTTTCATTCACAACATAGAGATGATTTGTTAATTCCTGGAGGGATTGTCAAGATTGTTTTGGCTGATATGCTAAACTGGGAGATATTCTTTCATGCTAGAGCTTTACCATGCTCAACATTCCCTGGAACTGATAAAAAGGAGGCTTGGTGGCATTCCGTTCTTCCTTGAATTCAATGATAGTAAGAATATAACAAAAGGAGCAGGTCTTAAACAGGTAATCAAAGGAATCCGGTTAAGACATGACTGAAGACCATTCACTATAGCCTTATTCAACAAGCTCACTGAAACTCTATAGCAGTGGTTATCAGACTTTTTAGTCCAAGCTGCTCTTGATGGTCTAACTAATGGTCAATGCCCGACGTCGGAAATACAAGACATAAAAGGCAGAATAGTAAATAAATGTTCATCCTAAATTTCAAGGTCAAGCTGGCCTTCCAGGTGTATCTAGCAGAACATATGGGCATTCTCATCTCACCCAAATTAGCCTTCAAACTGAGCCCAGAAAGTGGGCAGTTGGTACTTAAGACCTGGGCATAGCCTGGTGCAGCCACAGACAGATCAGAGAAGCGAGGCACAGACTGTATCTTATCACTTATTTATCGGTACAAGGGAGAACACAAGTCTAATAATGAGAAAAGAACCATGGGTTTATATTTATATATTACTCCAGTGATCCCCAACCAGTAGCTCCTGAGCAACATGTTGCTCTCCAACCCCTTGGATGTTGCTCCCAGTGGCCTCAAAGCAGGTGTTTATTTTTGAATTCCAGGCTTGGAGGCAAGTTTTGGTTGTATAAAAAACAGATCTACTGACAAACAGAGCCTCAATGTAGGTTGACAATCCACATAGGGGCTGCAAAATGGCCAATCACAGCACTTATTTGGCACCCCAATGACATTTTTCATGTTAGTGTTGCTCCCCAACTCCTTTTACTTCTGAATGTTGCTCACAGGTTCATAAAGGTTGGGGATCCCTGTATTACTCTCTAGGGGCATATCACATGTAACTCTCAGGTAAGTCAGGGATTCTAATCTACCTTAAAGGGAAACTGGCACCAAAAATAAGCTTTACTATGTTGGGGGTGGGGGAGAGGTGCAGGGAATTTTAATTAATTTTATTTAGGAATAAATTCTGAAGCATGACTAATATGCAAGGAGTCAGGTAGGAATTTACCACCCCCAAGTTGGGTTGCCACCTGGCCGGTATTTTACTGGCCTGGTCAGTAAAAATTATGGCTGATCCCAATGTTATTAATAGGGAAAAAACAGGAAATTTTTTATTACTTACCGTAATTTCTGTTTCCTGGTCACTTTCCATGGCAGCATTCACCAATGGGTTAAATCATTCACCTCACCAGGCCAATGGACAGGATCCTCCCCAAGCAAATTAAAAGCGCCCGCCCCCTTATACTCACTGTCTTAGTTGAACAGCTCACAAAAAAAGGGTGGGTAGTCTTTGGTGAATGCCGCCATGGAAAGGGACCAGGAAACAGAAATTACGGTAAGTAATAAAAAATTTCCTGTTTTCCTAGTCACCCATGGCAGCAATTCACCAATGGGAACTACCAAAGCTACAGGGAGGGACTTGACACATAATGCAGTGACATAACACACTATTTAGTTATATTCACAACAGACTGCAAAATCTTGCTTCCTGGGAGGAAAGAACATCCAATCTATAATGCTTAATAAATGTATTGATGGAGGACCATCTTGCCACCTTGCAAATCGCTTCTGGCGATGCTTTGGCCTCCATCGCCCAGGAACTTAGATGGAGTTTTCCCCTTTCTGAAGCCACCAGGAATCACAAACAAATGATCCGACTTTCTCCATGCTTTTGTTCTCCCCAGGTATATTGTGAGGGCTCTGACCAAATCCAGTTTATGCCATTGTCTCTCTTTTTCTGACTTTGGCGAAGGATGAAGGAATGAAGGAAGTGCAACCTCTAAATCCATGTGGAAGTCAAATATCACCTTATAAGAAATTTGAAAGTGGGTCTCAAAACCACCTTGTCTTCGTAAATTGCTGTGAATGGCTCTAGAGCTGATAATGCTGCCAGCTCACCCACTCTGCATGCTGACGTCACGGCAACTAGAAAAGCGACTTTAAGTGTAAGATTCCATAAGGAAACGTCTTCTAAAGGCTCAAAAGGTGGCTTTGTCAAACTGTCTAGGACAAACGGAAGGTCCAAGGGAGGTGAAAAGCTTCGGATATGTGGTTTTACCCTCTTAAAGGCATTGAAGAATCTCAGGACCAAAGGATCCACTGTCCATGTTTTCCCTGAGAGTGCTGAAATAGCTGAAACTTGCACCTTGAGGGTACTTAAATGGAGGCCTCTCTCATAACCAGTGAACAAAAAATCAACCACCATGGATGCTGTAGGACAACCTGGGTCTCGCCCCTCTGCCACCATAGATCTCACAAACGTCTCCCAGATTTTATAGTATTGTTTACATGTAGATTTTTTCCTTGCATTCAACAGAAAATACACCAACTTCTCCTTGCACACTAGTTTTCTCAGTCTCCTCCTCTCAACCTCCAGGCCGTCAAGCAAAGGTGATCTTCCTTGTGAAACTGAAATATTCCCTGAGTCAACCAACCTGGAAACCTCGGAATCTGCCTGGGCTGTCCCAAGGACAGTCTGTGTAGTAGAGGAAACCAAGGTCTTCTTGGCCAGTATGGTGCTATTACTTTAGCATTGGCCTTTTCCCGTTCTATCTTCTTTAGGACTTTCCAGACCAGGGGAATTGGAGGAAACACAAAGATTAACTCTCTTGACCAGTCCTGCCTTAGACCATCTATGGCTTCTGCCTCTGCGCATGGGAATCTGGAAAAAAACCTTCTGCACTTCCTGTTGTGAATGGTAGCCATGGCATCTATCTCTGCTACTCCCCAAGTATCTACCAGATCTTGAAAAATATTTTCGTGAAGACTCCACGAAACTTCGACTTAGAAAATCTGCTTTTTGGTTTTCTACCCCTGGAAGATGTACTGCAGTGATATTTTCTAGGCATAACTCTGCCCACTGGAAAATTGGTTTTACTTCCTCTGACAAAACCAGACTTCTTATACATCCCTGCTTCTGCACATAGGCCACTGCTGTGTTATTGTCGGAAAACACTTTTACACTTCTTCCTTTCAGATGGTCTGCCAAGGATTATAGAGCTTCTTTTATTGCTCTTAGCTCTATGACATTTGAGGAGACGTGACTTAACGCCCAAGAACCTTGTACGCACAAATCTCCTATGTAAGCTCCCCAGCCGACTCCTGACGCGTCTGTTGTAACGGTTATCCAGTCTGGCTCCTCTAGGGGGGTACCTCTTCCTAAATTCTCTGGAACACACCACCAACTTAGAACGTTCTTTAATTCAATTTTTTCTGTAGGTTTTCTTGAGGGTTTTTTACTTTCCTGAGCACAGAATTTTGTAATGGTCTTGAATGCCACCTCGACCATTTTACGATCTGAATCGTTGAGGACATCAATCCCATGATTTTCAAACAATGGCGCACTGAGACTACTTCCTGACTTCTGAAGTCTTCTATCGCTTGAATCATTTTCCTTTGTTTTAGAAGAGGAAGACTTACTAAATTCTTTTGTGTCTGGAAGAGAGCCCCTAAAAAAACGAGAGACTTTGATGGAACTAGACTGCTCTTTTCCAAATTTACTATCCAGGCGTGTAGCTGTAGCAATTCCAACACCCTTGTTTTTTGAACCTTTGCCTCTATTTTTGTTCTTGCCGATACCCGAATATCGTCCAAGTAATGAAAGACTGAAATTCCTTCCTTCCTCAATTCGGCTATTAATGTCAACAAAATCTTGGTGAACATCTTGGGGATTGCGACAGGCCAAATGGGAGACATCTAAATTGCACATGTACCCCTCCCACTTCAAACCTCAGATACTTCCTGTGGTCTTGAAAAATTGGCACATGAAAATACGCATCCTTCAAGTCGATGTTGGTGAGCCAATCCCCAACTGAAATCGCCTGTATCACTGATGCTAGGGATTCCATCTTGAATTTCTTTTTTTGTAGAAATTTGTTTAGACTTCTCATGTCTAGTACTGGCCTCATAGCGCCTGAAGCCTTCTTTACTAGGAACAACCTTGAATAAAACCCCTTTCTTCTTTCGAAAGGAGGAACGAATTCTATTGCCTCGGAAGCAAATAGCTGATCCATGTACTCCTGGAACAGACTTTGCGCTTCTTCTGACTCCTGCAAAGATGAACTTAGAAAATAATCTTCTTTGGGAATTTTTGAAAACTCTAAACAAAAACCTCTTTCTATTGTATCGCATACCCAGCGATCTTGTATGTTTTTGGCCCAGACTTGAGCGAATAGCGCCAATCTGCCACCTACTTTCGTCTGAGCCAAGACACCCTCATTGCTGCTGAACCTTTGAGCCTGAGGTGGAGAAACCTCTAGATCTCCTGAAATTGCCTCTTGAGTTTTGACGGCCCGATCTCCATGACGACTGTCTGTTAAATTCTTTCCCTGGCTTATATTGTTTGGATGTTCTAAATGATCTCTCCTTCTCTCCGTGAAATGATGTATCAAACCTCATCCTCAAAGCTCTCCTTGCTGCCACCGATAGTGCCATGGATCTTGCCATAAAGTGAACTAGATCAATAGAGGCTTCTGACATAAAATCAACCTCCAATTTACAGCCAGCCAGCATTTCCAACAACTTAGGTCTCTTTATATTAGACGAGATTGCTTCTTCTACCTCAGCCAGCCACACCTTTAAGGCTCGCGAAACTGATGTGAGAGCTACTGCCGGTCTACAGGCTGCACCTGCTGCTCCAAAAGATTTTTTAAGATTAAATTCAATCTTTTTCTCCATCGGTTCTCTGAAAACTGCCGCATCATCCACCGGTAAGGTGGTCTTTCTGGCTAGTCTCACAATCGCTGCATCCACCTTTGGGGATGAATCTCAAAATTTCGAATCCTCTTCCGCAAAGGGATATTTCTTAAGAAATTTTCCTGCAGTCTGAGGTCTTTTCTCTGTTTTTTTCCATTCTGCCATAATAATATCTTTTATTGAGGCGTGAACTGGAAAACATATTGACTTCTTCTTCAGAGAAGGGAACAGCTTGTCAGCTGAAGATAATTTGGAAGGTTCCATGGGGAAAGTCAGTGTCTGCCTAACTGCTTTTATCAGAGGATCGATCACTGCAAGATCAAAATTGGAGTCTTCCTCCATGTCAATCTCCCCCTCTTCAGAACCTAAAGGAGAATCTAATTCTGATCCTTCCGAAAGTTCTCCCTCTGAAACTTCAGAAAGGGAGTCTGTTTGTCTGGAGTAACCATGTCTCGTTCTCTTTTTAGAAGTCGCTACTTCCTGAAAACCTTGCACCACCGCCTGCTTAACGACCGCAGTCAAAGATTCAGCAAAAGTTTGATTTTCAAGAGAAGTTGATGCTCCTGGTTCTCCTTGAGCTTGAACTGACGTAGCCTTTTCTGGCGTTTTGTCTTTCTTTTCAGTGGTAGGAAGGCTGTGTAATTATATAGAAAAAACAAACAACATTAACTTCCTGCACAATTCTCTCTCTCTCTCTTAGCACACAGGCACTAGAACATGTCTCACCCATTCCCGACTCCATAGAGGTGCTGCACAAGAACATATCTTTTAGTCCACACCCCAGACAAAATATCTCCTGGCAGAATAACCTTACTGCACATACCTGTATTAGCAGAATAAACAGGCTCCTGCAGGACACAGCTTCACAAGTAGGGAAAAAATTTTCATAAGAAGGGCGTCCCTGCCTGCCTGAAGTGCAGTAAAATACTATTTGGCGCATCTCAGGCGCGAAAACCCCCACTTCTAGTTCGCTATGCTGCCAGTATCCAAAATGGCGCCTGACGTACTTCCGCCCATCCAACGCTCCGTATCCAGCCTAGCATAGGAAGTTATCGCGGCTTTTGTGACGTCGCTTTCGGTTTTCGGCGCCACACCTCCTTTGCCTCCCTAACCCACATACTACGGGAGGTACGGCTGGACCCTGGATGCCTCTATGCAACCGCCTGGTCCCTCCCTTGCTAACCCCAACTCCGGGGGAGCTATTGGGACTTCAGCTTCTGTAAGGGGGAACAGAGAGAGAGAGAGAGAGCCCCCTTACTGCTGGGAATCATCCGCCTGCACCATCAGCCCGTGAACAGGAAAAAAAGACAGTGAGTATAAGGGGGCGGGCGCTTTTAATTTGCTTGGGGAGGATCCTGTCCATTGGCCTGGTGAGAGGATTTAACCCATTGGTGAATTGCTGCCATGGGTGACTAGGAAGTATAAATATATAGGAAGGCCTGTATTTTTTTTCCAGAAAAGGTGGCAACCTTACCCCCAAGTGAAATGGGAAAGGCTGCAGAAGGGGGTTTCACCTTCCTCTGGATCAGCTGGTGTCAAGACTGATCACAGGTGAGTGGCTGGTAGGTAGGAGCCTTGGTGCTGTATAACACGAGTACAGCGGGTATTTGAGGTTTTGATAGGCCGGAAACATGTTATGCAGAAGAATATTTTAATAATGAAAATTATGGAAATATAACAGATGAACAAAAGATAAAAAATAATATAAGTTCTTACACCAGGCAACAATAAAGGCAAGTCCGAGAAACATACAGAGGTCGGGGGCAGGCTGATGGCAATAACAAGTCCGTATGGCAGGCCAAGGTCGGAGGCAGGCTGAGGGCAGAGAGTAGTCCAGTAAACAAGCCAAGGTCAATTTCCAGGAGATCCAACAGAGAGCAGGTAATGGGAAACTGGAGCAGAGAACACAGGGAACAAAACAGGAATCTCAGGAACAAAAGCAGGAAATCTCTGGTCTGTAGAAACAGGCTGTGACGCTTAATGATCAAGCACCTGGGCATGGTTTCCACAGGCTTATAAAGCCCCTTAATTGGCAAGCTATAGACACCTGTGTTTGATGAAGGAGGAGGAGGAGTTGAGCAAACACATAAGGAAACCAGAGTGTCTATCATCAATTCTGTAGAGTCCAATTTCAAAGGTCTCCAGTGGCTCAGCGAGGTAATGCAGGAACTTAAGAGTATATAGTCCAGAGTTCGATTCCAGGTCGTTCCTGGCAGTTAGACAGATTGTACTGAGGCAGAAATGGCCATACACGGAGAGATCCGCTCATTTGGCGATGTCGCCAAACGAGCGGATCTCTCCAATATGCCCACCTTGAGGTGGGCAATATCAGGTTGATCCGATCGTGGGCCCTAGGGTCCAACGATCGGAACCTAATGAATAGTAATGGGCGGTCGGATCGCGGGACCGCATCAACGAATAGATACGGCCGCAATCCAACTGAATTTTTCGGCTGATGTGGCCGACTTTCGGCCAGTTCTCGATCGGGGAAGCCCGTCGAGGGGCCCATACATGGGCCAATAAGCTGATGACACGGTCTGTCGGCAGCTTTTATCGGCCTGTGTATGGCCACCTTAACCCACCTCCCTGTAAATCTGTCCCTGCTTGACTAAGGGCAAGTTTTTTATAGGCAAAACTGTCAAATTCGACTATGGAGTTATCCAAATTTGATTCGAGTTTGTAAAAAAATTCTTATTTGATTTTTGAAATTCATTATACTCTGGCACTTTAAGAACTCAAATTTGACTATTCGCCACCTAAAATCTGCCGAATTGCTGTATAAATCAATGCGAGAGGTCCAGGGATCAATTTAGTCATGTTTACAGCCCTCCTGACATTTGAGGGGTTTTTTTTGAGAAAAAAACTCCAATTAAGTTTTGATTCAAATTCGATTCAAATTTAATTCAAGTTTTCCGGTCGATCCAATTCACCCGAGTTTAAAAAATTTCGATTTTTATAATCAATTCCGATTTTCGAGTTTAGAGTTCATGGGATTTGGAAAAACTTAAATGAATTTGAAATTCGACCCTTGATAAATTTGCCCCTAAGTGTTGTTTTGCCTCAGTGGGAACTCCAGCAATGTCTATTATTGGGCTATAATACACTTTAAGAAGCATAAAAATTAAGATTGTAGCCTATATTTTTATATTGGGTCCATACACTGAAATATGAATGAAACTGAAAGATGAGTAATAAAAAGTAGCCATAACAATAAAACTAAAACTCAACTTTTTCTAATTTATTATTAAAACTCCTAGGTTAAAAAAACCTATCTCCCATTCACGAATTTAACTCGTTTATCAAAAAATCTTTATGAAAAAGTCGGTGCAGGAAAAGTCTCGACAAAAACGCTGACTCTCGGATCACAAAACCCCAACTTTTTCAGACCATCATATGACCTCAACAGGTTTGGGATGGAGTATTTTCAGATTCGGGTTTTTAGCAGCTTTGGGGTATCAATAAATATCTTAAAATTCAAGTTTTCCCCTAAAAACCAGACCAGAATAATGTAAGGTTTAATAAGCAGGCCCATTGGTGTATTCTCTTTTTAGTATATCGGCGCTGTTGAGGGGAATCTCCATTTTTGGTGCAACTACTCCAAATTTACACTTTCACCCTTTAGTAAATATGCCCCAATGGGTACTGCTTTATGATGAAGGGATTTTCCATTTTAGAAAGGGACCTCCAAAAATCTCTTTGATGTGTTTCATGGAGATGCTAAGAAATCCAGTAGATATGTATTTATGATGGTCAATTCACCTTAAAGGGTCACAAATGCTGATATGAATAAATCATACCTCCCAACTGTCCCGTTTTTCCGCGAGACAGTCCCATTTTTGACAGCTCAACCCGCAGTCCCGGATTGTTACTGAAATGTCCTGACTTTCTCTTTGATCTCCTGCACTGAACAGCCAGAAAAACATACAATTTTTTTTGGCAGAGAGCCCAGAATAGATACTTAGATACCTTTGTAACAATTTAAGATAAGCAAAGATGCGATTGTAACAATTTAAAAAAAGCAAAGAATTCAATTTAACACAGAAATGCGCTATCATCCGGTTTCCCTTCTTCCATTCACATCCAAATTACTAGAAAGGCTTATTTACAAACGCCTGATCCAGAATCTGACTCACAACTCCCTTCTCGACCCCTTGCAATCTGGCTTCCACCCAACACACTCAACTGAATCTGCACTCACCAAAGTAACTAATGATCTTCTACTGGCAAAGTCTAAAGGTCATTATTCCATACTCATCCTTCTAGATCTCTCTGCAGCCTTTGACACAGTTGACCACACACTCCTCCTTGACATTCTACACTCAGCTGACATTCGGGACACTGCTCTTTCATGGTTTACATCTTATCTGTCTGACCGTTCCTTTAATGTTGCCTTCTCTAACTCTACTTCTACAACGTTCCCTCTCTCTGAGTTCCTCAAGGCTCTGTTCTAGCCCCTCTGCTGTTCTCACTCTATACAACTTCACTAGGAAAACTTATTCAGTCGTTTGGACTTCAGTATCACCTTTATGCTGATGACACCCAACTCTACTTGTCTACTTCTGATCTTTCTAATTCTGTCCTTTCCCAAGTCACAGACTGTCTCTCTGCTGTCTCCTCCTGGATGTCACAGCGCCACCTGAAACTGAACCTTTCTAAAACAGAACTCAATATATTTCCTCCAAGATCTTCCCCTGTCCCTCAGATCTCACTCACCTTAAGCAACACCACCTTTCATTCCACCACACAGGAGTTATCTTAGACTCTCATCTGTCTTTTTCACTACACATCCAAACACAAAATCTTGTTGTATACGACCATATCTCAGTTCAGAGTCAACTAAAACACTGATTCAGTCTCTTATCATCTCCCGCCTTGATTACTGCAACTTACTCCTTGCAGGTCAGTCACCTTTCTCAACTCCAGTCTGTTCTAAATGCTGCTGCTGCAAGACTCATTCATCTATCTCACCGCTCAACATCAGCTGCTCCCATATGTATGTCCCTTCACTGGCTCCCAATCTCCTCTAGAATCAAATTCAAATTACTTACACTCACATTCAAGGCCCTTAACAATGAAGTCCCTCCCTATATTTAATCTCTAATCTCCAAATACTCTCCTTCACGAAACCTACGCTCTGCTTCTGATCTTCGCCTCACTTCTCCTCTGGTCACTTCTGCCCATTCTCATCTACAAGACTTCTCTCTGGCCTCTGATTTTCTCTGGAACTCTCTGCCTCCAGCTGTCAGACTTTCTCCTTCTTTCCAAATTTTAAACACTCCTTAAAGACCCACCTGTATAAAGAAGCTTATTCAATGTACCTTAATTAATCAATCAATGCTGTATCACAAAATTGTTTCTAAAATCCTAATGTCTCAATTGTACCCTAACTTTTAGTTTGTAAACTCTAATTTGTAGGGCCCTCTAATCCTATTGTATCTGTAATCCTTTGTTTGTTATCCTCCATTTATTCCCTGTTTGTTATAACTAAGGTAAAGCACTGCGTATCTTGTCGGCGCTATATAAATAAATGATGATGATTTGTGTATCTGTGTCTGATCCAATCACAATAGCTTATCATTTCATTGAGATGCATTTTGTTTCAGTGCTCTTGGAGCATGAAACGCGTAAGGCAATTGGGATGTTTTATCAATAAACATTTTTGTTTTTAATGATATGGTTTGGTGACCTACATGATCTTTTGAGTGCCTTGGTATCTAGATGTTCTCAAATATGTGCCCCTATGGTTATTCCCATAAACTGTGATGAGATTAAGGGGGTCACTTATTAAACCTCAAATTTATCTGGTCGAAAGGGGACTTTTTTGAAAGTCATGTAGAAATCAATGGCAGATGTCCCTGAAGTGGTTTCTTGACATTGTGATCTGCACTGGATAGTCGGATAAAGTCGGGTTTTCAGATTGGCAACCGTACGATTCGAATTGATGTTCAACTTTGTCGCAACATTTTGTTACTCCAAAATCTCACCATCAGAACCCAACAAAAATTAGTGCAGCTTCACAATGACATCCCCCAATCCGACTGCCAACTGCACCCGGAACTCCACTGAAACTCTGACTACTGACACTTATTTGCAACAACAAATTTGGAACATAAAAATCTGATTTTGGAAGACAGTGAAAGGCTGGATGGGGTGAATGCATATGAAACATTTACAGGCAATTCGATGTTTTGTAATGGAACAGCAGCAGTATCTTGTGCATGAGAGATGGTAGGGCTGTGATATTCTCTATTAAGGACATAAAGATGCTTCTACACAAACACCTTAAAGGGGTTGTTCACCTTCAAGTTAACTTTTAGTATGTTGGCTAATTCTAAGCAACTTTTCAATGGCCTTCATTATTTATTTTTTTATAGTTGTTAAATGATTTGCCTTCTCTTTTCCAGCTTTCAAATGTGGACCCCATCTACAAACAAGTCCTCTACAAGGCTAAACATGTATTGTTATTGTTATAACCCTAGCAACCACGCATTAGGGTAATTTGAACCCTAGCAACCAGATGGCTGAAATTACAAACTGGGGAGCTGCTGAATAAAAAGATAAATAACTCAAAAACCACAAATAATTAAAGAATGCAACCCAACGAACAACCTTTTTAATGCAACCCTGAACACCATAGGTAATGTTTTTTAAAGCCTTATTGCGAAGGAGGTCCTCTAACAATGTAGGGCCATGTATCAGCTTTATAGAATGAATTAACTGTAGTGCAATTTCACCTTTCCACTGACTTCAATGCAATTGGGCAAATTTTGTCCATTTTGGTCATTGCAAAGCAATACAACCCAACCACCACCGGGAAAACTTGGAGACCCTTGATCAGTGCTGATAAGGAAGTTATACCTACATCACCATAACAGCAGCTAAAATACAAATCTAAAATGTATCTAAAATGTATCATGCTGTGTAAAATATGGAGTAAAACATTGCCGGTGATGTTTCTCAGAGCAACCAATCAGATCTTGGCATTTGTTGTCTAACTGTTGAAATCTAATTGCTGATTGGTTGTTCTGGGCAACATCACCAGTAATGCTTCACTCCACATTTAACACAACATGATAAATAGGTCCCTAAGGGTAGGACTACATGGACGTTTTCGGCGTGATCCGATGTGCTGCAACAAAACGCATGCAACAAAAATAAGGCATGCATTGTCGCATGGTGTCGCAGCGTTGATCCAACGTGACACGACTTTCGGATGCAGACGCTGCATCTGACAGTCCAAGAGGACATTTAGGGGCATATTTATCAAGGGTCGAATTTTGAATTGAAAAAACTGCGAAATTTGAATTCAAAAAGACCAACCGAAATGTAGACTTTTTTTTGATCGAATAGGTCCGTATTCAGCTGAATTTGAATCGTACGAATCGAAGGAATAGAGCATTCAATCATATTCGATTGAAGTTTTTCCCCCCAAAAAAGGAGGCCCCCCATAGGCTAAAACAGCAATGCGGCAGGTTTTAGACGGCGAATGGTCGAAGTCGAATTTTTAAAGAGACAGTACATTATAAATTTCGATATTCGAATTTTATTCAAGTTCAAATCGAATTTCGACTATTTCCTAGTTGAAGTACACAAAAATAGCTCGAAATTCAAAATTTTTTCATTCGAAAATTCACCTCGACCATTGATTAATCTGCCCCTAACTTTTGAAATCTAATTTCTGATCTGGTTGTTCTGGGCAACATCACCAGCAATGCTTCACTCCACTTTTTACACAACATGATAAATAGGTCCCTAAATGTCCTCTAAGAGAAAGCAGGTGGGCTACCAAATGAAGACAATTTGCCTGGATTTATAAAGAGATCCAAATAAAACAAAAGAAAACGCACTTGCCCGTGCCATGGCCACTTCTCCACTGTGTCCACTCCCAATACTGGTCTCCATTCCAGTAGACATCATATGTGGGGGGATTTAGTGGTTGAGGAAACCATTCCACACGTATGGAGTAAAATCAAAATTCCAGCTTTATTTGGTAATTAAAACAACAAACAGGCATCTATTACAGATGTACTCCTACCCTATGACATGTTAGATCACCTGACGCATTTCATGCCTCTTTCTGGCACGTCATCAGAGGTGAGGTCACAGGAAATCCTGTGCCTTATATATCTGTATTCAGTAAAAAAATCCCAAGTATAAAAAAAGTATAAAAAAAACAAGAAAATATACAAAAATTGTATATATATATCGTCCCTTTTATAAAATGTATAATGAAACCATAGAATTCTTAATGAATCAAATGAAAATTGAGCATAGGACTGGCCAGATATGGGATGACTTTGACGTAGTTGGCCAGCTTAAATATGTTGCAATATATGGACAAACAATCCCTGTTTTGTTTAAAGGGTAAGGCATTTTTCGGTAGCAGTATGCACAAAGTGTCTCTGTCTTAAATATGTTGATAATGGGTTGAGTGCAGAGGAATCTTGTATTTGTCTATATGTATTTTGTGGTCACACCCTCATTGCACCCCCGCCTAATGATTTTAAAAACTAGTGGTGAGCACAACTTTCCCTTGTTTGTTATAGTTCTACAGGAGCAGTGACCAGCTCCATGTTGTAGCTCCCACCCCCTCCAACTATAGTCAGGTGATCCCACTGGTGTCTAATAAAAGGGCAGCCAAGTTTGGGAGTTTTACTTTGAAAGCAGCTAGTAAGTTGCAGGTAAAACGTGTTCGTCCCTTTTATAAAATGTATAATGAAACCATAGAATTCTTAATGAATCAAATGAAAATTAAGCGTAGGACTGGCCAGATATGGGATGACTGTGACGTAGTTGGCCAGCTTAAATATATTGCAATATATGGACAAACAATCCCTGTTTTGTTTAAAGGGTAAGGCATTTTTCAGTAGCAGTATGCACAAAGTGTCTCTGTCTTAAATATGTTGATAATGGGTTGAGTGCAGAGGAATCTTGTATTTGTCTATATGTATATATATATATATATATATATATATATATATATATATATATATATATATATATATATTCTTGCTTGTTACAAGTCATATTGGTCACAACAGATATTATCCTGATATAATAAATATATTGTCCTTACTTATCCTTAGAACCATCGTTATTCACTTGTAAATGATAAGGTATATGCATTTATGGGGTATTATACATACATTAAGGCTAGAAAAAACACGTTACTTCCCAGTCATTATTGAGACCATGTGGATCCCGTGTCTTTAAAGTAAATATCCAATAAATTTCTCTTTCATCAATTATTCTCTTAATATCGCCTCCACGTGGTCCCAACTTGACTTGTTCTATACCTTGGAACTTAATATGCCACAATAAAGCCACCCCCATGTCTACGCATAATATGTTTGCCAATAGCAGATGTTCTTTTGTTTGAAAAATTTGTTATTTTATCCAAGTCTATGGGTGTCAGATGCTCTCTTGCTCTCTCTTTAAGTGATCTATAGGTTCTACCCTTATATTGTACCCCACAACTGCAAGTCGCTAGATAAATAATGCCCCTTGAATCACAGTTTATATAACTCTTTATGGGAAAGGTCTCTCCTGATATCATGCTTTTTTACCAATATGTGTTTGCACACTTTGCATCTATTTTTCCCACATTTAAACGATCCTTGTTTTGCTAACCAATTTTTGTTTCCTTCTATTTGTCTAATCTTAGGTCAATATAAGCTTGGTGACACGTCATTAGAAATAGTTCTATCCCTTCTGAATGAAGGTGAAGGTGAAGTAAGTATTCAGAAGGGGTAGAACTATTTCCAATGACGCAAGTAGCAGTCGCACCCTGTGAGCCCTGGAGGGATCTGTCCATAAGTTTTTCCAGTGGTGTAACTAGACACCCGAGGGCCCCGGTATGAAAATTTACATCTCTGCCTCACACCCCCCCCCCCGGCCATGGTCTGGACCACAACCATTACTGACCTAATATAGGATTGAATTTAAAAATGAATCGAATTATAGAATGGAAAAATAAAATACAGTTGATGTGTTTATATTTTTTTTATAAAGGGCTTAGTGCCGTATAAATGAATGAATGATTTATGAACAGACAATTGTTTGTTGCTTTGTATGAATTCATTGACTGATAAGATTAGGCTAAAACCAGTTAAATGGCATCCGTCCCAGACCAGGGAATTCGTATCCCAAAACGGTTTGGGAAAAAATTGAAAGTAAAAGTTAGTTGATGCAGTTCAAAATCTAGACATAACTGAAATTAAATTGAAATTTAAATTGCAATATGTGCCAGTAAAGTAAAACATGTGCCCAGGTCTAGACCTGATTTAGTCCTGTTAGATTTCACCTGGGCAAATGTACTAACCTCCGAAAATTCGCCAGTGACTGCTTCACTCACAGCGCAACACTTCGCCAGGCGTAGATTCACCAGGACAACGCTACTTGTCTAAAATCCTAAGTTGCGTCCAGAGCACCCAACACTGGCACAGTTTCCCTAGCGTTACTGCGGCAATCGAAGTGAAGTTGCGCTAGCGTTAGCTAATTTGCATACGGCGGGAAGTTAAAGTACAATGGATGTATATGTTGCAGCAAATACATTACATTACACAAGCCTGGGAAACCTTAATAAAATTAAATAGAGTTGTTATATTGCCCTACACATGAGCCCAGTGTATAGTTTATGTGCCATATGTTAGGAAATGTAGCCGGGTCCCCCAGAAAAAAATGACGCTCTTTTTCAGCCTTTTGGGACTTGGAAAAATGTTCAACTTTTTTTGAGGAAGTCCTATCTACTCTATTGCACTTCGTCTGGTCTGAGGCAAGTCTGGTGCAAGAGCTAACGTTCAGTAAAATCCGCATCTTAGTGAATTTGCGTAGTTACGTCCATTCGCCAGAGCGCAACTTCGCCAGGCATTAGGGAGCGAAGTACCGCTAGAGCAGGGATCCCCAACCTTTTGTACCCGTGAGCAACATTGAGAAGTTAAAGGAGTTGAGGAGCAACACTAGCATGAGAAATGTTTTTAGGGTGCCAAATAAGTGCTGTGATCGGCCATTTGTAGCCCCATGTGGATTGTAAACCTAAATTGAGGCTCTGTTTGGCAGTGCTCCTGGTTTTTATACAACCAAAACTTGCCTCCAAGCCTCAAATTCAAAAATAATCTCCTGCTTTGAGGCCACTGGGAGCAACATCCAAGGGGTTGGAGAGCAACATGTTACTCACGAGCTACTGGTTGGGGATCACTGCGCTAGAGTCTATCTCCTTCGCTAGCGAAGTTACGCCTGTGACCGTTAGTAAATCGGCGAAGTAACGAAATGACGTCACACTGGTGAATTTTCATTAGCGTTAGTCACTTCGCCCTTTAGTAAATCTGCCCCGTGGAGCCTAATTGCTGACAGTTCTTCAGTTTAGATACTAATTCCTATTTCTAAATCTATAGGAAGCAAGTAGTATACATTCACATACATATACTATGCACATAGGGAAATAGTAAGTTAGGCTGAAAAAGAAACACGTCCATCAAGTTTAAGCTTTTAAAGGAGAAGGAAACCCTTTTGGCGCAAAACCCCTCCGCCACGTAGGCCCCCCTCCCTCCTCCCCCCGGGCAAATGCCCCTAACTTGTTAGTCACCCCTCCGTGCAGGTCCTCTCTTGCCGAGTTCACGGGCGACATCTTCATCTTAGGCGCTCCTCTTCCTGTACCAATCGGCGTTTGGCGGCACATGCGCAGTAGGAGGCATTTGCCGGTTGGATCTACTGCGCATGCACCCGAATTTCACAAAGTTTTCGATTTCTTTTTTTGGAAACTTGGTGACTTTCGGCGCATGTGCAGTAGATTCAACCGGCAAATGCCTCCTACTGCGCATGCGCCGCCAAATACAGGAAGAAGAGCGACTGGGCAAAGATGGCGCCTGTGAACTCGGCAAGAAAGGACCCGCATGGAATATAATCAAATAGAATTTGGACTATTCCCTTGTCGAAGTACACAAGGGATTTAGGGATCTCAAATGACCCAGAACTTATAGCAAATGTGCAAGTCATTGAACCCCTGGTTAATAGTGACCATAATGTTATATCTTGTAATGTCTGGTGCAAAAAACAAAAATATACTGGGGCAACAAAAACCATGAATTTTGCAAAAACTAATTTTAGTGCCTTGAGGGCTGCCCTACAGAGCATTGATTGGGGCATTAGGTTTTCAGCTAAAAACACAGAACAGAAATGGTTGTCCTTTAAAATGATATTAAATCATTACTGTTCTCAATTTATTCCCTTAAGGAGTAAACGTAGAAGCTCTAAGAATCAACCTGTGTGGATTAATACAGAAGTAAAGAAGTTAATGGGAAAGAAGAGAAAGGCATTTAAAAACTTCAAATCTGTTGGGACAGAAGCTGCATTTAATGAATATAAACACTGTAATAAATGTTGTAAATCAGCAATCCGGAAGGCAAAGAAAGGAAATGAAGAGTTAATTGCGGTGGAGGTGAAAACTAACCCTAAAAAGTTTTTTAAATATATTAATAGTAAAAAGATGCAGGTTGAGAGTGTTGCTCCATTAAATAATGGTACCAGTATGGTTGTAACAGATACAGATAAGGCAAATGTGTTAAATCAGTTCTTTTCTTCAGTGTATACAATAGAGGAGTCTGGGTTCACAGGGTCGCTTAATAACTGCACGAATGGTTCAGCTCAGTCTAGTCAGTGGCTGACTCAGGATATGATTCATAAAGCTTTAATACAAATTAATGTAAACAAGGCTCCAGGGCCTGATGGCATACACCCCCGGGTTCTAAGAGAGCTTAGTTCAGTTTTAGACCAGCCCCTATTTCTGATTTTCTCAGATTCACTGTCATCTGGTATGGTGCCTATGGATTGGAGAAAAGCCGATGTTATTCCAATACTGAAAAAGGGATTACGATCTCAGTCTGGCAATTAGAGGCCAGTAAGCTTGACATCTGTGGTGGGCAAATTATTTGAAGGTTTGTTAAGGGATCACATTCAAAATTTTGTCCTAATGAATGGCATTATGAGCAACAATCAGCATGGCTTTATGAAGGATAGGTCATGTCAGACGAATTTGATTGCATTTTATGATGAGGTAAGTAAGATTCTGGATAGTGGGGGGGCAGTAGATGTGATCTATTTGGATTTTGCCAAAGCGTTTTATACTGTGCCCCACAAACGACTGCTTTCTAAACTAAGGTCTGTTGGGCTTAATGAAGTCATTTGCACATGGATAGGAAACTGGCTACAGGATCGGGTACAGAGGGTGGTTGTTAATGGCACATTCTCTACTTGGAGTAAAGGTGGCCATACATCGCCAAACGAGCGGATCTCCCTCCGATATGCCCACCTTGAGGTGGGCAATATCGGGCAGATCCGATTGTGGGCCCTAGGGCCCAACGATCGGATCCTAGCATTCGGCAAACGGGCGGTCGGATCGCGGGACCGCATCAACGAACAGATGCGGCCGCGATCTGACGGGATTTTCTGTCCCATCCGATCGAGATCTGGCCGACTTTTGGCCAGATCTCGATCGGGGAAGCCCGTCAGGGGGCCCCCATACACGGGCCAATAAGCTGCCGACACAGTCTGTCGGCAGCTTTTATCGGCCCGTGTATGGCCACCTTTAGGTTCTTAGTGGGGTCCCTCAGGGCTCAGTATTGGGTCCACTTTTATTTAACTTGTTCATTAATGACTTAGGGGAGGGTGTTGTAAGTAATGTATCAGTGTTTGCAGATGAGACAAAACTATCAGCCCAATTATTTCCATCCAGGATGTGGCACTTGCAACAGGATCTTGACTAACTGGCAATCTGGGCAGCTAAGTGGCACATGAGATTCAATGTAGATAAATGTAAAGTCCTGCACCTGGGATGTAACAATATCCACTTATACCCTTAATGGGACTGCACTAGGCAAATCCATTATGGAGACGGAGCTTGGAGTCCTTGTAGATGATAAACTTGTCTGTAGCAAGCAATGCCAGTCAGCAGCATCAAGGGCAAATAAGGTCTTGAGCTGTATTAAATGGGGCAGAGAGTCACGGGAGGAGGGGGTCCCACTGTATAGAGCACTGGTAAGGCCCCATCTAGAATATGCCGTACAGTTTTGGTCTCCATCACTCAAACAGGACATTATTGTATTAAGTGTTATCAGTGTCCATGATTTTGCCATTTTGGGCACACACAGTGCTCACTGCCCCAAACATCAGTGGCTCTTGCATAAATTATATGAAATGACAAACATTTTATAACCATACTGTATAAATACTAGTTACTGGTGGGTAGTTCTAGTTTAGCTGCCTACAGTAAATGCTCTTTGCACTGCCACTGTAATGTCAACTCCTTTCTTGCTTTTTGCTACTGTCTGGGTCTGACCTAAAGCTGAAGTTCCTCCTGTTGAAGCTTTGCAACTATGAACCAAAAAATAATAAATACAGTAGGACTGCAATGTTTAACATTAAACCATTTTACTGCAGTTGATGTGCACTTCATTAACCCTAGAGATGCCTGTATTATGGGTAGGGATGGGCAAATTTGTCCCGTTTCGATTCACCATGAATTTTGTTACTTTCACGCGAAATTCTCAAAACTGGCGAGAAATTCCTAAAACTGTGAATTTGATGCCGGCGACAATTCAAAGATGATGCCGGCGCCCATTAAAGTCAATGGGCGTCTGTTAATCGTCAAACCCTTTGCACCCCGGTAGTTACGCCACTGATTTTTGCCATTTATCAACTGACAGATCAGAAACACTTAGGGGCAGATTTATCAATTAAAAAAAAAATTTGAATTTCAACCTATTTTTTTGTGAACTTTGACTAGGGAATAGTCCAAATTAGATTTGAAAAAAATGTGAATATCAAAATTTATCATGTACTGTCTCTTAAAAAATTCTACGTCGCCATCTAAAACCTGCCGAATTGCTGTTTTAGCCTATGGGGGTACAACACGAAAAAATCCGATGGCACACAGGACTGCAGGAAATCTTCCAAATTTTATTTCAAAGCAGAGTACAAATGCAACATTTCGGGGAATAAAACCCCTTTGTCAAGCATGCATGCAATTTCAGCCATCTGGTTGCTAGGGTTCAAATTACCTAGCAACCATGCATTGATCTGAATAAGAGACTGGAATATGAATAGGAGAGGCCTGAATACAAAGATGAATAATAAAATGTAACAATAACAATACATTTGTAGCCTTACAGAGGATTTGTTTTTAGATGGGGTCAGTGACCCCCCCTTTGAAAGCTGGAAGGGGTCAGAAGAAAAATGCAAAGAATTAAGAAAAACTATAAAAATTGCTTAGAATTAGCCATTCTACAGCATAATAAAAGTTTATAAGAGACTCGGTGGCCCATGTTAAAAGTTTCACCTTACAGACCGATTTCCAGTAAGACAATTGTTCTTTAGTGATGGGCGAATTTATTCGGCAGGCGCGAATTCACGCGTTTCGGCGTCAAAATTTTTTTTTTAGAAAAAACGGACGCTGGCGCCAAAAACGGGCGCCGGCGTAGAAAAAACGGGCGCCGGCGTCAAAAACGGGCGCCGGCGTCAAAAACGAGACGCCGGCGCCGTTTCACGAATTTCGTGCAAAATTCGCCAATTTTTCGGCGAAACGGCGCAAATTTGCCCATCACTATTGTTCTTTACTATTTATTCTCACTTGATAATTATCACACAGGCCTCACCCGCTCACTGGTGTTTGGGAATATTGCTCATTGGTGTTTTCTATTCCCTCCAAGGGTAAATTATTAACTGATGTACATGGCAGTAACCAGCAGTCACAAGATTGTATCGCATCCAAAATGTTTTCTCATGAGGTTGGTAGAATAAAAAGACGGCATCTTACCCTGAAGCAATCTTACATGTAAGCAAGGTATAAAGTTGGTATTTCGAAAAACAAAAATAGTAGGTAAAAATTTGAGATGTTATATTTGTATAAACAACTCATGCCTAACTCGTTTGTGTTAGGCTATGCTTATGACTAAGGGGCAGATTTATTAAGGGTCGAATATCGAGGGTTAATTAACCCTCGATATTCGACTGGCGAATAAAAATCCTTCGACTTCGAATATTCAAGTCGAAGGATTTTGCGCAATTCGTTCGATCGAAGGAATAATCGTTCGAACAATTAAATCCTTCAAATCAAACGATTTGAAGGATTTTAATCCATCGATCAAAGGATTATCCTTCGATCAGAAAAAACTTGGAAAGCCTATGGGGACCTTCCCCATCGGCTAACGTTGACTTCGGTGGCTTTTAGGTGGCTAACTAGGGGGTCGAAGTTTTTTCTTAAAGATACAGTACTTCGACTATCGAATGGTCGAATAGTCGAACGATTTTTAGTTCGAATCGTTCGATTCGAAGTCGAAGTAGTAGTCGAAGGTCGAAGTAGCCCATTCGATGGTCGAAGTAGCCAAAAAACACTTCGAAATTCGTTTTTTTTCCTCTATTCCTTCACTGCAACTTAGTGAATGGGCCTCTAAGTGTCCTAATGACACGAAACGCATTGTGTTCATGATTTGTTGTTTGATACAAATAAAACAAGGGCCCGAGTCTACAGGAACAGAACAAGAGTTGCAGCATATGCATTACTCATGCACTTATTATCCATTCACTAACTCATCATACAGACTAATCTATTATTTAAAGAAATACGCGTATAGGACCTGTTATCCAGAATGCTCAGGACCTGGGGGTTTCTGGAAAACAGATCTTTCTGAAATTGGGATCTTCATACCTTAGGTCTACTAGAAAATCATATAAACATTACATAAACCCAATAGGCTGGTTTTGCCTCCAATAAGGATTAATTATATCTTAGTTGGGATCAAGTACAAGTTACTGTTTTATTATTACAGAGAAAAAGGAAATCATTTTTAAAAATATAGATTATTTGGAGATGAAATGGAATGCACTTAAGGGATTTAAGGTCTGCTCTGCAACAATTTCCACTATGTTACAATGCCTCAAAAAAAAAGTACCTCAACCCACTGGGAGTTATTTATTAAAATCCAAAATAATCTCATTATTTTCTGAAATATACTCCAACCAAATCCGCATGGGTTATTTCCCCTTATTTATCAATACATTAGTATAACTGTGCAAATGAGCAGAAGCAGTTTAGGAATAAAAGTGCCGGTGTAGGTGCGATTAAAAAGAAGTCCATTGCAATAACAAAGCACAAATATTTTAGTATGAACAATAAGGGTCGAATTGAAAAAATCAACTTTAAAAATTTTGTTACGAATAATTTTTAGTGCACTTTGACTATCGAATAGTCCAAAATTCATTTTGAATTGAAAAAAATGTGACTGTTCGAATATCAAAGTTTATCATGTACTGTCTCTTTAAAACTTCGACTTTGACCATTCGCCAAGTATAACCTGCTGAATTGCTGTTTTAGCCTATGGGGGACCTCCTAAAACCTATTTGGAGTCAATTGGTGGACTTTGAAAATCTAAGTTTTTTGGGGGCAAATCCTTCGATTCAAATTCGATCAAATGCGGTTAAACTTCGGTTCGAACGATTCGAATGCAGCCTATTCACCGGAAGTTAAAAACGTTGATTTCGATTGGCCTTTTTTTATTTGAATTTTAAGTTGATGGGAGTTTCCAAAAATTCCCATCACCTCGAAATTCGACCCTTGATAAATCTGCCCCTAAAAGTTTGAAAGTGTTGATATTGTAGTCATTTCATTTTACATTCCACCAAGTTTATACAGGGAGACAGCTATTCCGTAATTCGGAGCTTTCTGGATATCGGGTTTCCGAATAAGGGATCCTATACCTGTATAAAGCTCTGTCTGCTGCACTTGTGTTTTATTATTTGATCTTAGTGGTTTTCCCCTGAGGTGAAAGTCCACGGTGTCCAGTAGGTAGTGCCTTTCATGCAGCAAAGGGGATTCGGGCCCTGTATTGAGAAGTATTATGAGAGTGTACCATGATAGGGTTACATGAACATATATTTAGACTACTGCTCTAATAAAATAAGAAATAATACAATAAAAAAACGATTGCAAATTGTCCCAAAATATCACTCTCTACATCATACTAAAAGTTCATTTAAATGTGAACAACCCCTTTCAGGGAAAGCAACCACAAGTTGCAAATATCAAAATCCCAGCAGACACATTAGTGCCAGGATATGGCAGGTGATGGTGCCTGAGGCAGCAACAGTGGAGGAGGAGGTGAGGGGAGTTGTACGCGAGGGCCGGCTGGTGAAGCGAAGGGTCGTGTAATATTAACTTGGGTGGGAGTTACTGCTTGGCTCAGCTTTGAGTCCAGATAAACAGAATAGTATTTGGTAAATTAAAAGCATCAGTTGATGCTCCAGCAGAATTCTGCACTGAAATCCATATTTAATTTTGAAATCTGACATGGGGCTAGACATATTGTCAGTTTCCCAGGTGCCCCCAGTCATGTGACTTGTGCTCTGATAAACCTCAGTCACTCTTTACTGCTGTACTGCAAGTTGGAGTGACATCACACCCCTCCCCCCCCCAGAAGCCTAACAACAGAACAATGGGAAGGTAACCAGATAGCAGCTCCCTAACACAAGATAACAGCTGCCTGGTAGATCTAAGAACAGCACTCAATAGTAAAATCCAGGTCCCACTGAGACACATTCAGTTACATTGAGTAGGAGAAATAACAGCCTGCCAGAAAGCAGTTCCATCCTAAAGTGCTGGCTCTTTCTGAAATCACATGACCAGGCAAAATGACCTGAGAGGCACCTACACACCAATATTACAACTAAATACACTTGCTGCTTCAGGAATGACATTTTATATTGTAGAGTGAATTATTTGCAGTGTAAACAGTGTCATTTAGAAATAAAAACTACATCATAAAAATCATGACAGAATCCCTTGAAGTTCAGATTAGTAACGAATAAATGGACAATACAAATCTCCCTCCGGATATTAAACAAGGGTGCAGGGAGTTAACTTGGAGATGGAAATCCAGTTCTTTCAGGCTCAAGTACCGGCTTCTGGGCTTCTCTCTTTAGCACCTAATATGTCCTGTAAATAATTACTAAATATCAATTACATTCTATAAATGCATTACTTTTGTACGGCAGTGGGATAGGCCGACTTTTACAGCCTGTATGACACCGGGATGAGTGAATTTATAATGAATTCACCATAGGAGGGTGTGGTGCATATAAAAGGGACTATCTACCCTGTGCTATATAAGAGCCTGGATTGCGGAAAACGCTCATTCATTCCTTGACCGCCAAAGAGAAGCAGAACTACCAGCTTGTGAGTAACCAGCAGCTTCACAAGGAATCCATCTCTGTCCCTGGCAGCTTATTCCCCAACCCTCAGCAGCAGCAGTGCAGGATTATTCTACAGACATCAGAAAGTTGTGAGTAATGGAGACCGAACTTCCAATTTAGAGAGGATCATACTGAGAGTGTCCAGTTAAATCTTGGTGCAGCCACAGCCAGATTAGAGAAGCGAGTACATTGGCAGAGACTTTTCTTTATCCCTGATTTATTGGCACAAGCAGAGAACATGAGGAAGAGATGACCTGCATTACTGTATAGCTATTGCCCTTCTCTGGGCATCACACGCATTCTAATCACTTATGTCGGCAATTCTTATCTCTGTTAAAGGGGAACCGGCACCAAAAAAAAAGAAGCTTTGCTATGTTGCATGGGGAAGCTGAGAAATGGAAAATGTATTTGGTACAAAGAGCCAGGAAGGGGTAAAACAGAGGCTGTGGTTGGGGTTTTCATCTGTGGCTCAATGACTGGAACCAAGCCGGGCATGTATGCATGTATTTTTTGGGCTATGGAGACTTGCATGTGATAAGAAAGGTTGATAACAGGGTAACCGGGGGATAACTGCAAGTGGCTGGAACATACCTGATTTCCTAGTGTTGCAGGTAAAAGGTTAATATTAAAAGCGACAGTCCACCTTGCTCAACATGAGTGTAACGAAAATGGCTTGTGCTGAACACACGTCTATTGTTTTACTCATGAAAACTCTGGGTTTTTTTGTTATATCTTGAGTAAAACAGGACAAACGGGGAAACTGAAGCAGCATAGCACCCCTAGAATACTGACACCCCAAGCCTGAGTCTCGGCACAAATCTGGGCCACTCCAAAGTCCTGCTCCAGGGAACTGTGTGGTTCTCCACTAGTGGGTCACTATGAAAGGCAGGGCAGGAGCTGCCCGTGTTCTAATAGTCTGTGTGGGTCCAGTCTGTATGGATCCAGTGTGTGTGGGTCCAGTGTGTGTGGGTCCAGTGTGTGTGGATCCAGTGTGTGTGGATCCAGTGTGTGTGGGTCCAGTGTGTGTGGGTCCAGTGTGTGTGGGTCCAGTGTGTGTGGGTCCAGTGTGTGTGGGTCCAGTGTGTGTGGGTCCAGTCTGTGTGGGTCCAGTGTGTGTGGGTGACTGGATGAAAGACTCATTGGGCATCAAACTATGTTCAATTATACTGATCCCCTGCACCACTAAACATTATACACATGCGTCTGGCACTTCTCATATATCTATGTGTATCTACAGAGAAGGGGGGGAGAACAAAGATTACAAAGTGTAAACATTTACTGTATATATAGAATGACATGTGTTAAACAGGAATGTTTGATGTAGAAAAAAAAAAGTTACTTTGTAGCCGCAGGGCTGTTACTCAGTTTCCAATAGACTGTGATGCCCAGAATTACACAACCGCAAATATAAACTTGGAAAATTACAATAGTGTTAAAACCAGGAGTGCCCATACTTTACTAATCAAAGGTCTACGTTTAGTGATGTTGTCCCATTGTGATCTACATCCATAGTATTATTGTTAGCATTCTGTTCCATGGAAAATATTACTTAAATATTATATTGATTTCTAAGAGAATTTATTTTGTATATTGCTATATTTCAGAAACCACTTTTTCTTATGTAACCTTAACAGATTAAATATCTGAATGGAAATCATTAAAACAAGAGTGATATAGACAAGCTGCGCAGAGGGGTGAGTAACAAGTTAGGGGCATTTGCCCCGGGGGGACAGGTAGCCCAGGGGGGAGGAGGGAGGGGGCAACACAGGGGAGGGATTTTGCGGCCAGGGAATTTCCTTCTCCTTTAATAGGGAATAAAGATAAATATATAGGAAGGTCAGTGATCCCAATGTTATTAATAGGGAATAAAGATAAATATATAGGAAGGTCAGTGATCCCAATGTTATTAATAGGGAATAAAGATAAATATATAGGAAGTTCAGTGATCCCAATGTTATTAATAGGGAATAAAGATAAATATATAGGAAGGTCAGTGATCCCAATGTTATTAATAGGGAATAAAGATAAATATATAGGATGGTCAGTGATCCCAATGTTATTAATAGGGAATAAAGATAAATATATAGGAAGGTCAGTGATCCCAATGTTATTAATAGGGAATAAAGATAAATATATCGGAAGGTCAGTGATCCCAATGTTATTAATAGGGAATAAAGATAAATATATAGGAAGGTCAGTGATCCCAATGTTATTAATAGGGAATAAAGATAAATATATCGGAAGGTCAGTGATCCCAATGTTATTAATAGGGAATAAAGATAAATATATAGGAAGGCCAGTGATCCCAATGTTATTAATAGGGAATAAAGATAAATATATAGGAAGGTCAGTGATCCCAATGTTATTAATAGGGAATAAAGATAAATATATAGGAAGGTCAGTGATCCCAATGTTATTAATAGGGAATAAAGATAAATATATAGGAAGGTCAGTGATCCCAATGTTATTAATAGGGAATAGAGATAAATATATAGGAAGGTCAGTGATCCCAATGTTATTAATAGGGAATAAAGATAAATATATAGGAAGGTCAGTGATCCCAATGTTATTAATAGGGAATAAAGATAAATATATAGGAAGGTCAGTGATCCCAATGTTATTAATAGGGAATAGAGATAAATATATAGGAAGGTCAGTGATCCCAATGTTATTAATAGGGAATAAAGATAAATATATAGGAAGGTCAGTGATCCCAATGTTATTAATAGGGAATAAAGATAAATATATAGGAAGGTCAGTGATCCCAATGTTATTAATAGGGAATAGAGATAAATATATAGGAAGGTCAGTGATCCCAATGTTATTAATAGGGAAAAAAGATAAATATATAGGAAGGCCGATATTTTTTTCTAGAAAAGGTGGCAACCCTACTTGTGAGGCCTGTCTGCCTATGTGATACTTGGATCTAGTGTCGTACAATGCAGTGGCTTTTAGGGGCCTGATTACAGCCTGGCATAATGAGTCAGTAAGTAAGGTATTTGTTCCTGTTCTGTTCTGCAGCGTCCTGAAGTCTAACTGATTGCTTCCATGCAATGTGATCATATACTCATCATGTGCACTGTGCTAGGTGCTGGCTGTTTCACCTGAAACCAGTGGCCCTAATAGAAACAGATAAAAGGGTTTGCTTGCAGATATGATCTTATACTAACCTGTAGCGTATGCGGAGTCTGAATAGAGGCTCACCATAATCCAGTAGCTCTTTTGGACGATATGTATGTGCCTGTGTGTTTGTTTGTGTATATATGAATATAAAAAAATAAAAATAAAAACAATATACCCTCACATAGTCTTTTATATGTAGCACCATGGGTTCTGGAGAAACGTTATTCATTCCCACTATGTACTGTGTTGCTTTATATGGCTCTAATGACAATGAGATCCATTTGGCTCATGCAAGATCTTCGGGCGATTAAATTTGCCAGGTTACAAAACATGATTGGTATAAGCTGTTTAGGATATAGGACTGGCTATAACTGATTAGACTACAGAGGATGAAAGCATCCAATGAGTACTGATTCTTCATTCTTCTTATAAGCCAGTGACCAGCATTATTGAACATGCCTCCTCACGGCTACATCCTTGTTATTCTACCTGTTCTATAATGTCTTAAACCAGGTGACATTTATGTAAAGTGAATGAATATTATTCTAAGCCTTGTTATTTCATGTCACTATTGCTCATTCAACAATACAATGGAATGTTCCATGTTGTGCTTTATTGACTCTTACCCAGTTTTCATGAATGAAATTCTTTTTTGACGTGTGTTAAATAACTTGTAACAGCCTGAAGGGTTTTGGACTCACCAAGCCAATTCACTGTTTAGAAGGAGGGAGAGAGAGGCCAGTGTAAAGTTAATATTTATAGTTTTTTTCTATTTAAAGGATAAGTAAACCTTAAAAATAAGTGAATGTAAAATTGATGAGGGGGCTATTCTAAGCACTTTTGTAATGGACATTCATTATTTATTTATTTTTAATTCCAATATATTAAGGGATACATGTACATGAACATCAGCCTCTTTCTTTCTCCTGACAACTTCCTTGACTACTTGCTGGTCAGACTGGTGGGAAACTGACCAGCAGGTGGCGCTGTTGTAACAAAATTCATTCATAGTAACAGTACATGTATCCTTTAATATCTTGGAATTAAAAATAAATAAATAATGAATGTACATTGCAAAAGTGCTTAGCATAGCCTCCTCATCAATTCTACATTCACTTATTTTTAAGGTTTACTTATCCTTTAAGAAAGAGATTATATTTAGTTGTTTGTGCAGAAGGGTTTTTCCATTTAAAAAAGGGGCCCTCAAATCGACTTTAAAAATCCCTGCAATTTGTTTCATCAAGATGTTAAATTCTTATCCCTAGTTCTGTATTTATGAATGAACCCACACTGGGGGGAGGGGGGCATTTATCCAAATTCTGAGTTTAATGGTTTTAGAAACCATGAAAAAAAAAAGCTCATCTTCTCTAAAACCACAAATGCCAAATAATGTATTAAAAGATCTGAATATAAAAAGCATGAACGAATAAAAATGCGGAACTACTAACCTGAAAAGATCAAAATGCTCATGCCATGAAAAATTAAATAAAAAAACACAAACTTCTAAAACATTGAATAAAAGAAATGTTTACAGTTGGATAAAGGACAACTCCCATTTCACACATAGGAGATAACATGAGAAATAACTGGTGCCGTTTGTGAAGTGAAAGAAACATTTAAGTTTTGGTGTTTCTGATCCTGATTTATGTTTTTCCTTCTCTTGCAGATACAACGTGGGTCACACGAGCAATGATTTTCTTTCTGTTGATCAATGTTGTCTTGTGTAAGTGCAAAATCCCAATACTCATATTATTATTGTTCGAATTATAAACTCGAGGCTCATACACCCCTACCAACATGAACACTTTTACTGGAATAAGATGGAATGGGACTCAATGATAAGAACTATGTGTGCTATGGGCCACAACACAAACATTAAAGGAACAGTAACATAAAAACATATATTTTAAAGTAATGAAAATAAAATGTGTAGTTGCTCTGCACTGTTAAAACTGATGTGTTTGCTTTAGAAACACTACTATAGTTCATATAGCAAGAAGCTGTTGTGTAGCCATGGGGCAGCCATTCAGGCACAGGATACACAGTAGATAACAGATAAGTACTACTATAGTTTATATAAACAAGCTGCTGTGTAGCCATGGGGGCAGCCACTCAAGCACAGGATACACAGTAGATAACAGATAAGTACTACTATAGTTTATATAAACAAGCTGCTGTGTAGCCATGGGGGCAGCCGTTCAAGCACAGGATACACAGTAGATAACAGATAAGTACTACTATAGTTTATATAAACAAGCTGCTGTGTAGCCATGGGGCAGCCATTCAAGCACAGGATACACAGTAGATAACAAATAAGTATTACTATAGTTTATATAAACAAGCTGCTGTGTAGCCATGGGGACAGCCATTCAAGCACAGGATTCACAGTAGATAACAGATAAGTACTACTATAGTTTATATAAACAAGCTGCTGTGTAGCCATGGGGCAGCCACTCAAGCACAGGATACACAGTAGATAACAGATATGTACTACTATAGTTTATATAAACAAGCTCCTGCGTAGACATGGGGGCAGCCATTCAAGCACAGGATACACAGTAGATAACAGATAAGTACTACTATAGTTGATATAAACAAGCTGCTGTGTAGCCAGGGGGCAGCCATTCAGGCACAGGATACACAGTGGATACCAGATAAGTACTACTATAGTTTATATAAACAAGCTGCTGTGTAGCCATGGGGGCAGCCATTCTACATATGGCTACACAGCCATGCTCCCATGGCTACACAGCAGCTTTTCTATATAAACTATAGTAGTACTTATCTGTTATCTACTGTGTACTCGCAATGATAATATAGTTTTCATGTGTTATGGGTATTTATTTATTCTGCATACGGTACTTTATATACTGAGGTGTATAACTATGAATACAGTCAGTGTGCTCTAGGCTTAAGCTTTACTTAATCAAATGTAGAGTGGTATCACATAGCTTTAAAGGAACAAATTAGAGTGTTTAATACACGTGATAAAGCAGATTATACATAGTATATATGAACCGGTATGGCCAGGGCTAAAGTTGGCCAAACATAGGGAGATCCGCTCGTTTTGTGATGTCTCCAAACGAGTGGATCTCTCCCCAATATCCCCGTCCTAAGGCCCAATGAACAGATCACAACTAGAAGAAAACGGGCAGTTGTATCAAGGGCCACAATAAACAAACTGATGTGGTCAGACGATCCAACAAGATTTTTACCCTACACTATCGACATCTGGTTGACTTTCAGCCAGATATTGATCGGGGAAGCCCGTCAGAGGGCCAATAAGCTGCGTCTTCATCCGTCGGCATCTTATATCTGTCCATGTATGGGGGCCTTAAGGTGCGTCTGATGCAATCACAAGCTCTTTTTATTACGCTCATTTTGCCTTTTGTTTATAGCAAAAGAATTTCAAGATAATGCAATCCAGGAGACACACAATGGCAGGAACCCACAGGGGAATCAAGGTAAGTTTCCATGTAAATGATAAACCAATGATAAAGGAGCAGTTGACATTGGAATCATTTAAAGGAGAAGGAAAGGTTAAAACTAAGTAAGCTTTATCAGAAAGATCTATATAAATACACCAGTAACCCCTCAAAGTAATGCTGCTCTGAGTCCTCTGTCAAAAGAAACATCACATTTCTTTCCTTCTATTGTGTACTCATGGGCTTCTGTATCACACTTCCTGTTTTCAGCTTAAACCTCCAGGGCTAGGGCTTGAGCATGCTCAGTTTGCTCCTTTCTCCCCCTTCCTGCTGTAATCTGAGCCCAGAGCTATGAGTGAGCAGAGAGAGACTCAGGCAGGAAGTGATGTCATACCAAGCTAATATGGCAGCTGCTATCCTAAACAAACAGAGAGTTTCTAGAGCTGTTTACTCAGGTATGGTAAAGCATTCTGCAGAATAAATATAGTCTTATAGCTTGTACTATTGTGGCTAATCTATTGGCAATACTGCTTTGGAAGTTTTCCTTCTCCTTTCAAGTTATTTATTTCTTTGTTCTTGGTTGTGCAGCTCCTTTTTGGTTCTGAGATACAGCTGGAATAGGAAAACCACTTTCTCCCAGTATTCAACAGTGTGTTAGTAAGCCAATGCTCTTTATTTTGATGACCAAATGGTTGCCTCCACATGGCTGTTCTGACCTATTAGAATAATCACAAATATAATATATTAATTTCCTGCAGAATTACCTTCTGTGAGTATGTCTCATATATTCACCCATATGGGGGCCAGAGTCTGTGCTATAAATAGATGTTGCTGGTCCTATAACTTTATTAGGGCTCCTACCCTATATCCTTATAGAAGATATTCTGCACAAATGTATTAAATATGAACATAAATTTGGCACCTTACTCACTGCTTAGTGTTTATCTGCCCCTGCAATTACACCCACATGTTTTTGTTAAAATATAGGTACAGGTATGGGATCCGTTATCCGGAAACCCATTATCCAGAAAGCTCCAAATTATGGAAAGGCCATCTCCCATAGACTCCATTATAATCAAATAATCCAAATTTTTAAAAATGATTTCCCTTTTCTCTGTAATAATAAAACAGTAGCTACTTGGATCTTGATCCCAACTAAGATATAATTAATCCTTATTGGAAGCAAAACCAGCCTATTGGGTTTATTTCATGTTTACATGATTTTCTAGTATGAAGATCTAAATTACAGAATGATCCATTATCCAGAAAACCCCAGCATTCTGGATAACACGTCCCATATGTGTATTAGGAAACCCTTGCCCTTTTCATGGACTTAATGAAATTGTATAGTTCTGTGTTGCGCTGCATGGAAATAAATCCCAGACATTTGGGAAAGTACCAGTAATTACTAAATCCCTAATGCTGTGTGAAATATTTGGCTGAATACTGAACCCTCATTTGCATATGTTAATTAGGGGGGAAAGAGACATTATAAAATACCTTGGTTGTGTGATGAAAAGTCACGTGATTTTTTTGGATTCGGTTCTGCCAGGCACTTGGATTTGCTCGAATTCGAATACTGCTGAAAAAGGCTGACTCTTGGCCAAAACATGGATTTGGCATTTGTCAGCAGTAATTCTCATAAAATTCAGACTACAGGTATGGGATCCATTATCTGGAAACCTGTTATCCAGAAAGCTCCAAATTGCGAAAAAGCAATCTCCCATAGACTCAATTTTTTCCAAATAATCCAATTTTTTTTATATGATTTCCTTTTTCTGTGTGATAATAAAACAGTAGCTTGTACTTGATCCCAACTAAGATATAATTAATCCTAATTGGAGACTAAACCAGCCTATTGGGTTTATTTAATGTGTATATTATTAGTAGACTTAAAGGGATACTGTCATGGGAAAAAAACATTTTTTTCAAAATGCATCAGTTAATAGTGCTGCTCCAGCAGAATTCTGCACTGAAATCCATTTCTCAAAAGAGCAAACAGATTTTTTTATGTTCAATTTTGAAATCTGACATGGTTCTAGACATTTTGTCAATTTCCCAGCTGCCCCAAGTCATGTGACTTGTGCTCTGATAAACTGCAATCACTCTTTACTGCTGTACTGCAAGTTGGAGTGATATCACCCCCTCCCTTCCCCCCAGCAGCCAAACAAAAGAACATTGGGAAGGTAACCAGATAACAGCTCCCTAACACAAGATAACAACTGCCTGGTAGATCTAAGAACAACACTCAATAGTAAAAACCCATGTCCCACTGAGACACATTCAGTTACATTGAGAAGGAAAAACAGCAGCCTGCCAGAAAGCATTTCTCTCCTAAAGTGCAGGCACAAGTCACATGACCAGGGGCAGCTGGGAAACTGACAATATGTCTATCCCCATGTCAGATTTCAAAATTGAATATAAAAAAAAATCTGTTTGCTCTTTTGAGAAATGGATTCAGTGCAGAATTCTGCTGGAGCAGCACTATTAACTGATTCATTTTGAAAAAAATGTTTTTTCCCATGACAGTATCCCTTTAAGTTATACTAAATTGCAGAAAGATCCCTTATCTGGAAAACCCCAGGTCCTGAGAATTCTGGATAAAAGGTCCCATACATGTATCAAGATTTCATCAGGAAACCCCAGTTTCCTGCATCTGCTCCTATGTTTTTTTTAATTCCCATAAACTGTGATAAAGAGAAATTATAGCTTGGTGTCCTCTATAAAGGCCTCTCACACCCAAGTTTTCTAATTTGTTTACAATGTTCTTTTTTCTGGAATATAATAAGATTTGTCCATGGGTATTCCTGATAAGAGTATAGAAGAATAAACTGAAAGTCTATTTGCTTCTGTCCAATGCAGCTTCTCTTGGCCAATGCCGGCAGTACTTGTTCTGTAGCCAAGGGGAAGAACTGTGGGACGACTATTTGGTCATCACAAACGGAATGGAGAGAAAATACTGCCACTTCAGAATGACAAAGCCTAATGGTATCGCAAACTGCACCCGAAACACCACTGTGACTCTGACTTATGACACTTGTCTGCTCTTGGAAACAACGGATATAAAGGATGGCACTTTGACTTTGGAATATGGCAAAGGACACAAGGGGCAGTTTGCACACTCCTCGCTCATAGGTAAGTTGTTTTCTAAAGGAAAAGTACAAACATTGTTGTGAATGCCTTTTACAGAAGCAGCAACATTGCAGGTTGTTTTACCTTGAATATAAGAACAAAAATGCTGCTGCACAAAAGCCTTAAGGGCAATGGCACACGGGGCACTTTGTCACCTGGCAGAGACTGGCAGTTGCAGTGGGCACAACATTTGAATCTCATAATCATATGAAGCTGCATTCTTCTGCATTTTTTTGTGTTGAATAAGTATTTTCGGGCATTTTGCCATCTGTCCGGAGTGTGATCTCCCTACAAGTCACAAGCACCGGTGTGCCCTTGCCCTCAGGCGTAATGTTTTTATCTGCCTGTTGGGGTGAAGGTTAATTAATGATCTGGGAATTCACACACTCATTTAAGCATCTTCCATAAATTGGATATAATTTCATTAAGCATTTCATTAAGCTTTACTTGGGCAGATAATATTACAGGTATGGGATCCGTTATCTGGAAACCCGTTATCCAGAAAGCTCCGGGTTACAGCAAGGCTCCATTTTATACAAATAATCCAAATTTTTAAAAATGATTTCCTTTTTTCTCTGTAGTAATAAAACCATAGCTTGTACTTGATCCCAACTAAGATATAATCCATTCTTATTGGAGGCAAGACAATCCAACTGGGTTAATTTAATGTTTAAATGTTTTTTAATAGACTTAAGGTATGAAGATCTAAATTATAGAAATATCCCCTATCTAGAAACCCCCCTGTCTCTAGCATTCTGAATAACAAGTCCCATACCTGTAATATTATTGTATTGTATGCGACTGTGAGACTGAAATTTAATTGTAAGCTCCTCTGGAGCTGAGAATTAGGGTTGCCAGTTTTACCTGTGGGTAACTCTGGGTAGCGGGGTCCATGATGCAATGGGGTGGACCGATGATGTGAGGGGGGCTATGATGTGGCGATCAGCGATTGGTCAATCTCCGAGAACCTTGCTTGGTTAATTTAGAAAACAGGGCAGGCAGTTAAGGGATGTCCAGGTTACAACCCTACTGAGAATATTGTGGCCAACTGAGCTTTCTCCATAAAACATCTAAAGCAAAAGTCACTTCCCAATTAACCAATAAACATGGGACTGTGTTATGTCATTAAACTGTCCCCTAATTCTTGTTCATTTCAGGGTTGTGCGATGTTGGCAGATATGAACCTGATGCCAGTGGGTTGGCTCGCCCATCACCAATTGGAGTTGTTGGAGGCATCTTGATGCTTGTGTTATACCTTATACTTTGGATATAAGAAATACATTAAAAAGTATTTTCAGCACTTTCTTCTGCCTTGACCCAATTTGTTTTTACCCAGGATTCATGAGTACTTTCTCTTTCCAACAGGAACCAATCACGAGGCTC
Organism: Xenopus laevis; assembly: GCF_017654675.1. NCBI lineage: Eukaryota > Metazoa > Chordata > Amphibia > Anura > Pipidae > Xenopus > Xenopus laevis. The sequence goes on along the minus strand of NC_054383.1, from coordinate 133,731,179 downwards.
CTCTAAGTGTTGAGTATGGGGATTCAATTAAATGGTTCCTTGGACAATCCCATGAACTATTCCCGTGACTATCTGTTCTCATACTATACAATTTAACCCAGTGCGGTATACAGAGTATAAAGTTGTATTTGTATAATGAGAATTCAGGCCCCATATTCTGCCAAAGGAAAACTTCACAAATTCCAAGCTTTTGGGTTTTTCTTGGGAGAGCATCGCTGATAATTCTCTTTATTCCCTTTGATTCATATTACCCCATTAACCACAATTTTCCATCATTTTAGTTACATTCGTTTTCCAAGCTAAAGCTGGTGAAATCCACAAAGCTGCCCTATTAGCTCATCACATGTACCATTGCCTGTATTCCAGCAAACCAGATATTGCTACAAATCATTATGTTTTACAGATAAAGGAAACAGCTATATATATATATATATATATATATATATATATATCTAACAAGACCTCTCTATTATGTGTTTAGTGTGGAACGCTATGAGAGAAATAGACACGTACCCACTGAGGACATTGAAATGGGAGGCTAAGGAGAAGAAGATGGAGAAGACATGGCCCAGACAGTAGAATTATTAAATTTTGATGCTAATTGCACTGGTTTCTGTGCTGCCATGTAGTAGTTATCTGTATTAATTACTAATCAGCCTTATATTGTGACATTTCTATTCTATGTGTACTGTATATTGTGAGTGGGTCCCTAAGCTCAGTAAGTGACAGCAGCACAGAGCATGTGCAGTGAATCAGCAGAAAAGAAGATGCTACTGGGGCATCTTTGGAGACACAGATCTTTACTGCTAAAGGGCTGTGGTTGCCTTGGGCTGGTACAGAAGCACAAAACATCATGTACAACATTTCTACCTACTTCTCCTTTAATTACTATAATGATGTATGACCAGGGCTGAAACTAGCAGCAGGCAGTTTTCCTTTGCTGATTGTGAAACCTCCTTACCTCAAGGTCTTTTAATGGCCTGCGTTCCATCTCAAGTCACAGTTTAGCTCAGTAATGGTAAATCTGTATGTTCACTTTTTATTCCAGGGTAATTCGTGGAGCATTACCTAATCCTGTATACAAATTGTATTCTGTTTAATAACATAATGTGCCTCATTTGGCCTGTGCCTCATTTATAAACGTGCCACTTTCTTTCTGTGGGTAAATGTTTAGCTGTTGCTGCCCTGCTGGGTTCTTACTTCATATAAATACTGATTATTATTATTATTATTATGCCTTATATTATTTTACTGTTGAGCTATTACATATTTTTAATGAGAACAGAGGGATATCACAGGAAACATGTTAACATGTATTTTGTTTGGAACATCTCAAACCAGGGCTAACAAACAATTCTGTATTTACCTGGGAGAAATTTCTTTTGGATACGGAGTGGAGTGACTTATCCTTTATATAAGTTCATCATTTTCCCCATTCTCTTACTACAAAGAACTGGAGGAAGAATAAAAATCCTGAACATCCTGTAAAATAAATCCTTATCAACGGCGCCATCATATTCGGTTTGCTTTTGAATCACATGACTCATTTACAAAGAAATAATGGAAAACTATGACTGGAGCCTCACGCATTTCTGTGTCTTTATAGTTCACAATAGAAGATTTTTCCCTATGTATTTGTATAATGTCTGACCCTCAAAAAAATCTAAGCCTGTGTATTTTACCGTTTCTTTATACCTATGGAATTTACTTTCTAAGCATTATACTATACAGGTATGGGATCCGTTATTCAGAAAGTTCCAAATTTCAGGAAGGTCAGTTCCTATAGAGCCCATTTTTATCAAATAATTAAAATTTTAGCTTTTTCTGTGTAATAATAAAACAGTCGCTTGTACTTGATCCCAACTAAGATATAATTAATCCTTATTGGAAGCAAAACCAGCCTATTGGGTTTGAATAATATTTAAATGATTTTAGTAGATTCAGGGGCAGATTTATGAAGGGTTGAATTGAAAATTCAAATTCGAAATTCAAATTTAAATTTTTATGGTCAAAACTGTTAAATTCGACTAGATTTTTAAAAAAAAAAAAAAAAAAGCAAATTTGATTTTCGAGATTTATCATACTTTATCATACCCTTTAACTCAAATTTGACTTTTTGCCACCTAAAACCTGCTGAATTGCTGTTTAAGTCAATGGGAGAGGTCCAGGGATCAACTTTGAGTTGTTTGCAGCCTTACTGACATTGACTATTTCAAATTTGAATAGAATTCGATTTGATTCGAATTTTCAAATTAGATTTTTCAAATAAATTTCGATTGGTCGAATTTTGAGTTCATGGGAGTTTTTAAAAACTCGACCCTTGATAAATGTGCCTCCTCATGTAAGGACAATTACAGAAAGACCCCTTATCCAGAAACCCCCAGGTCCCGAGCATTCTGGATAACAGGTCCCATACCTGTGAATATATATCCTAGCTAGGGATGTAGCGAACTGCCGTTTTGCCGTTCGCGAACACCGGCAAAAAATGCGAACGTTCGCGAACGGTACGCGAACTCCGAACACCCGCCAAAATCGTTCGATTCGAACGATCGAAGGTTTTTAATTGTTCGATCGAAGGATTTTCATTCGAATCGAACGATCGAAGCATTCGATCGAATGCTTTTCATTCGATCGAATGCTTACAATCGTTCGAACGAATGAAATCGTTCGATTTTTAGCGGTCGAAGGAATTCGAATGGTCGAATGGTCGAACGATTTGTATTCGAATCGAACGCGAACTCAAAATGCGAACGTTCCCAAACGTTCGCGAACATTCGGCGGACGCGAACAGTCGAAGTTCGCGCAAACAAGTTCGCCGGCGAACAGTTCGCTACATCCCTACTTTCTATATATATATATATATAGACAAATACAAGAGGCCTCTGCACTCAACCCATTATCAATATATTTAAAGGATCAGTAACATCAAAAAAATTTTTAAAAAAATCCGTTAGTATATATCAAAAAATAAACACCAACACAAATAAAACTTTAAAATTGCAAAGCCTTTATTAAGGAATAACTTACCGAAACTCCACTTCCTGTCCTGTTCAGAAAAGGCGATGTGGCGACCATCCATTTTGCGGCGCTGGATTTCTCCTCCCTCGCTCTCTCTCATGGTGTACTGACAGCAAGTGAAGCGGCTGCACCTCGATGTGGATGTGCTGCATCAGAAGGGTGATCTCTTACTGCTGCCTCTGGGAGAAGAAGCGCTCACATCGCTTATGTATTGTGTTCCCAAGCACGGAATCCAATAGGCGTATTTCGGTTCCCACAAATAAAGAAATTGCCGAGAGCTGGAGGAAATAGCGCCCAGGGACTGAGAACACGCATTGCCAGCACAACTCAATGCGTGTTCTCAGTCCCTGCGCCTGGGCGCTCACACCGGCGCTATTTCAGATTAGTTCCTTCACCAGCAAATTTGCGCCCATCTCCTTCTCCAGCTCTCGGCAATTTCTTTATTTGTGGGAACCGAAATACGCCTATTGGATTCCGTGCTTGGGAACACAATACATAAGCGATGTGAGCGCTTCTTCTCCCAGAGTCAGCAGTAAGAGATCTAGGAACAGGCAGCAGGAGGAGAGACTGGGCCAAGAAGACAAGGTGCCGTGCGCAGGGGCAGCAGTCACCGGTTCAAGAGGTGAAGGGCGGCAGCAGCAGCAGCAGCAGCATTGTACATCCAGCACTCAACGCAGCAACAGATCGTTCCATGTCACAATGTCTGAGAGCTGTGCGGCAGCAGGAGGCTGGAGCTGAAGAGAGAGAGAGGGGGACGCAGAGCGCAGGGATCAGCCAAGGGGAAGGTGATGTGGCTGATGTGCTGTCCAAGTTCTCCATAGAGTTTGATGTGATCACCCTTCCGATGCAGCACATCCACATCGAGGTGCAGCCGCTTCACTTGCTGTCAGTACACCATGAGAGAGAGCGAGGGAGGAGAAATCCAGCGCCGCAAAATGGATGGTCGCCATATCGCCTTTTCTGAACAGGACAGGAAGTGGAGTTTCGGTAAGTTATTTCTTAATAAAGGTTTTGCAATTTTAAAGTTTTATTTGTGTTGGTGTTTATTTTTTGATGTATACTAACGAATTTTTAAAAAAAAAAATTTGATGTTACTGGTCCTTTAAGACAGAGACATTTTGTGCTACTGCTACTAAAAGATACCTTACCCTTTAAACAAAACTGGGATTGTTTGTCCATATATTACAATATATTTAAGCTGAACAAAGTCTATATATCTGGCCAGTCCTACACTCAATTTTAGACTGATTCATTAAGAATTCTATTGCTTCATTATACATTTTATACAGGGACTAAGTTTTACCTGCAGCCGATGCTAAACCAGTACCAGACAGATTAGAGTCTTTTAATGCCCAGGAGTAGAAGGGCAGGAGTATTCTACAGAAATTCCGAAAATTACCTGTACGATGTTTTCAAGCTAGAAAGGAGCATTGTGAAAGTGCCCAGTTGGTGCCCAAGACCTGGACATAGCCTGGTGCAGCCCCCGCCAGATAGGGATGTAGCGAACTGTTCGCCGGCGAACTAGTTCGCGCGAACTTCGACTGTTCGCGTCCGCCGAATGTTCGCGAACGTCGCGCGACGTTCGCCAATAGGCGTTCGTGTCAAAAATCGTTCGACCATTCGACCATTCGATTCCTTCGATCGCTAAAATCGAAGGATTGTCGTTCGAATCGAACGATCGAAGCCATTGGATTGAATGAAATCATTCGATCGAATGGCTTCGATTGTTCGATTCGAACGAAAATCGTTCGATCGAACGATTAAAATCCTTCGATCGTTCGAATCGAACGATTTTCGGATGTTCGAAGTTCGCGAACAGTTCGCGAACTGTTCGCATTTTTTGCCGGTGTTCGCGGACGGCGTTCGCGAACACATAAACGGCAGTTCGCTACATCCCTAACGCCAGATCAGAGAAGTGATGGTGTATCTTATCCCTTATTTATTGGTACAAGGAGAGAACATGAGTCTGAGGAGTAGAAATACCCCCCAAGGGAAACAGGAGAGGCTACAGAAAGAGATTTCACCTTCCTCTAGATCAGCCGGCAGGTTACACTGAGGCAGAAAGGTTGTAGTTACCTCACAAGGGGAATCTATTTAGGAAACCTCGATTTTTTTATGGTCATGCTTTTTAGGGGGGAAAACTAATTTTTAGAGGGAAAAAAACTCATTTTTTTTGAGATTTATTATATCCTGAAGCTGCTAGCAATCGAAAAATACTCTATACAAAACCTGTCAAGGTCATGTAGAAGTCAATGGTAGAAGTCCCTTGTACAATTTGAAGATATTGTCATCTGCGCTGAGTTTGGTCTGATAATAAAAAAAAATCAGGGTTTTTCGGGCGATAACTCAACAAATCAAACCAATCAAACGACAACTCTGAAAAAGTTGTGCGATTTGACTTTTCGCTCGATTTTGTCGAGTTTGTTTTAGATAAAAAACCATAAATATTTGATATAAAAAGGCTTATTGTCTGTAAGATAAACAGAGAATGAACAGCAGATAAGAGAGAAACTGATTCGATTACAATGGTTGCCTGTGTCAACAGAGATAACAGGGCTCAGATAAGAAGATAATAAAAGATAAAAGGGACTGGCTGCTGAAACAATGTATTTCACGTAGAAACATTCTGCTTCTATCCCGTGAACTTTTATTTTTGTTCACAGTTGGAGGGTTATTTACCAAAACTTACATCTGTCTCATTTTTTTATTAAAACAAAGTCAACCTAAGTCCCATCCATGAATTTACCTCATGTATCAAAAAAACAGGTAAAAAAAAGTCAGATCAGGAAAAGTAAAAAAAAATGTAAACAACAATTTAAATCGTATGACTTTTTTTTTAAAGTTGGTGCCCAAATCACTCGAATATTTTGAGTTGTTGCCCAGAAACCTTTTCAGATACTTTTTCGGATTATTGTACAAACCCAGCGCAGTTGATGATGCCAAGAACATCCTCAATTTGTAAAAAAAGGAACATCTGCCATTTACTTGTACGTGACCTCAACAGATTTTAGATGGTGTATTTTCAGATTTGAATTGTTAGCAGCTTTGGGGGTATAATAAGTCTCAAGTTTTTCCTCTAAAAATTCAAGTTTTTCTTTTTCTCTAAAAATTCAAGTTTTTCTTTTTCTCTAAATGTTTCCCACTTAAAAACTCAACCGTTTAATAAATACAAATAAAATAGTTATTTTGCCTTTACAGAGCAGATGTTCCTCTCAGCATCCCGGAGGGGAGTGGGAACAGATTCTAGTTAAGATGATGGACATACAACAGTTTCAAGGGCAGTGAGTAGTGATGAGTGAATTTTTTCACCAGCCATGAATTTGCAATGAAATTCTGTAGTACGCCATCTGCAAATGGCGCCACTACAAAAAAGTTGCCATAAGAAAAATGACCATTGACTTTGATGCATTTGGACATAAAAGTTGCCATAAGAAAAAACGCCCATTGACTTTAATACATTTGGAGCGAGAAAAATTTTGAATTATTCTCCGTTTTGCCAATTTTGTCCGCAGTTTCGTACATTTTTTTGCAAAGCAAAATAGGACAGATTCTCTCTCTCATCACTAGATGTATTTAGTTGTTTGGGTTGTGTGTCAGTCCAGTAAAGGAAATAATTTCCATCTCCCCTGTCTTGTCACTTGTGGAATGTGTTTCCATTCAATCTTTTGAATTGATTCTGTCTCCCCATGTTTAAGAAATCAAGTTTCAATAGGAGCTGCCACTCTATAATAAAATGATAGACTGTAAGCTCTTTTGGGCAAATTCCTGGGTATCTTCCCCTAGTAGGTTGGGAATTTCCATGCCTTGTGCTGAGCGAATCAGCAATTCTAATGCCGTTATTGACTCCAGGCACATTGCCACAACACAAGTGATGCCATCTGACCTGTAAAACTGAATTACACCCAGCAATCAATTCACAAATAGCACAATACTACTGTAAATTGGTGCATCTTGTGCAAGTTCCACTGGAGAAAATGATGCTGAAAACATGACGGTTGACTTACAAAAATGACACTTAGCACTTTGCACAGCTTTTTTAAGTCTCTCCTAAAAGAATACTTTTGGGTTATGGGAACTTGTTGAGCTCACACATCCTATAACTTTGTCTACAGCAACTGGTGGATCTACAAGGGGATTGTGCCCTGGATCTACATATCTGAGCCCCTCTGTTGGGCACTACCCTCTGTTGGGCACTACCACTTATGCTGCAATTCACTACATCATTCACAGCAGCTCTACCTGCTTACTCATGTCTCCTCACTCCATCATATCCACTGAACGACTCTACTTAGAATCTAGCCCTCCTCTAGCTAATCCTTGTACCTGTTCCTCTTGATTTCCACTGAGCTCTTCTCTTAGCCCACGGATCAATCCTCATTGAGACTCTTTCTCCACCCAAGCCTATGGAATCACATCTACCGTCTTGGAAATCCAATAGAAATAACTCAACCTCCACCTTCCATTTATAAATACTAACGTAAACCCTATGATACCCAGTAAAAAAGCATTGCAACCACCTACAAGACCTTTTATCCCCCAGTTATATTAGCCATCTTACCCACACTTACACAATGTCATTCTATAATTCCAGGCATTAACAATGTACATATTAAAGACTAGATGCCACAGGGGTGTCTACTTAATATTCCCCTAAATCTATATATTGAAAAAAGCTTTTCAACATGATAAATATAAACACAATCTCATTTGGACATTACGGACAAGTCTACCTATTTCCAGCAATTTTTGTATTCATTACATTGTGATTTTGCATTGTACCTAGGGAATGTGATCATGGCAAGGTAGACCATCAAGAGGATCCTACAGAGGATGTTGAGGAGACACAGCCAATGGAAATGCAGTTGAGGCCCAGGAGAAAGTAATGGGTCAAAGGATGGGATCTCAGTATTATCTTCATCAGAAACAAACACAAACCATGACTTGGCAAAAGCAATAAAGAAGCCAAAGCAAAAAAAAAAAGAGGAGTAACAAGGGTTCAGTGAAGGAGCTGAGAGAGACCAAGGTTCCACCATCACATTCTCTATACAAAATTATTTGCTTATGAAGATGATACAACTGCTGAAACCAGGTGACACTTATGTAAAGTGATGATCATTATACTTAAGCTGGCCATAGACGCAAAGATCAGATCGTACGAATCGAGGATTCGTACGACTCTCTTACGACTTTTGGACCGTATGTTCGGACCGTATGTGGTCGGTCAGTCGTCGGACAGGTTTGAAAATTTCTGCCGGCTGCCGATCGTATCTCTGTGTGTATTGCCGATCTGACAATATCCATGAAACCTCTGACGGAAGAACACGACAATATCCATGGCCGCTGATGGAAGTACGTAGGACCCCATAGGTTGAACGTATGGGAACGTTCGCGGCCACAAATTATGGCACAAATCCCTTTTTCCCAAATATGTTACTACATAACTTAACTCTATAGCTGGTTATGAAATGCTGAAACATACTTGAAACTCAACACAAATTTGAACAATAAAAATGTTTATTTCTCGGTCTAACAACCATGACACAATTGTTCTCTGCTGATAAAATCATATACAGACCTACAAACTGAATTTCGTCTCCCAAAACAGGATCATTACAAGTATCTTCAAATCCGCCACCTCCTAAACACATACCAAAAAACCATTCATCGGCAACGCACGCCTTTTGAACAACTATGCTTTCACGCTGCAGGACAAAAAAAAGGCCTATCGAAAGTCTATAAAATAATCTCAACCGACACATCAGAGGTGAAACCAACTCATATCCAGAAATGGGAAAAAGACCTTGAGACAACTTTTGCATTACCACAATGGCTACAAGCAGCCAATGCAGCACTTAAATACTCAAAATGCACCAGCCACATAGAAAACCAAAGAAAAATACTTTTTAGATGGTACAAAACGCCCTCTGTCCTCAACAAAATGAACCCGGACACCTCAGCCAACTGCTGGAGATGCAAGACAATGGAAGGGACTTTGTTCCATATATGGTGGTCATGCAATTTAATTGCTCCCTTCTGGAGAGAGGTTTCACAATTAATAAATGAAGCTACCACTGCCCCAATGGTACTAACTCCATCACTAGCATTATTAAACCATGGATTACAAGATATTCCTATTGACGACAGAAAATTGATTTTTCACATTCTCACCTCAGCCAGGTTACTAATTCCAAGACTGTGGAAAAAGACTGAGATACCTAAGAGAGACAGCTTAATTAATCTCACAGACTCTAATCTTGCTTACGAAAAACTTACAGCAACAAGCGTTCAACAATTAACAAAAGAAACCATCACCTACCTTAAATGGCAAAACTGGAAACTCAACTATCATAATGACCAATTGCATTCCAGCAGAGACTTGATTCAATACAGTGATAACCATGTATGGACTTCCATAGTAGTAGCTCCACCGTCAATGTATTAAATATGCATTAAGGAACATTTCCCCCCTCCCCTCTTCCCCCCCCTCTCTCTTTCTTTCTCTCCTCTCTCTACGTCTTCCTTCAACTGTTGATTGATTAATTATGAATCTGAATAACTCAATAAAAAAGTTAAATATTAAAAAAAAAAATGTTTATTTCTCATACTCTCGGTTTTGTTTGATAAATATATCACAATATATTCAAATATTGATAGCATTGTGACGATATTAGAAAAAAAAGCTGGGTGCTGTGTGCAGCAAAGACTGAGGCCGTGGACTCTAACGCTGCAGGCTCTGCATGAGCAACTGGGACGCACTGTATGTATACACGTCTCAACGTCTGAGGTTTGCAACAGACGTCTTTTGAAAAAACACATTTGAGAGATGTTACAAGAAATATAAGGCTATTAGAAAAAAAAATGCCGTATTATGAAGATATTAGAAAACAAAGCTGGGTGCTGTGTCCAACTGTGGGCCGTGGACCCAAACGCTGCAGGCTCTGCATGAGCAACTGGGACAAATAGGGGACAATGAGGCTTCTGCTGGGGCTTCTGCTGAGGCTTCTGCTGAGGCTTCTGCTGGGTCTTCTGCTGAGGCTTCTGCTGGGGCTTCTGCTGAGGCTTCTGCTGAGGCTTCTGCTGGGTCTTCTGCTGAGGCTTCTGCTGGGGCTTCTGCTGAGGCTTCTGCTGAGGCTTCTGCTGGGGCTTCTGCTGATGCTTCTGCTGAGGCTTCTGCTGAGGCTTCTGCTGGGGCTTTCTGTGAGGTCTATAGCAGAATCCTCACTTGGTTGTCTTCGGTTTCTTTTGGCAAGAAGTCTTGCTTTCTTGATTTGTTCTAAATATAAAAGACAGAATGATAAGCAGAAAGGAAAACATAGCTGCGTTATAAAGAACGAACGTGGTTATTGCAAGTCAATATTATGGTTTCAAGAGCACAATGGAATGTTTTATGTTCTGCTGACGTTTTATCCATGAATACATTTCACTTCTGTGTCCCTTAAAGGAGCAGTAACATCAAAAAATTAAGTAGCCATGGGGACAGCCATTCAAAGGAGAAAAGGCTCAGGTTACACAGCAGATAAACTCTGTAGAACATAATGGTGTTATCTGTTATCCACTATTTAACCTGTGCCATATAGACTTTTTTCAATTTCCACCATTGCTACTCAGCAGCTTGTTTATATAAACTATAGTAGTACTTATCTATTATCTACTGTGTATCCTGTACTTAAATGGCTGCCCCCATGGCTACACAGCAGCTTGTTTATATAAACTATAGTAGTACTTATCTGTTATCTACTGTGTATCCTGTGCTTGAATGGCTGCCCCCATGGCTACACAGCAGCTTGTTTATATAAACTATAGTAGTACTTATCTGTTATCTACTGTGTATCCTGTGCTTGAATGGCTGCCCCCATGGCTACACAGCAGCTTGTTTATATAAACTATAGTAGTACTTATCTGTTATCTACTGTGTATCCTGTGCTTGAATGGCTGCCCACATGGCTACACAGCAGCTTGTTTATATAAACTATAGTAGTACTTATCTGTTATCTAATGTGTATCCTGTGCTTGAATGGCTGCCCCCATGGCTACACAGCAGCTTGTTTATATAAACTATAGTAGTACTTATCTGTTATCTAATGTGTATCCTGTGCTTGAATGGCTGCCCCCATGGCTACACAGCAGCTTGTTTATATAAACTATAGTAGTACTTATCTGTTATCTACTGTGTATCCTGTGCTTGAATGGCTGCCCCCATGGCTACACAGCAGCTTTTTACATGAACTATAGTAGTGTTCTGAAGCAAACAGATCAGTTTTACCAGTGCAGGGCAACACTACATGATATTTTCATTACTTTTTATCACTTTAATTTTTTGGTGTTACAATTCCTTTAACTGACTCAAGGGTTGTGACTCATAAAATAATTTGTCTCATCGCTGAGAGGGAGAGGCTGATGCAAAGCTAATATTTACTGCTTTGTTTTGAAGGGATTTTCCATATAAAAAAATCTTCTTTAAAAAAAACCCTTTGATTTGTTTCATGGAGATGCCAAGAAATCAGAATCCAGTAGCAGATCTGTATTAATAAATGAATCCACATACAGAGTAGAAAAATGATGAGCAATTAACTAAATGCTGATATGTGCTCCACATACATTTACATTTAGATATCATTGACCCTTTACTTTCATTCTGCACGATTTCCATAAACCATAGTTATTAAAAAAAAGACAGGGGCGCAATGAAGGTGAGGGCCGGGGCGCCCCGGCTGAGGTGGGATCCTGCCCCCCTCCCTATAAATAAATTTGCGAATCGACCGCGAAAATTCGCGTCAAAAAATTCGCGGTAAAAATTCGCGTCGTTTTGCGAATTTTTCGCCGTTTCGCGAATTTCGCGCGAAATTCGCTAATTTTTCGGCGAAGCGAAACGGAGCAAATTCGCCCATCACTAGCAATAGAGAATAGTGTATTTTACCACTCATGTTATTGCCTAAGGGAAAGTTTTTACAGGAGATAAGTCGTGTCTAGTGATGGGCGAATTTGCGCCGTTTCGCTTCGCCGAAAAATTCGCGAAATTCGCGAAACCGCGAAAAATTCGCAAAACGGCGTCTCGTTTTTGACGCCGGCGCCCGTTTTTGAAGCCGGCGCCTGTTTTTCCGACGCCGGCGCCCGTTTTTGACGCCGGCGACTTTTTTTCGAAAACATTTTTTTTTTGATGCCGGCGAATTTTTACCGCGAATTTTCGCGGGCGTTTCGTGGATTTATTCGCTCGGCGAATCGCGCAAATTCGCCGCAAATTCGCGCCTGGCGAATAAATTCGCCCATCACTAGTCGTGTCATAGCCCTAAAGGAACAGTGCCAAGACCTGGATATTGTGCCAAGACCTGGATATTGTGCCAAGACCTGGATATTGTGCCAAGACCTGGATATTGTGCCAAGACCTGGATATTGTGCCATGACTTGGATATTGTGCCCGTGAGATGATACGCGGGCCAAACAAAAAAAGCATGTGCAGGAAAAAGTCCCAACAAAATCATGTGCCATATAGATAGATTTTAGAATAGACGATGGGAAAACGTGACACTTTGAAGATCATGAAGGCAAGAAACATCTCCAAGTTGTTAAAGGGACATCTGTCATTGACTTTTACATTGCACAGGTTTTAGTCGGAGTATTTTCAGATTCTAATTTTTAGCAGTTTTGGAACATAATAAACTTGATAACGTTTTTTATTTCCTCTTAAAATTCATTTTCCCCCCTGAAAAAACTCGACCCGATTGACATGTCGCCACTGAGGGCATTGAAATGAGAGACCATGAAGAAAGAGAAGCAGGAGGAAATATGGCCCTGACAGTGGAAGACTCATATTAGATTTATGCCATAGGAAAGAGCAGTGGATATGCAGTCATACTGGTTCCTTTGAAGAAACCCCATTTTGGCCGTTATATTGTGACATATTTGGGCTTATTTACATGTCCAAAGTGATGGACACACAACTGTGCTCTCTTAGAAGGTGGTTAGGTTGAAAAAGGCATAAATGTAACAAGCCCAACACAATCTTCTAGTTGATCCAGAGGAAGGGTAATAGGGATGTAGCGAACTGTTCGCCGGCGAACTAGTTTGAGCGAACTTCGACTGTTCGCGTCCGCCGAATGTTCGCGAACGTCGCGCGACGTTCGCCAATAGGCGTTCGCGTCAAAAATCGTTCGACCATTCGACCATTCGATTCCTTCGATCGCTAAAATCGAAGGATTTTCGTTCGAATCGAACGATCGAAGCCATTGGATTGAATGAAATCATTCGATCGAATGGCTTCGATCGTTCGAATCAAACGATTTTCGGATGTTCGAAGTTCGCGAACAGTTTGCGAACTGTTCGCATTTTTTGCCGGTGTTCGCGAACGGCGTTCGCGAACACATAAACGGCAGTTCGCTACATCCCTAAAGGGTAGTGAGTTCCCAGCAGGGACAAGGGAAGCACATCCTCATACAAAAACAGCTCAACCAACCTCTGGAGTAGGGATGTCGCGGACTGTTCGCCGGCGAACATCGACTGTTCGCGCTCGCCGAATGTTCACGAACGTCGCGCGACGTTCGCCATTTTGGGTTCGCCTTAGCTGGCGCTTTTTTTTGACCTCTCACCCCAGACCAGCAGATACATGGCAGCCAATCAGGAAGCTCTCCCTCCTGGACCACCCCCACACCCCCTGGACCACTCCCCTTCCATATATAAACCGAAGCCCTGCAGCGTTTTTTCATTCTGCCTGTGTGTGCTTGGAAGAGCTAGTGTAGGGAGAGAGCTGCTAGTGATTTGAGGGACAGTTGATAGTAACTTTGCTGGCTAGTAATCTACTTGATACTGCTCTGTATTGTAGGGACAGAACTCTGCAGGGATTTGAGGGACAGTGAGTTTAGGTTAGTTAGCTTTGCTGACTAGTAATCTACCATCTACTACAGTGCTCTGTATGTAGCTGCTGTGGGCACTGCTTCTGAACTCATCTGCTGACTGCTGTAATAACCCAATAGTCCTTGTAAGGACTGCTTTTATTTTCTTTTTTGTTTTTTTACTTTGCTACTATAAGAGCCCAGTGCTATTAGTCTAGCTGTGTTGGGGAGTGGGACTGGTGTGCTGCTCCTCCTAGTAGTTCACCACTACCAGCACCAACCAGAGTCAAAATTGTTACAAAGTATCTTATTTGCACCTGTGAGCTGTTCTGAGCTCTCTGCCAAAAGCTAATTAAGTTAGAAACTGTTTTTTTTTCTGGCTGTTCAGTGCAGAGAAAAGAGGGACTTTCCAGTACAAAGAGGGACAGGGGGTTGAGTGGTCAAAAGAGGGACAGTTGGGAGGTATGCAAGTGCCACCTAGCTGTGTGAGCTTTTTCACATTCTGTCTAAATAACAATAATAATTCCGTGTCCGTAAACATCACCTGAGTGATGTTTTTACAGCAGCAATAATATATTCCGTATCCACTACTGTATACGTTGCCCTTGCAGGCATTGTTTGCCCAGTCTTTAACCAAGTGCCACCTAGCTGTGTGAGCTTTTTCACATTCCGTGTCCAGAAACATCACCTGAGTGACGTAGTGTGATTTCTGCCCTTTACAGCACAAAACGCAGCGCTGTGTCAACAATGTATTTTTCAGATCCCCCTCTGGCATGCCACTGTCCAGGTCGTTGCACCCTTTAAACAACTTTAAAATCATTTTTCTGGCCAGAAATGTCTTTTTTAGCTTTTAAAATTCGCCTTCCCATTGAAGTCTATGGGGTTCGCGACGTTCGCGAACCATTCGCATTTTTGACGCAAGTTCGCGAATATGTTGGCGAACTTTTTTCCGACGTTCGCTACATCCCTACTCTGGAGCAATTACCAAACAAACCTAATGATGTGTGACCTTTCTTTGTAGATTTCTGGGTAGATATACTTAGATCTTTATGTATCACCAATCATTATTAGGCTTTTAATATCAAGATTATGTCACATAACAAACAAGGGAAAGTTGTGCTCACCCCTAATTTTTAAAACCATTAGGTTGGGGTGCAATGAGGCTGTGACCACGAAATTCACATAGACAAATACAAGAGTCCTCTGCACTCAACCCATTGACAATACATTAAAGGGATACTGTCATGGGGAAAAAAAAAATTCTCGAAATGAATCAGTTAATAGTGCTGCTCCAGCAGAATTCTGCACAGAAATCCATTTCTCAAAAGAGCAAACAGATTTTTTTATATTCAATTTTGAAATCTGACATGGGGCTAGACATATTGTCAATTTCCCAGCTGCCGCCAGGCATGTGACTTGTGCTCTGATAAACTTCAGTCACTCTTTACTGCTGTACTGCAAGTTGAAATGATATCACCCCCCCACAGCTGCCAAACAACAGAACAATGGGAAGGTAACCAGATAACAGCTCCCTAACACAAGATAACAGCTGCCTGGTAGATCTAAGAACAACACTCAATACGATTCGTACGATTCGTAGGATTTTACTTCGATCGTAGGATTGTCAAATTCGATGAAAAATCCTTCGACTTGGATATTCGAAGTTGAAGTATTTCAATTCAATGGTCGAATTTCGAAGTATTTACCACCTCGAAATTCGACCCTTGATAAATCTGCCCTTTAGTGTAGGATGACTTTGACGTAGTTGGCCAGCTTAACTATATTGCAATCCCTGTTTTGTTTAAAGGGTAAGGCATTTTTAGTAGCTTAAGGCACAACATGTCTCAATGTCCTTAAAGGGATCCTGTCATCGGAAAACATGTTTTTTTTCAAAATGAATCAGTTAATAGTGCTGCTCCAGCAGAATTCTGCACTGAAATCCATTTCTCAAAAGAGCAAACAGATTTTTTTATATTCAGTTTTGAAATCTGACATGGGGCTAGACATATTGTCAGTTTCCCAGCTGCCCCTGGTCATGTGACATGTGCCAGCACTTTAGGAGGGAAATGCTTTCTGGCAGGCTGCTGTTTTTCCTTCTCAATGTAACTGAATGTGTCTCAGTGGGACATGGGTTTTTACTATTGAGTGTTGTTCTTAGATCTACCAGGCAGCTGTTATCTTGTGTTAGGGAGCTGCTATCTGGTTACCTTCCCATTGTTCTTTTGTTTGGCTGCTGGGGGGAAAAGGAGGGGGTGATATCACTCCAACTTGCAGTACAGCAGTAAAGAGTGACTGAAGTTTATCAGAGCACAAGTCACATGACTGGGGGCAGCTGGGAAACTGACAATATGTCTAGCCCCATGTCAGATTTCAAAATTAAATATAAAAAAATCTGTTTGCTCTTTTGAGAAATGGATTTTAGCAAAGAATTCTGCTGGAGCAGTACTATTAACTGATGCCTTTTGAAAAAAAAAATTTTTTTCCCATGATAGTATCCCTTTAAGTCAGTTAATTATTACAGTAGCCTTTACAGTTACAGTCACCCTGTCAGTAACATTATCCCATTATCGACTGACAGATCAGAAACACTGATATAAAGAGAACAAAATTAATACATTTATATTTTGAAAGCTGCACATATTTTAGAATGAAAGCTCAGCTGTTTCATATTGTTTCTCTATATGTCAGTTATTAACTTATTATTAACCAATTTACTGGCTGACAGGTGGTTCAACCTTCCGCTTTATAAGAGCGAACGGTAACTGAGTCTGTGAATCTGAAGAATTTGCCTAAAGCCAATACCCACAGAAACTTCCTGCCCTTCTATAAATTCCTGCCCTTCTATAAATTCCTGCCCTTCTATAAATTCCTGCAGGTTTTTTCACTCCAAAACTAGTTATTGATATAGTCAATGTAAACTGACTAGTGATTGTCAAATTTGCGGTGTTTCGCTTTACTGAAAAATGTGCGAAATTCGTGAAACAGCGAAAAATTCACGAAATGGCGCCGGCGTCTCGTTTTTGATGCCGGCGTCCATTTTTTGATGTCACGTCCGTTTTTTTTACGCCAGCGGGCGTTTTTGACGCCGGCGTCCTTTTATTTCGATGCCTGCGAAAAAAAATTTTGAGCCCCGTGAATTTTCGGGGGCGTTTCGTGAATTTATTCGCTGGCAAATTATTGGCCGCAAATTCGCCCATCACTAAAACTGACAAATTATTGCACACACATTCTTCTCACTTGTTTATTTCTGCCCTCTGAACAAAAGTACCCGGGTGAGGTTATGTTGTATCCAAATTTATCCTTTTTCTCAGTAATAATAAAACAGTCGCCTGTACTTGATCCCAACTAAGATATAATTTATCCTTATTTTACCGTATATACTCGAGTATAAGCCGACCCGTGTATAAGCCGAGGTACCTAATTTTACCTACAAAAACTGGGAAACCTTATTGACTCGAGTATAAGCCGAGGGTGCATTCCAGTACACATGAGATGCAATGCGAGAGAGAGAGAAACAAAAGAACTTGACATTCCATACTCTTATTGGGAGTATATGCTGTTGAACAATGACAGACAGGGTTATAAGTCACTAGGAGGACAATGTTAACCTGAAACTCAGCAGCTATTGCAACTACAACTCCCAGAATCCTTTAGTGACTCAGACTGGCAAAGGCTGCTTGGAAATGCAGTATATAGTTAAAAGTTATCTGGCTGAGCCATGCTAACTACAGGTGACTTCTTGCCCTGCGGCTACTGCCCCCTCCCCCCCAGCAAGGCCTGTAGCAGCTACCGGTACTCACATGTAGCTCACATGGGCTCCAGTGGCTTGTCTGGCTGCGTGCTGGGGGCATCCACATTCTCTGTCGGCGTGTCGGCGGCTGTTGCGGGTCCGGGTTTGGGGCCGTGGAGGAGCCACTGTCTCACCAGTGTTGCGATGCGGCTGCTCCTCATTCTCCGTGCTGCTGTCGCATGTGTCATTTCGCTGGCGGGTTCCGGTGGTGGCAGGTAGATGGGGGCAGGGGCGGGAGCAGTTGCCCTGTAGGGTCCTGTCCGATGGGCCCCGCTGTGGTGCCAGATCGGGTCCCCTGGCCAGGCGCCGTGCAGCTTAGCAGGCAGCAGGCCCTGTGGTGAGCGGGAGGACTGACAGCTTGAGCCAGCCAATAGTATGGTGAGCCAGTTGGTTCGCTGTGTGGGCGGAGCTAGGCAAGTAGTATAGGGCCAGTGGGATGAGCGCGCATGGGAAGCCACTGCCGCATGGAGGAGATTACATGAGCGCGCTTCAGGTGATTGTGCACATCGACCCGAGTATAAGCCGAGGTACACTTTTTCAGCACATTTTGGATGCTGAAAAACTCGGCTTATACTCGAGTATATACGGTAAGCAAAATCAGCCTATTGGCTTTATTTAATGTTTACATAATTTTCTAGTAGATTTAATGTATGAAGATCCAAATTACAGAAAGATCCGTTATCCGGAAAACCCCAGGTCCCAAGCATTCTGGATAACAGGTCCCATACCTCACTAACTCATCATGCAGACTAATCCACAATTTAAAGGAAGATCTAAAAGAAAACATCTATAGGTCTCAGTATAACTGGAATAAAGTGTGCTTTGGTGGGGAGAAAATTGCACAAATCATGACATTTTTGCCCAATGCATTGGAGTAAAATGGGAAGGCAAATTTACAATATAGTTAAGGGATTTAGGTCCCACTGCAATAGCAATTTCCACTGTGCTAAGAATATAACCCTAACCCTAAAAAAATGTTCCCTCACCTCAACCCAAGTGTGCTTACTATAACCTTAAACTATAACCTTAACCTATAACCTTACAAGGAGAGGGAAAGGCTAAAACTAAGCAAGTTTTATCAGAAAGCTCTATATGAATACACCATTAACCCCTCAAACTAGTGCTGCTCTGAGTCAAAAGAAACACTGAATTTCTTTCTTTCTATTATGTATACATGACTTCCTGTTTTCAGAATAAACTTCCAGGGCTAGGGCTTGAGCATGCTCAGTTTGCTCCTCTCTCCCTCTCCCCTCCCTTTTCCCCTCCCTCCTCCCCTCCCTGCTGTAATCTGAGCCCAGAGCTGTAAGTGAGCAGGGAGAGACTCAGGCAGGAAGTGATGTCACACCAAGCTAATATGGCAGCTGCTATACTAAACAAACAGAGAGAGTTTCTAGAGCTGATTACTCAGTTATGGTAAAGCATTCTGCAGAATAAGTATAGTGTTATAGCTTGTACTAGTGTGGCTCATCTATCGGCAGCTTTCCTTCTCTTTTAAAGGAAAAGTAAAGTCTAAAATAGAATAAGGCTAGAAATGCTGTATTTTGTATACTAAACATAAACATGAACTTACTGCACCACAAGTCTAATCAAACAAATAATTTATGCTTTCAAAGTTGGCCACAGGGGGTCACCATCTTGTAACTTTGCTAAACATCTTTGCCTGACCCTGCACATGCTCAGTGTGGTCTGGGCTGCTTAGGGATCGTCATAAACAAAGCTGCTTGAGTTCAGCATGGCTGGGAAGTAAGGCGGGGGCTCCCCCTGCTGTTCATAAGTATGATTGTTTCTCTGCAGAGCAGTTAGGGACCGTCTGACAATTCCTATCCACAGCAGTAAATGAAGGGAGAATTTCACTGCATACAGTCAGGTTTCTTATAAAAACAGTACACATTTTTTAATTAAAGTATATTGGAGATAGATTTCTTTTTCGTTAAAGAAAGTAAAAATGGGATTTTATTTTTTTGCCTTTCCTTGTCCTTTAAATTAATGAGATGATGTGTGCAAAATGAGTAGAAGCGCTGTAGGAATATTATGAAGACAGACTAGGAGATTGAATGAGACTGAATGCTTCCCCAGTAGCTAACATGCCAATTGCTGGTGGAGTAACATACTGTAAGTGGGGCAACGACTCTCATAGTCTGTCTTCACCATAAAAGTCACTCTGTAGGTGTAGCTACAAGCAGGCCCGGATTTGAGGCACGGCCACATAGGCCCGGGCCTAGGGTGGCGCAATTTCAGGGGCGGCCCAGCCGCATCAGTAACTAGCACTGGAGACTCACGTCAGCCTCCAGTGCTGCTCCCAAGTGTTAAGATGTGGGGGGGGAAGAGGACGGCACCGGGAAGGGGAGGGACATCGCTGGACAGGGGGAAGCGGAAGTGGAGGCGACAGTGCTGGACAGGGGGAAGCAAAGGGGATGGCACAGTGCTGTTCCCGAGTGTTAAGCTATGCGCAAGCGCACGCACAGAAAGCGGAATGCTCTGGAAGGCAAGGGGACATCGCTGGACAGGGGGAAATTGGAAGTGGAGGTAACAGTGCTGAACAGGGGAAGCGAAGGGGACGGCACCGGAAGGGGAGCGGGGGCGATGAGTAGAGCCGGCCTAGTGGCGGCAAGTTTGTAAATCAGGGCCTGGCTACAAGCCAGTTCATTACAATGACAAAGCACAAATATTTTAGTATATTTTATTTATAGAGCCAATAAGTTTCAAAGCCAAAAACTTCCTCTTTTATCTTTCCTGTTTTCTCTTTCCTGTTATGTCTGAGAGCCACATTTACACCCAAAGCCATAAAGGTAATGACACGTTGGGGGCATTTTGTTATATATATATATATATATATATATATATGTGATATCCAGCTCAGTAAGCAAAAGGCTCTGAATTGCCCTCCCAAAAATTCCAAGTAAACTTTGGAGAAGCCGCACACCACACACTCCCAAAGGTTCTTATCCTGGTGCCCAGTGATAGAGGAATCGGCCGCCTCACAACAAGGGTAAGAAGAATTTCACCGGCACACAGGAGTTGCAGTAGCAGGGCAAGCCTTGCAATTTTATTATGCAGTAGTGCATAATAAAATTGCAAGGGCTTGCCCTGCTACTGCAACTCCTGTGTGCCGGTGAAATTCTTCTCTCCCAAAAATTCCCCCAGCACTGTAACCCATGAGTGCAACTATAGGTCCGGCATCAGGGACCACCAATCAAACCCTTCTGGGTACTTACAGCAAACCCCACCATGTCAGGGGCCTGATTCAAGTCAAATAAGCAAGAAACTATTTTCTTCTTCCCAAGAAGGCCTTAGGGCCGAAGGTCAATCTCATTGTTACAACTTGATTTCACTTTTTTTTATCTTGACAAATATTACTGATTGGAAGTTAAATACAAAAGACAGTAACCTTCTCCCCTCCTTAGGCAAATACAAGGGAATATCACCGGGTGTGAGAGGCCAAATACATTTCAATGTCTATGTACTTAGTACTTACAAACTGGAAATATCAAAGAGGAAACTGTGCAAGAAGTCAGCCTTTCCTTTTATATAAATGTTCTAAAAATAAGGGGGAAAATCAGCTTAAAGTAAGAGCAAGAATGAAGAAACAATGCAAGACTTCCCCAAACCCAAAAGGCATTCTTAAATATCCCCTGTATTAACCTTAAAGCGATACTGACACGTTCCTATAAAAATCATAGGAACGTGTCAGTATCAAGTAAATGTTGCACGGACAAGTTCACCCGCAAAGACCCCTGCAAAGCTGTCCCAGCCCCCCGACCTGTTTGAAGCAGACCCGCTCTCCCTAATAACTGATCTTCCGCGTTGCTTCAGTGACGCTGGGCTGGGGGCGGAGCGATCCCTCCATAGGCTGAAGTCCTGTTTTCATTCGTAATCAGCCTATGGAAGGATCGCTCCGCCCGCAGCCCAGCGTCACTGAAATGGTTGCGAAGATTTAGTGTCGTAGGGTCAGGTGAATGCAAATTTGCGGGGGCTGGGGGCGGCTTTGCGGGGAAATATTCCTTGTGTAGCATTTGCTTTATACTGACACGTTCCTATGGTTTTTATAGGAACGTGTCAGTATCACTTTAAGGTTAATACAGGGGATATTTAAGAATGCCTTTTGGGTTTGGGGAACTCTTGCATTGTTTCTTCCTTCGAAAACCTCTGCTTCCTTCCAGTTGGGTTTTTTTATTCCCCAAGTGGATTTTTTACAAAAAAAAGAAAAAGCACCTTAAATCTGCTGAGCTTTCTATTTGTTTGTTTATTTATTTTTGCCTGTGAAAAACAAAATCTGATTGACAGGAAGCTGAGGTATTTAAATGGAGAGAGTTTAGGAACTCGAAGGCTCTAGCATTCTCAAGTTGGCCTTTTATCTTTAAATCTGTCTTTACCTCAGTGGTCGGCCACTTGTGCTTGTGCTCATGCAGACGTTCCACTGTTCCACATGAGGTTACCAGACCAAACGAAGTGGTTAGTGACCTGTTAACACTGAATGCATTTGAACGCAGGAACAGGGCCGGGCCAAGCCAACCGGGTGCCCTAGGCACTCGGTTGGCTACCCAAGAACCCTACATTATGGATGGAGTTCCCCTTCAAACGGCAGCATCCACTGCTAACATGGTATTATCACTCAGTCATGACTGTGCTATAAATGTGCATGAACCTGAAAGCAATAAGAATGGCTGCCAGCACCCCACATGACCATAAGACACCCACATACCGTATAAAGTGATGGGAAGCTTTCATAATCAACTAAGAGGCCCAAGGCATAACTATGATGTCAGGCAACACCAGACCTGACCGGTACAAACACTAAGCGACTGCAGGAAGTCCTGCACTTTAATACAGTGACTAATTATGGCAGCGCTGATAGTTACCCTGAAAAACTTCCAGCTTCACCTCCATATTCAGCCACACCTCCTGAAATCTCATTGGTCGGAGCACTTACTGTCATCTCCAAAGTTCTGCCGTGATTGGTTAATATAAGCAAGTCCTTATTTTGGCTTTCATTTTGCCTTTTGGTTCCTCGTTATGCGACGTTGTCGCCATTTTTATTTTGGGAAGGGAAGGAAGGGCAGAAGGTATGGGGGAGTGATGGGGGGAGTGATGGAGGGAAGGGCAGCCAGGGAGCGAGCCAACTGGACTAAGGGTAGGCAGAAGACTTTTGAACAGGTACCTGCCCAGCGCCCCCACGTCTTTGCGCCCTAGGCAGGTACCTCTTCTGCCTACCCCTAGTTCCGGCCCTGCGTAGGAATTTAGGTGACAGGTCCGGGGCATCTGCATCTGGGCCCACTGGGTGAGCCTTGCAGTTAACAAGCATGTTGTAAATTGGTTCATAAAGGTGGTAGGGTTAGAGCACATCCAAATCGGTGTATTCTGTTACTTGTGAGGGATCTTAGACACAATTTCATTAATTGTTTGCGGACACCCCAGCCACTCCAGCTCCTGGTTACTTCTCAATTTAGTTTGCTCTGCTTGAGTTTCAGGTAGTTGGAATTTCATGGATTACCTACACTTTAGAACAAGTGTAAGGCACATTGTCGCTACTTTAATCCTTAGCTACTAGCTGGATTTACTGCCTGAGATACAGTAAATGCTGTAGATAATCCAGCACTAAAGGACTGAGATCATAGGGAACTTGTTTTTTTTATTAAAAGACTGCAATGCAATGCAAAAAAAATGGAAGTGGCACCCATTGTAATAACCTCTACCCGATGATGAATAAAAAAACCACAAACTGTTCTCCTTTGAGGCTGAAGGTTGTCCGCCATGGCAAAAAACATATACGTTATCTGCTCCATTAATCATTGAACCATAGGGGACAGATCTTAGGGTACAGTTCATAAAAAAAATAACAGCCATTATTACAATTCCAGCCATTAACAGATGTTGGATGTAGAAAGTACAATCATGGCAAGGACCCAAATTGCCACCTCCCAAGTGCAATATAACCAACATCTGAAGACAAACCCAACCACCCAACTAATAGCTTGCAAATACAACATTCTAAACTGATTTGAACTGCTTGCTTTACTAAAATACTGATGGATAGTGATGGGCGAATTTGTGCCATTTCGTCTAAAAATTCGTGAAACGGCACCGGCGTCTCATTTTTGATGCTGGCGCCAGTTTTTTCGACTCCGGCGCACGTTTTTGACGCCGGCGCCCGTTTTTGACGCCGAATTTTTTCCGCAAATTTTCGCGGGCGTTTCGCGAATTTATTCGCTGGCGGTGAATCGCACAAATTCGCCGCAAATTTGCGCCTGGCGAATAAATTCGCCCATCACTACTGATGGATATATATATACAAAGAATTAGACAAATAATTGGTAGGGGCATCCTCTCTTTGCTTGGAAATAAATCAAGAAGAAATCTGCTCTTAACTTAGCTTAATAACCTACAAGGAGCTCAAAACCTAAGTACAAGCGACCCCTCTGGTAGGAACTAGGCATTGCTTGCTACAGCCAAGTTTATTATCTACAAGGACTCCCTAATGGATTTACCTGGTGCAGTCACATTAAAGTATAAGTGGATATTGTTACATCCCAGGTGCAGGACTTATATTTATCAACATTGAATCTCATTTGCCACTTAGCTGCCCAGATTGCCAGTTAGTCAAGATCCAGTTGCAAGTGCCACATCCTGGATGGAATTAATTGGGCTGATAGTTTTGTGTCATCTGCAAACACTGATACATTACTTACAACACCCTCCTCTAAGTCATTAATGAACAAGTTAAATAAAAGTAGACCCAATCAAATTCGTCTGACATGACCTATCCTTCATAAAGCCATGCTGATTGCTACTCATAATGCCATTCACTGGGAATGTTTGGGTATGTTTTCCCCATTTGTGCGTGGGTTACTCACAGGAGCAACACTGCAAATCACCAGGTTCTCGGAAAGAATGGTGTTGGTAAACATCCTGTGGCTTATGCAACAATGTTCTCTACCCTTTAATGTACTTCTCTGTAGTTAAACAGAGAAGTTTTATCATTAGAATGTGAGTCATCTCTTCCATTGACTTGTGTATTTGCTCCAGGGCAGAGAAAGTATAAAAATGGCTAGAGTTGAGCTTTTGGAAGAAAGAAGGTATTTACTTTTCCTCACTGCCTTAATTCCAAAGAGAGTTTAACTCTAAGTAGAGTGATTTGTTGCATTTTGTCATCCGGTAATTCAGGTTCCCTGTTTTGTCACATGAGTGCAAGTGCCTGGTACAGTCAAGTGCCATTTATCCCTTGGAAAGGCTCGTGTCTTCCTGAGCAATTAGCAACTGCCAGTTGACCTGGCACTAGGAGGCATTCAACACTGACATTGCTATGGGGTCAGCTTTAAATGTATCTCTCTCCCTCCCTGGAGCTACAGAATCCTTAGGCAACAAAAAGCTCCAAATCACCCTTAGACTACATGGCTCCTTAAAGGAACAGTAATGCAAAAAATTGTGTTTTCAAGTAATTAAAATATATTGCCCTGTTGCTCTGCAACGATGAGTTTGCTTTAG
The DNA here is from genome assembly GCF_017654675.1 of Xenopus laevis. Lineage (NCBI taxonomy): Eukaryota > Metazoa > Chordata > Amphibia > Anura > Pipidae > Xenopus > Xenopus laevis. The sequence goes on along the minus strand of NC_054383.1, from coordinate 133,706,063 downwards.
AAATGCTACTATTGTGTATATAAACAATGTAGCCGTGTCGGCAATTGAAATAGGGCTAAATAGCTCATAACAGATAAGCTCTGTAGAACACCATTATATTCTACACAGCTTGTCTGCAATATGCTTTGTAGCACATAGCCCCCCCCCCCCATTATCCAGAAAGCTCAAATTATAGGAAGGCCATAATTAATAAAATAATTCAATTTTTTTAAAATGATTTCCTTTTTCTGTGTAATAATTAAACAGTAGCTTGTACTTGATCCCAACTAAGATATAATTAATCCTTATTGGAAGCAAAACCAGCCTATTGGGTTTATTTCATGTTTACATGATTTTCTACTAGACTTAAGGTATCCAAATTACAGAGAGATCTGTTATCTAGAAAACCCTGAGCATTCTGGATAACACCCTTTTTGGAACGTTCCATATGCCATGGTGAATCAGTTGGGGAGTCCCATAAGTATTGCACCCCATATTTCTGACCTTTTTTTCTGCTCCAAATAAATAGGGAAAACTGTCTGATCAAACCACTCAAAGGGTTTGTTCACCTTAAAATTAACATTTACAATGATGTAGAGAGTGATATCCTGAGACAATGTGGTCTTCATTTTTTATTATTTGTGGTTTTTAAGTTATTTAGCTTTTTATTCAGCAGCTCTCCGGTTTGTAATTTCAGCCATCTGGTTGCTAGGGTCCAAATTATCCTAGCAACCATGCACTGATTTGAATAAGAGACTGGGATATGAATAGGAGAGGCCTGAATAGAAAGTTGAGTAATAAAAAGTAGCAATAATAATACATTTGTAGCCTTACAGAGAATTTGGGGTCAGCAAAAGCTGGAAAACGTCAGCAGAAGAAGGAAAATAATGAAAAAACTATAAAAACTAAATTATTGAAGACCAATTGAAAAGTTGCTTAGACATTCTATAACATACTAAAGTTTAGCTTAAAGGTGAACCGCCCCTTTAACCCTCAGGGTCTCTACATATGTAAGGAATTAATGTCACTTTCTGCTTAGGGATAAAGACATTGGTATGGAATATCGGCCACAGTTGTAGAGCAGAACAATACCCTTAAAGAGTTATTTTGTACATACTGTAGCTATAAAGGGTTGATTAAACTATAGTATTTAAGCTTTACTTCCTTATTGATTAAACCACAACTGAGTGAGTCATCGAGTGTCTTTGGGCTCGGCACTGTGCAGTGATGGGAACATGTTCATCTCTATGAATTCCTGTTCTTCATTCAACACGTGTTAGTCGTATAATATAACCCACATTTTAGGCAAGTCCAGAAACTTGTCTCAGTAAATGGAATATTAGAATATACTTGTATGAAAGACTAGTCATTACATTAAGATCTTATGCAAGATCTTATTTATGGGGGTAGGGTGCAGATATTAGAGACCAGTGCTGCAAAACTGAAGTACGTCATTTGTTTCCAGCTGATATATATAACAAAGCTGCCGCCTGATGCTTAACTTGGGTGCAGGGAGTTGGGAATCCAGGGCTGCCTAGTATTGCTATAGAGACTAGAGAGTGATATCGTGAAACTATTTGCAACTGGTTTTCATTTTTTATTATTTGTGGTTTTTGAGTTATTTAGCTTTTTATTCAGCAGCTCTCCAGTTTGTAATATCAGCCATCTGGTTGCTAGTATCCAAACTCCCCTAGCAACCATGCATTGATTTGAATAAGAGACTGGAATATGAATAGGAGAGGCCTGAATAGAAAGATCAGTAATAAAAAGTAATAAAACAATACATTTGTAGCCTTACAGAGCATTTATTTTGGATGGGGTCAGCGACAGCTGGAAAAAAAGTCAAAAGTAGAATAATTCCAAACCTACAAAAAAATAAATATTGAAGACCGATTGAAAAGTTGCTAAGATTTAACTTAAAGGCGAACCATCCCAGGGAGTGGGAATCCAGTACTTTCAGACTCAAATACTGGCCCCTGGGCAACCTATTATTGCTAATTTGCTATAGTGATATGGGCCAATGCAGAGGAGGACCAAGCTGGCTGGGAACCCTACATGAACTGGCCGGACACTTTGCACATGAGCGGAGAGGTGCAGAGACAAGACAAGGGGTAGGTGGAAAACTTTTCAAGCGGTAACTGCCCAGCTCCCCCAATAGTTGCACCCTAGTCAGGTGCCTCTTCTGCCCACCCTTACTTCCAGCCCTGGGCCAATGGGGTTTACAAACTTTAACAATCTCAATAATTTCTCCAAAACATGCTATTAAGTAAAAAAATATATTTTATTCACATCAGTAGTTAAAAAACATGTATAGTATTCCCTCTAACGCCTAACGCGTTTCATGCTTACCCAGCACTTAGTCATAGGCAGAATCCAACTAGTCTCTCTTGCTCAGTTCCTTAAGTACTAGCACATAAAGTCCCTCCCCTTAATAAAACCAATCACAAACATATGTTACAAATGCCATATATCATCCAGGCGTTAGAGGGAATACTATACATGTTTTTTAACTACTGATGTGAATAAAATATATTTTTTTACTTAATAGCATGTTTTGGAGAAATTATTGAGATTGTGGTTTTACCTCTGTTTGGTCACTAGAGGTCTCCGACATGCTCACTAATAGTATTTACTGATTCTGCTCCCAATTTGATTCTAATAGTTACAAACTTTTACAACATGTATGGGCTCATTGAGCATTGCCCTGGGCACAGGTGTGTGAGAGCACAAAGGGCCACAGAATTGCACCCCAAGAGTCAGTGAGTCAGACACAGGGCACCCAGGCCTGGATTAAGGGAAAGGCCCCCTAGGCCCGGGCCTAGGGCGGCAAGATGTTAGGGGCGACAAACAGGCGCCCCCTAACATTCTCTATAACCCACAGTAATTGTAAAACGGTTACGGACCGCTGGTCAATCCCAATTCCAAAACCAAGTCCGAACCACCCACCCCCGGCCCCCACATTGCTGTGCCTGTGCGCCTGTCCTGTGTGTCAGTGGGGATCTCTTCCGGCTCAGTATGCACGCACTCTGTACGCTGTGATGTCACCCCATCACGTGATTGCGCAAGCGTCTCTCGGAGCAGGCGTAGGAATAGGATAGGAGGAATAGGGAGGGGGAGCTGCGAGCGACTCTTACTGAGCGTGTGACGTCGCGTGAGCCGTGCCTGTGGCGTGTGCATAGTGCAAGTTGAGCGCAACAGGCGCCAGCACACAGGACAGGAGCCCCCCAAACGGAGTGCTGTGCTTGAGAATTCGGCTGGATGCCCGCCCCTAGGCTTGGCCTGCAACTAAAATCATTCACGGTGGCAGTCTGGCAGTCATTTACTGACCTGTACTTTTTAAATTGAAACTCAGTCTCTAACAGTTGGCAGGTTAAAACATTTATTTAATTTAATTAATTATATAAATCATGAAAAATACTGCGGTGATGTCTGATGAGAAATAGGAAATACAAAGCTTACGCTGCTGCCAAGTTCACATCCATAAAATGCGTGCGGGGGGGGCACAGTAGCTGGGCCTGGGGGGGGCAAGGAGGGTAAATCCAGCCCTGAGGGCACCCTGTACATTTGGTGCATTGTTAAAAAAAGTTCTATTCTAACAAAAATTCTAAAATATTAAAATGATATAAGGCTGGTGGCTTTACACATTTTTACACACTGATGTGACGAGATTTATGGATCTGTGCATCGAGCTCCTGCCTCTCGTTCCGCCCCGTGGACTCGTTTCAATCGGAAGCTTTTTCAGCACAAGTTATTGTATCTTTTCATTTATTTATTTTCTTAACCTTATTTACTTAAGCACTTTCTTTAAACAAACGTTGCCGTGCTCAAGGTTATTCCCAGTCACACATTCAAAGGGGCGGGTGCCACACATGTGGGTGCCAAATGTGGGTGTATAAGAGGCTGCACTCGAGAGCTTATTCCATTGATTCAGGCTGAAGACAAGACAGGAAGCAACACAGTAGTCTGTTCCCAGCGACTCATCAACCCCCGGCTGCAGCAGTGCAGGATTTTTCTACAGAAAGTCATAAAGTTGTGTGTAATGGAGACAGAGTTATCAAGCTAGAGAGGATCATACTGAGAGTGTTCAGCTGCTACTGAAGTCTTGGTGCAGCCACAGGCAGAACAGAGAAGCGAATAACATCGGCACAGACTTTTCTCTATCCCTTATTCATTGGCACAAGGAGAGAACATGAGGAAGAGACGACCTGCATTATTGTATCTCTATTGCCCTTCTCTGGGCATCACACGCATTCTAATCAGGTAAGTCAGTAATTATCTACAGCGCTACGAAATATGTTGGAGCTATATGAATGCATGTTAATGTTCATAAATATCTTTTTTAAAGGGAAACCGGCACCAAAAAGACGCCTTGTTATGCTGAGTGTGTGGTGGAGGGTACAAAGACTGTAAATGTAAAATTTTGTTTCGTTTTAAAACATTTTGAAACATGACTTGGGGCACAAGGAGTCAGAAATAATTATTCTACCCTCGTTAGAGGCAAATTGCAGGGGCTGCAGATGGGGATTTCCCTTCCTCTGGATCAGCTGGCAGTTGGCCAGGTTGCACTGACAGTTCATGTTTAGGAACAGAAGCACACGCCGGGTGTGAGTGGGAGGTGTGGGAAAAACACATCTCGATAATTCCTCCCTGTGCAAATTAATGACGTCTGCCACTCAGACACCTGACCTGGGGCTTGTGAAGCTGCGTGTGACAGGGAGGGTCGAAACAACGGTGGAGCTTATCAGATTCCACAATATTTTATATTTTTTAAGGGGCAGTATTATCCTTTTTTTTAAACATGACTGCAATGAATGGAGTCAGTAGAGAGTGCTATTCTGAGACAATTCACAATTGGTTTTCATGTTTTATTATTTGTGGTTTTTGAGTTATTTAGCTTTTTATTCAGCAGCTCTCCAGTTTGCAATTTCAGCCAAATGGTTGCTAGGGTTCGAATCACCCTAGCAACCATGCACTGATTTGAATAAGAGACTGGTTTTGAGAAGAGCTTATTGTCGTCAATAAAGCAAAACTAGGGGATAACGTAAAATTAGTTGTCAACCTAGAATTCAAAAATCTCGAGACTTCACTCCAAAAAATACTTAACTTAGGACAGGACCAGATGTGTTCTTCACATTATGGGCAATAAGAATAAGATCTGCTGAACTCTCCAGCTCTCAGAGAGAATCATATTATTATAATAATCATATAATACACAAAAGTCATGAATATCCTGTAAATGATAGCCTTATAAACGGTGAGTTCTGATGTCATCAGTTATAAACGGTGAGTTCTGATGTAATTTCTGTCACATGACTCACTGAAACTTGTGTATTATAATAAATAAAGTACCCCCAGTTGCAAAATATGAGGATATTAGAAGTTACCTCGGAGTTCCATGACCTGTATAAATACACTCAGCCTTCGGCCTCGTGTTTTTATATGGTCATGAAACTCCTCCGTAATTTATAATATCCTTATATTTTACAAAAGGGGGTACTTTATTCACTATATAATACACAAAAGCCATGAATATCCTGTAAATTATATCCTTATAAACGGTGAGTTCTGATGTCATCAGTTATAAACGGTGAGTTCTGATGTCATTTCTGTCACATGACTCACTGAAACTTGTGTATTATAATTAATAAAGTACCCCCAGTTGTAAAATATTAGGATATTAGAAGTTACCTCGGAGTTCCATGACCTGTATAAATACACTCAGCCTTCGGCCTCGTGTTTTTATATGGTCATGAAACTCCTCGGTAACTTATAATATCCTTATATTTTACAAGAGGGGGTACTTTATTCACTATATATAGACTTAACAAGATCAGAGGGAGATACACAATGTTGGAGAAATTCTGACCATTTAGAAGAGATTCCTAATAAAGGATGAATATCCGCCCGATATACATCCCAAAATCAGCTAGAGAGTGAATCAATTTTTATACTAGAAGGATGTGCCATAAATTCCAACAAAGCTTCAGCCAACCAGTGATCAGACACAGCAAAATTGTTCTTATCAGGAATCAAGGAAAGGCCACATTGGCAGGCTAGATAATAATATCTATCAGCTTCAAGTAACCCAAATATTGCTTTGAACTCTGGCCTGGAGATTAGAGTCATATCAATGGGGTGAAACAAATCTTTCATTAATATGTTAACTTTCTCTTTTGTAAAAAGTAAAAATGTGGGAGATTTTAAGAATTCTGATGTTTTCAATAAAAGTTTAACTGGCATAAAAGGAGTTTGACTAAAACTAAAGTTATGTTGAGAAAATAAATGTTTCCAGACAAAAATGGAATCACGGAAAAGAGGATTCTTCTTAAAATCACTAGGAACATTCTTCCATTTACCATGCAATATAGATAAAATATCAAAGGGAGGTTCATGGAGAATTTCAATTTCTGAGTTTATATATTTATTACCTTGAGAAATCCATTCAATAAGATATCTCGTGAGGGCAGAAAGGTTAAAAGCTCTAAAATTGGGAATTTTTAAACCACCCAATTTAGCAGGAGATCTCAATTTGGAAAGAGCTATCTTTGGTTTTTTTCCCATTCCAAACAAAATTTATTAGAGCAAAGTCAAGTTTCCCAATATCCGAGTGTCTAATAAGTAGGGGCAGGTTAATTAATGGGTATATCAGCTTAGGGAATATTAATGATTTTAAGAAAATAACCCTTCCTTTTAAATTCAATGGATAATTGGCTCATTTAGTACACACAGAAAATATATTTTCATGCTGGTGTAATATGTAATGAATATAAGTTGTTAAGATCCAATGGAATAGTTAAACCTAATTATTTTACCTGAGTTTTTGGGTATTTAAGTTGAAACATTTTCAGCAGAGAGTTAGATAATAAACCATATAAATTAATTATTTCTGATTTGTCAACATTAACTTTATATCCAGAAAATGACTGAAAGTCATGAAGTAAATCAAAAACAGTCTTAAGAGAATTATTAGGATTCTTAATGATTAGCAACAAATCATCAGCATAGGCTAATACTTTGAGTTGCCTGTCATTAATGTTATTTCCCTTAATTGTCTTAGAAGAATCCAAAAATTTAATTAACGGTTCTAAAGCAATATTAAATCACAAAGGTGATAAGGGGCAGCCTTGCCTGGTCTCTTTAAATATTTCAAATTGTGATGACATTGCACCACCAAAGACAATCTGAGAGTTGGGATTTCTGTAAAGATATTTGATATAATGGAAAAATGGACCCGTAATGCCAAATTTTTTTAGGCAAACAAGTGTTCCCAAGTAATATTATCATGGCTTGGAGTATAATTCTTTATCATAGTTCATAAAGATATTGGCAATCTTATTAGGATCATTAGTCAGCATATTACAACTGTCTTTAATCTTTATTAGTTTATCTTGTATCCTCTCTAATCTTGAAAGATTAAAAAGAAGCGGGTTGGCTTTGTTACTCAAATTATTGAATTTAGCATGCGAGTAAGGAGCAAAGAAGTTATGCCTGATTTTGAGCCAAGCTTTAAGATCATCCATAGCTTTCTTATATCTTTGAGCATTATCTTTTGAAGGATTTAGCTTAAACTTGAGATGAAGAATACTTTGTTTTTTACTTAACTCTAACACATTTTTGTGCATCTTACTGAAGAAATCAGACTTAAAAGAGGATATCTCCCCTCTGACCACTGCCTTCCACGTTTCCCAAACTAAGGAGGGGTTATTCAAATGTTCTTTATTATCTACCAAAAATAAGTCCCATCTCTTAAGCAACATTTTGATAAAATCAAGATTTTCTTTAAGCAAATTTGGAAATGACCAGGAAATGTAGTTTTTGGGGGGTGAAGACTTAGAAACCAAAAGCGAGACTGGTGCATGGTCAGATATATCTATATTACCTAGATCCGATTTTATTATTCTATTAATTAAGTTGTTGGAAGTTAAAATATAATCTATTCTAGTACTTACATTATGGGTAGATGAAAAAAAGATAAAATCTTTCTCTGACGGAGGAAATAGTCTCCATACATCATTATGGTTAGTATCTCTAAAGAATTCATGAAGATTTCCTAAAGTGACTATTGAATGTCCAATCTGACCCTATTCAAAGAGCTGATATAAGATTCATTCAGATCTCCTGCCATAATAATGTTATAAGAGGGAAGTGAAGAAATCTGTTGTTTTATTAATGGCAGGAGGAAAAACTAGTTCTCCCACCCAGTCTTTGAATCATTAAGATGCATCTCTTGCAAAAAGGCAATGTCACGCTTTAGATTTTTTAGTTCTTTAAAGGGATACTGTCATGGGAAAAAACATTTTTTTCAAAATGAATCAGTTAATAGTTCTGCTCCAGCAGAATTTTGCGCTGAAATTCATTTCTCAAAAGAGCAAACAGATTTTTTTATATTCAGTTTTGAAACCTGACATGGGGCTAGACATATTGCCAATTTCCCAGCTGCCCCAAGTCATGTGACTTGTGCTCTGATACTTCAATCACTCTTTACTGCTGTACTGCAAGTTGGAGTGATATCACCCCCTTCCTTTTCCCCCCCAGCAGCCAAACAAAAGAACAATGGGAAGGTAACCAGATAACAGCTCCCTAACACAAGATAACAGCTGCCTGGTAGATCTAAGAACAGCACTCAATAGTAAAAACCCATGTCCCACTGAGACACATTCAGTTACATTGAGAAGGAAAAACAGCAGCGTGCCAGAAAGCATTTCTCTCCTAAAGTGCAGGCACAAGTCACATGACTGGGGGCAGCTGGGAAACTGACAATATGTCTAGCCCCATGTCAGATTTCAAAATTGAATATAAAAAAATCTGTTTGCTCTTTTGAGAAATGGATTTCAGTGCAGAATTCTGCTGGAGTAACACTATTAACTGATGCGTTTTGAAAAAAACATGTTTTCCGATGACAGGATCCCTTTAAGGATGCTACTTCTCTTGAAACAGTGATTTAATCCATTGACATTCCATGAAACAATGGTCAAAGGATCAGATCTATATAAGGCCATCGACATGTAAGAAAAACTTGAGCAGATTTAGATAAAGCCAAAAATAGAATATAACATCTACTGGATTAACAAGAAAGAGGCAAAAAAGAAACCATTTTAAATGCAAATAAATCTAACAATAATAACCAGTATAATGATAACAATTAAGTAATCAGAAGAGCAAGAAAAGAAACCATCCCTTTTTTCCTTAAGGAGGAGGGGTTCATTCTCTAGCATAGTAAAAGGATGAACTTCCCCTTTAAAACAAAAGGCATACAAAAAGTATGTTGAACACAAGCCCTATTCATTGCACTCGTGCTGCACAGTGGTGGATACTGCCTCTTTAATGTGGTTTGTCCTGTTTATGAGATGAAACTGCCTTTAATGAATGTGGTTTTTCTTGCAACCGACTGTGGGGAAATCTATTTGGCCACAACTTTACTTACTGACCCTTATAATCTTTATATGGACATAAAGAATTAATACTTTGAAGAAGAAGTGGCCTTTTAACACAGAGGAGGGGGCTAATTGTGAGCTGAGCAAATCACTAGTGACTCATGGAAACATTGCATTAATAAAAGATATATCAGGAATAAGTAGGTCAAACTGGCAGAGCCGGTGCATCTACTCAGCTCTTTCCTGTAAGACCCACTGATGTGCTGCTTTATGGGATATGTAAACCCCTAAACATGACTCAGAGCCTCCTTGAATCACTCTTGTAATTTATATTAATTATTTCTTCTGGTTTGTTCTAAGATTTGAAGGAACAGTTCAGTGTAAAATAAAAACGAGGTAAATAGACAGGCTGTGCAAAATAACAAAATGTATCTAATATAGTTAGTTAGGCAAAAATGTAATGTATAAAGGCTGGAGTGACTGGATGTCTAACATAATAGCCAGAATACTACTTTTAAGCTCTATTGCTTTCCATTGATTGGTTACCAGACAGCTGTGTGCCTTTATATGGTTATCATGAGTGATACTCAGAGTTCCCTGTATAACTCAGCCTGCAGCCTTGTGTCTTTATATGGTCACAGAACAACCCCTCAGTGACTTCTAATATCCTTATCATTTACAGTAGGGGGTACATTATCCCTTATAATACATGAGTGATACTCAGAGTTCCCTGTATAACTCAGCCTGCAGCCTTGTGTCTTTATATGGTCACAGAACAACCCCTCAGTGACTTCTAATATCCTTATCATTTACAATAGGGGGTACATTATACTTATAATATATGAGTGATACTCAAAGTTCCCTGTATAACTCAGCCTGCAGCCTTGTGCCTTTATATGGTCACAGAACAACCCCTCAGTGACTTCTAATATCCTTATCATTTACAGTAGGGGGTACATTATCCCTTATAATACATGAGCTGAATAACTCACATTATACATTACACTGACAACAGTCGTACCTTATTCTTCATGAAAGCATTTATTAGTAATGTTAATGCCAAATGAATTGTTGTATAGAGTAACAAATATTTTGGCACTGAACAGATACAGAAAGGAGACATTTGTATGAACGATGTATATCTTGATAGTGTTTGTATTACTAAATTCTTTGGCCTTTGTTTGCAGATGTAACAAAAGAAAACAAATTCTCAAGGTGCCTGTGCAGGAAACCAGGTAAATGAAATTTGTTGGATTGAGGGAGGAGGAAGATAAATGTTTCTAGAAACCCTTATTGGTTTGTGGCAAAGAACCCAGAATACCTGGCAGGTGCACTTAGATACTTTTGTAACAATTTAAGACAAGCAAATAAACAATTGTAACAATTAAAGATAAACAGGTCTCTTGGGGAAACTGTGACTTGCAGCTTTAAGGGTAATTCACCTTCATTAGCAAAACTAGTACTTATCTGTTATCTACTGTGTATCCTGTGCTTGAATGGCTGCCCCCATGGCTACACAGCAGCTTGTTTATATAAACTATAGTAGTACTTATCTGTTATCTACTGTGTATCCTGTGCTTGAATGGCTGCCCCCATGGCTACACAGCAGCTTGTTAATATACACTATAGTAGTACTTATCTGTTATCTACTGTGTATCCTGTGCTTGAATGGCTGCCCCCATGGCTACACAGCAGCTTGTTTATATAAACTATAGTAGTACTTATCTGTTATCTACTGTGTATCCTGTGCTTGAATGGCTGCCCCGAAGGCTACACATCAGCTTGTTTATATAAACTATAGTAGTCCTTATCTGTTATCTACTGTGTATCCTGTGCTTGAATGGCTGCCCCCATGGCTACACAGCAGCTTGTTTATATAAACTATAGTAGTACTTATCTGTTATCTACTGTGTATCCTGTGCAATTGTTTTTTTTTATAATTTATTATTTGTGGTGTTGGAGTTATTTAGCTTTTTATTCAGCAGCTCTCCAGTTTGCAATTTCAGTAATCCGGTTGCTAGGGTTCAAATTCCCCTAGCAACCATACACTGATTTGAATAAGAGACTGGAATATTAATAGGAGAGGCCTGAATAGAAAGATAAGTAACAATACATTTGTAGCCTTACAGAGCATTTGTGTTTTAGATGAGGTCAGTGACCCCCATTTGAAAGTTGAAAATAATCAGAAAAAGAAGGCAAATAATTAAAACTATAGAAAATAAATAATGAGGACCAGTTGAAAGGTTGCTTATATTAAGCCATTCTATAACAAACTAAAATGCTATTTTGTTTTTACAGACTAGAGAACATAGAGAACAAAGCAGACCTTCCTCTCAGCATCCCAGAGACCAGGTACAGTAGGAGTGGAAATACTGGAGGAGGCCACTCCATAGATAGACACCAAGGATGATCATTTATTAACTGGTACAATGAAAACTACTGCTGCCATATTAAAGGATAAGTAAACCTTAAAAATAAGTGAATTCAAAAATTGAGGAGGGGGCTATTCTAACCACTTTTGCAATGTACGTTCATTATTTATTTATTTTTAATTCCAAGATATTAAAGGATACATGTGCTGTTACTATGAATGAATTTTGTTACAACAGCGCCACCTGCTGGTCATTTTCCCACCAGTCTGACCAGCAAGTAGTCAAGGAAGTTGTCAGGAGAAAGAAAGAGGCTGATGTTCTTCTGCTTAGGAATACAATTAGAAACCTTCCTCACATCTTTCCTAAGCAGAAGAACATCAGACCAGCCTCCTTCTTTCTCCTAAGTGCCCCCAGTTTTGTGCAATAATAATCTTCAGTCACTCTTTACTGCTGCACTGCAAGTTGGAACCCCCTCCATTCCCCCCAGCAGCCTATCAGCAGAACAATGGTAAGAAAACAGGATAACGGCTCCCTGCCACCTGCATTCCTCAGTGTAGATATAAAAACAGCACTGAATTATAAAAATCCAAGTCCCCCTGTGACTTCTCCAGTTACATGGTGTAGGAGAAACAATAGCTTATCTGAAAGCAGTTCCATTATGAAGTGTTGGCTGTTTCTGAAAGCACATGACCAGGCATAATGACCTAAGATGGTTGCCTAAACACCAATATTACAGTTAAAAAATAAATTAGTTGGCTCAGGAATAACATTTTAAACGGTTGAGTGAAATATTTCTAATGTAAACAGTCATTTAGACATAAAATGTACACCATAAAAATCATGACTGAATCCCTTTAAGTACAGTGCCATTAGTTCACTACTAGTGATGAGCAACATTTTTCGCCAAGTTTCACCACTAAAATCATGCCGGTAGACTCCAATGGTATAAAAAAAAATCAAAACAAAATTGTTGCGCTTCAGAACAATTTTGACGGCCATAGGCCAACGCATTTTGGCCAATTTTTACTATTTTTGTGAATTTTTGGTGAAGTGAAACTGGTCAGATCACTATTCACTACAGAGTTGATATACAAGGAGATTCATCTCTTCCCCTTATATACATGCTTGAGTCCATCTGCTGGTGACATATACACCAAAGATACATCCCACTACATGGTTGGTAGGAACTCATGATGGTTACTAATTTATCCTCACTTCCTTACCATCATGGTGGTAAGAACAATTAAAATTGCAGAATGATTATGGATTTTATATTCATTATTTTCTGAAATTCCAGCATTGCACCTCAAAAAAATGATCATGACAACACCATGGTGGACACAAAAATCACAGAAGCTGCTCAAGAGGATCCAACAGAAAAGGAGAATATTAAGAAGGAGACAGTAGCACAGCCAACGGAAATGCAGTCTGAGGCCCAGGAGGAAGAGTTTGGATCAGAGGATGGAATCTCAACATCATCTTCACCAGAAACTAACACAACTCATGAGCCTTCAAAATGGGATGAAGGAAGAAAGAAGCCAAAACAAAAGATGAGAAAGAGAAAGAAGAAGCAGAGCTCGATGAAGGAGCTGAGAGAGACCAAGGTTCCTCCATCACATTCTATAGACCAAATCATGGGCACGTTACTTATGAAGATGATACAACTGCTGAAACCAGGTGATGAACATTGTTATAAACCATGGTATTTAATCTCAATCTTGTGGCTTCATCAAGGAATGGAATGTTTTAGGTTCTGCTCAACTATTAGAACTTAAAGGGATACTGTCATGGGAAAAAAAAATTTTTTCAAAATGAATCAGTTAATAGTTCTTCTCCAGCAGAATTCTGCACTGAAATCCATTTCTCAAAAGAGCAAACAGATTTTTTTATATTCAATTTTGAAATCTGACATGGGGCTAGACATTGTCAATTTCCCAGCTGCCTCCAGTCATGTGACTTGTGCTCTGATAAACTTCAATCACTCTTTACTGCTGTACTGCAAGTTGGAGTGATATCACCCCCTCCCTTTCCCCCCCCCCAGCAGCCAAACAAAAGAACAATGGGAAGGTAACCAGATAGCAGCTCCCTAACACAAGATAACAGCTGCCTGGTAGATCTAAGAACAACACTCAATAGTAAAAACCCATGTCCCACTGAGACACATTCAGTTACATTAAGAAGGAAAAACAGCAGCCTGCCAGAAAGCATTTCTCTCCTGAAGTGCAGGCACAAGTCACATGACATGGGGCAGCTGGGAAATTGATAAAATGTCTAGCCCCATGTCAGATTTCAAAATTGAATATAAAAAAATCTGTTTGCTCTTTTGAGAAATGGATTTCAGTGCAGAATTCTGCTGGAGCAGCACTATTAACTGATTCATTTTGAAAAAAAATTTTTTTCCCATGACATTATCCCTTTAAGAACTATAGAACAAAAATGCATTAGTGAATTACATAACAAGTGGGTAAAAATACTCGTCATGGATGGAATTCACTCCTTCATTTTTGTTAAATAAGTCGTAAGAGCCTGAATGCTGTTGTGCAGAAAGGACTTTCCATTTAATAAAGGGACCTCAATCCTTCTTTAAAAAGTCCCAGTGATTTGTTTCATAGAGATGCTAAGATATTAGTACATAAGTAGTTTGTTAATTTGATAGGGTCACTAATCCCGACATCGACATACTCGGCATACATCTACACTTAGTGGCCCAATTATTAAAGGTCGAATTTTAGTGGTACCAGAGCTTTTTTAAAACACGATTAAACTCATTTTTAGTGACGAGCGAATTCTTTCGGCAGGCATGGATTTGCGGTGAAATTCAACAGTTCGCCATCTGCAATTTCTGTGGCAAAAATTTGTCACAAAAAAAATCTGATGCAACAAAAAAGTCGCAGCAAGAAAAAAACACCCATTGACTTTAATGCATTGTAAGTGAGAAATAACTTTCGGAATAACGATTGACTTTAATGCATTTGAACAAAAAGTCACCAAGACAAAAAAAAGTCACCGCAAGTAGTGATGGGCGAATAAATTCGGCTAGCGCAAATTTTCGGCAAATTTCCATGTTGCGCCGCCAGCGTGTGTCCGAAAAGTCGCTCTTGTCAAAATCACCGCGCGTCAACACTATTCAAACGCCCATTGACTTTAACACCTGAATCGAAATTGACACTAATGAATTTTCGGACGTTCATCCAAAATTGACGCGGATGGCTATTTTCTAATAACACAAATTTTTCGTTGTTTCGCAAATTTCATGGGAAATTCCAATCACTTGGAGAAAGGGGTCACGCCCCGAAACGTTGCATCCGCAATAAACGAGCAAGGTTTTACCTGCTGGAATTACCCATGTTGTGCCGGTGTGTCCTATTTCTACGTTGTTTTTGAGGTTGCCCATTCCCTCTGGCATCGAGCACCTGGGAGTCGCTGGAGTCTGGACAGCCAGGGTGTGCGAGTGTAAGTCTTTCTTTTTGAAATTCCAATCACTTACCACAAGAAAGAAACGCCCATTGACTTGAGTGAGAAATAAAGTTGCACGTAGAAATTTCCAGCCGTTTTTGCACATTTCTCTTTCGTGAATTTATATGCAAAGCGAAACAGGACAGAATCGCTCATCACTACTCATTTCCTCTAAAACCACAAATGCCATGAAATTATTAAAATAGAAAAAATAAAATGAAAAAATCCTAACAAATATGAAAACCACTAATAATTCGAGTTTTTCGGACAATTACTGGCAAAAGAAATCAGAAAACCTCTAAAAAAACTACTTCTGCTTGGCAAAGTTTTGGATTAGAGTTTTTATGGTTTTTACAGTTGATTAATCTTAAATTTTTAGAGTTTTAGAGATACAAATTTGATTTGTGAAAAAAATGTAGAAAGCTGAAAGTTAGTAAATAGACCACTTAGTCTGACCTTTTATTCTGCACTATTTCCATTAGCAATTATTTTAAAAACAACTCGAGTCATACAGAGAAGGTCATGACTATGTACCATTCAACTTCATTAGATATTGTGTGCGTCAAAAGAAACATTTTATAGTGAGAGGGTAAATATAACTGGTGCTGTTTTGTCAAGTGAAACAAACATTTTTTTGGTGGGGTTTGGCCCTTAATGACTTCCATTCTTTTGCAGGAGCCGTGGTTGCTTGGATTGGCATATTTTGCTTCCTACTCATCGGTGTTACCCCTTGTAAGTGTACAGTCCCTGTAACAATTCAGGGGACAAAATACGATTATTGTTTTGCTTATAGAACTTGTGGACTGTGGGTTGCAACAAACAAATACCAAGTTTCGGTCACTCAGATCTCTATGCAGATAAAGAGGCCATAGAGTCCTTGGTCAGCCAGTGGCTCCATATATACAATGATGATGATTATGCTACAACCTGTTGTTTGTTTGGCCTGATCATGGCTTGTGTTATTAAACTAAAGATTGATTTGGGAAAACTCCAATGATAATATTTTATTCTTGTTTTCAAGTGTATAATATATATTCTTTATACAGGTATCGGGATCCATTATCCAGAAAGCTCTGAATTACGGAAAGGTCATCTCCCATAGATCCCATTTTATCCAGATAATCTAAATTTTTTAAAAAAAAAATGATTTCCTTTTTCTGTGTAATAATAAAACAGTCGCTTGTACTTGATCCCAACTAAGATATAATTAATTCTTATTGGAAGCAAAACCAGCCTATTGGGTTTATTTAATGTTTATATGATTTTTTTTTAGACTTAAGGAATGGAGAAAATTCGTTATCTGGAAAACCCCAGGTCCCGAGCATTCTGGATAACAGGTCCCATACCTGTGTATGTGTATATACAGTTTATATATATATATATATTTATGTATATATATATATATATATATATATATATATATATATATATATATAAATATATATATATATATATATATATATATATATATATATATATATATATATATATATATATAATATATACAGATAGGAATTCATGGGATCACCATAAATGTAAGTTGAGTGGAGATAGACCAGGAAGAACGCAGTACTTTGCTGCAAAATATCCTTTAATCGACACTAAGAGGGTTATTTATCAAAGTCCGAATATTTTCTGAAAAAAAATATTAATACACTTTCTCGAAAATTTTGTTTGCGTGAAAAAATGCAAAAAAAATCTGGAAAAATACGATTTTCATGATTGTTTTCGGATTATTCATCCGATTTTCGCGATTTTTTCGGATTTTTCATCCGAAAACTCAGAATTTTGCCCGAAAACTCTGAAAACATTGGGGTATTGCCAAAAACCCAGCGCATATCAAAATATCATTGGGACTTCTCCCAGTGACTTATATGCAACCTCGACAGGTCTGAGACGCCGGACTTTCAGATTCTGACTTTTCCCATCCTCGGAGTTTAATAAATTTTGAAAAATTCGTGATTTTTTTAAAAGTCACATTTTATAAAAAATTGCATTTGGAGTTTAGTAAATAACCCCCTAGATGTTTTGGCTCTCCATACGTAAGTCTACCACAAATCATTTAAACATTTAATAAACCCATTATAATTGTTTTACCTCCAATAAGGATTGATTATATCTTATTTGGGATCAAGTACAAGTGACTGTTTTATTATTACACAGAAAAGGGAAATCAGTTTGAATTTTTTTTTATTATTTGATTGAAATAGAGTCTACGGGAGATTCAGAACTTTCTGGATAATGGTTTTCTGCATAACAGATCCCATACCTGTACTGTATCTACTAAAACAGGAGGGCCTATACTTTTCTAATGTCTACTTTTAGTAGTAGTTGTCCCATTAGGATCTACATCCATAAAAGCAGTGTTAGCACTGTTCCATAGAACATATTACTTAAACATTCTATTGATCTATGAGAGAATTTATATTGCCATATTTAACAACTATTTCTTATGTCACCTTAAAAATAAAAATAAATATCTGAATGAAATGTATGAATAGGAGGTGATATAGACAAGCTGATGGTTGACAGTGTCTTGAGATCTACTGATCACCAGCTAATGTTCTACTGGTAGATCCCGTGTGTATAACTAAATATACACATTAATGCAACGCAGCCAGTGTTTGTGTATCCAGGTTTAGGCTTTAGTTAGAAAGTAGACACAATAGCTTCTCTTTTCATTGATATGCTGAGAATTCTCGAATATATATATATATATACATGTTCTATGCTAAGTTGCCTTTCCTTTACAGCAAGTGGATTACAAGAGAATTTTCTGCAGGAGACACAAACCACTACCATAAACCCACAAGTGACTCAGTGTAAGTTTCCATTCCATGTGAACTCCCTCTCCCTCTCCTTCTCTAATAAGATGTTGCTGCCAAAACCTGACACTTTAACTTCTATAATATATCCAAGATATGTCCCTTTCTTTCACAAGTATCAGCCAGAACTCTAACCCATGCCCTTATCCTATCCCATTAAGACTATTGCAATCTCCTACTAACCAGTCTCCTAGATCTCCTCTAATCAATCTTAAATTCTGAAGCTAGAATCCTCCTGCTCTCTTCTAAGAGGAACCTGTTCAACCTGGGGTAAAATCTCTATAATGACTGCCTGTTAATCTAACTCAGTGATCCCCAACCAGTAGCTCGTGAGCAACATGTTGCTCTCCAACCCCTTGGATGTTGCTCCCAGTGGCCTCAAAGCAGGAGCTTATTTTTGAATTCCAGGCTTGGAAGCAAGTTGTGGTGCATAAAAACCAGGTGCACAGCCAAACAGAGTCTCAATTCAGGTTGTCAGTCCACATAGGGGCTACTAAATGGCCAATCACAAACTTATTTGGCACCCCAAGAACATTTTTCATGCTTGTGTTGCTCCCCAGCTCCTTTTACTTCTGAATGTGGCTGACGGGTTCAAAAGGTTGGGGATCCCTGATCTAACTGTAGCACTCAAAGTCATTCCAAGCCCTTCATTCCTCTGCTCCTCACTACTTTTCTTCACGTGTCTCCCTAAATGTTCCTGGTCCATCTCCTCCACTCCATCTCTTTACACCATCTTGCTGCTCCTTCTGTTGAGAATCCATCAGGAATTCCTTGCTCCTATGTCTTGCTAATTCCCATAAACCTTGATAAGAAGACATTGTCTATAAATCCCTGACATGCCCTGGTTTTTAATGTTTTTTCTTTTAAGAAAATAACAATATTCCAGAGAATTAACAAAAAAAACTAAAAAAGTCTCTTCACTTCTGTCCAATGTAGCTTCTCCTGGGAATTGCCGGCAGTACTTATTCTGTGTCAGTGAGGGAAAACTGTGGAATCAGCCTCTCTCCATCAAAGTAGGCACTGAGAGAGAATATTGTAAATTCCAAATGACAATCCCTAATTCTACTGCAAACTGCACCCAGAACTCCACTGTGAGGCTCACTAATGACACTTGTTTGCTCTTGGACACAATCGACTTGGAACGTACCATCTTGTTTTTGGAATATGGTGAAGGGAGACATGGGAAGTCTGTATATGGCACTAACTTTACAGGTAATAAATCAGTATATTGTGCCCTAGGGTTGGAACAGGTGCAATATATAGAAACATGATTACAGTATTGCTTGAAAACTGCTTTATTTTGTTTTTCCATCCCAGCCCTAATCTGCTGATGCTGAAAGCGAATTCCTTACAGGTCTTAGGAAATTTGGATAATATAGAGAGAGAGATAATATAGAGATAGAGAAGTGGCTGATGGACGGTTTAAAGGGATACAGCCATGGGAAAACATGTTTTTTTCAAAACACATCAGTTAATAGTGCTACTCCAGCAGAATTCTGCGCTGAAATCCAATTCTCAAAAGAGCAAACAGATTTTTTTATATTCAATTTTGAAATTTGACATGGGACTAGGCATATTGTCAGTTTCCCAGCTGCCCCCAGTCATGTGACTTGTCTGCTAGTCTGCTGGAGCAGCACTATTAACTGATGCATTTTGAAAATCCCATGACAGTATCCCTTTAAAGAAAGTCAACATTTGACAGTGGTGCCTCCCCTGGACTAAACCATGGAAGTAATATTGAAATGTCCCATAACTATAAGGGGTGTGTCAGGTTTACAAGTAAGAAAGTCATTTTTTACAAAACTGCCCCAAAGCTGCCTCTTACAGACTCTCTCTCTCTGTTCAGGCACCTTAACCCTGGTCAGAATATTGGAAAAGTTATGTACCCTTAATAGGGGCCACCTGCAATCCATAGCTCCTTACACTGAGAACATTAAAGGGGAACTATTGTGAAAATGAAAATTTAATATAAGCTTCCTCATACTGAAATAATGAGTTTTTTTATAAATACAATCAATTAAATAGTCTGCATTGTTTCTGAATTAATCAAGTTTATCTTTACTATTCCTCTCTCAGCATCTGTTTCTCTTCATTCTGTCTTCATGCAGGTGTCAGATATTCATTAACAGTTAGATCCAATATATCTTATAGGGGGGCTCCTTTCCTAGCAGATGTATTAGAGCTCACTCAAATAACTGATTCCAGTACAAACAAAATCTAACAAAATAACTGCCTTTTGCACAAATTCTGCATGTAGAGAGACATGATGTCTGGTGATTTTAATAGAGTGAGCTCTAATACATCTTAAGGAAAAATAATTGAGCTCAATTCAGTACCTGTGTTCCACTACACTGCAAGCTTGTAACACACATGTGAAATCAAAATCAAACCAAAGAATCGTGGTAAATGGCTGGACACCAATAGTAGTAAGTGACCTTACATTCGCCACAAAGCAAGCCAGTTCAGGAAGTGGTAACACTCAAAAAAGTAAAGTACTCTTAGCGATACACAATTACAGTCTTTACAGATCCCATGCAGGTTGTGTTACTTTTGCAGGAACTAAATGCTCTCAGCACTGCACAATATGTTGATGCCGTATATCTAAACCTTGATGGTTTTTACAAATGACCTTAAAAGTAACACATCCCAATTTAAGAATTGGCTGGAGTTGTAAGGATCTCACCTAATTCTTGTTCATTTCAGGGTCTTGCAGGAAGATGTTGGAAGATGTTGGTGCTGATGAGAATGATAACAAGAATAAGACAGATGATAGCAGCACAACTCATACTCTATTGATCGCCATATTGACGCCAGTAGGAGCAGTCACCTTGATCGGGGTGTTATACTTTGGATATAAGAAATGCATTAAAAGGTATTTTTCAGCACTTTCTTCTGCCTTGACCCAATTTGTATTGGCCCAGGATTCATGAGTACTTTCTCTTTCCAGCAGGAACCAATCACAAGGCTCCTCTAAGCGGTGAGTATGTGGATTTTTATCAAATGGTTCCTTACTCACGCCTATGAACTAGAGTTGTATTAATCTTAAAAATGTAGCCAGTAGGAGAATTATCATAGGGTCAATCCAGGCTCATGGCCCATGGTTTGCAGGGGACCTAATGGCAGGGTCGGACAGGGCCGGTGGAACACCAGGAAAAAAATCCACGACCTGCCTCCCAACCCCAGATCATGGCCGCAAGCAGAAAAAAGGTAGAGGCGGGGGGCCAGGGGTATGTAGGGGCACTGAAGAAGCAACTCTGGTGGGTCCCAGGCCCCCCAGTCCGACTCTGCCTAGTGGTGTGAGAGGACAGGGCAGGGGTGGAGCCTGGGAGGGTTGGGGTTGCACCACCCTTGGATATAGCACTTAAGCAGCAGGTTTCTAGCAAAACCAGCCTATTGGCTTTATTTAATGTTTACATGATTTTCTAATAGGGTTAAGGTATGAAGATCCAAATTACAGAAAGATCCGTTATCGGAAAACCCCATGTCCCGAACATTCTGGATAACAGGTCCCATACCTGTATCAGCTTTGGGGTTCTCTTTATTCCCCTTCATTAATATGCCCTCGTCACCCATTGCACTTCAGTTTCTCAAGGAAAGCTACAGATTTTTATCCTAAGAATCTAAGAATAATGGCAATAATAAATTCACATCTATTACATATCATATATCAGACCTAAGCTAGAAAGCTACACAACCAGCTCCTAAATGATCCCACATAGCAGTGTATTTATAGGCTCACTATACCGCTTTGCACTAAAAAGGAATTGTACTGAACATCATTTCTGTCTAGTCAGGAACTATCTAAGTTTTCTGTTATTTCTTGAGCAAAACAGGGAAATTAAAGATCCTCCATGTCGTGTCCTTGCGAATTAGATTCTAAGACTCCCACTACACAGATAATCCGCCTGCATAATGGACTCCTACTAACAAAACAGTCACAACAAAGTGTGAAGTGAGAGGGGTGTTGTATAACTGTAATTAGTGATGAGTGGATCTGTCCCGTTTCGATTTATCGAGAAATTCACAAAACTGCGAAAAAATTCGCATTTTTACTCATGCAATCATTTTTCTCACTCCAAATGCATTAAAGTGAGTGGGCGTTTTTTTCTTATGGCAAATTTTTTTGTCCTAATGCATTAAAATCAATGGGTGTTTTTTCTTATGGCAATTTTTTTGTCCTAATGCATTAAAATCAATGGGTGTTTTTTAGTATGGCGACTTTTTTTGTCCAAATGCATTAGTCAATGGCCGCTTTTTCTTATGGCGACTTTTTCTTCCAAACGCAGTAAAGTCAATGGCCGCTTTTTATGGGCATTTTTCCCCTGCAAATTTTTCCCCTGCAAATTTTTGCCATGGTTTCGCGAAAAAAAATTGCACATGGCGAAATTCAGAATCCGCAAATTCATGGCTGGCGAATAAATTCACTCATCACTACTTGTAATCTACCTCGCATGGACCAAACATAATAAATAATTTTAAAAAATAGATTATTTGTAATTAAAGCAATAGGCAAAAAGTTTGTCCCGCAAAAGCCCTATTGCACTCATATCATTATCTTGAGCAGATAAAGGAAACAGGATAGATAGATAGATAGATAGATAGATAGATAGATAGATAGATAGATAGATAGATAGATAGATAACCAGCCCTCTCTTTTATTTTTTTAGTGTGGAACGCTCTGAGTATAAGAGAAATGGACACGTACCCACTGAGAACATTGAAATGGGAGGCCAAGGAGAAGAGAGAGGCAAGGAGAAGAAGGAAGAGAAGTTAGGCTCATTTACAAATGCAAATCTAAAGTGATGAAATGGATGCACAACCTTGCACACTTGGCTGCTATTCACTACAGTCCTTTGCTTCTATACACACTGCTTACAATCTGCACACAGCACTGATGCACCATGCTGATGGACTGAGTACAGGCCGGGTATAGGGGCCTAAATATAGGGAAGCTCTGGAATTAGCAACTGTTTTAGGACTTCTTACTTCCAAGGTTCACGTAGAGTGTTGCTCCAATGCAACTGACTTGACTTGATTTACACACTAACCCAATTACTGATACCGATTAAAGGAGAACTAAAGCTTAATTAAAGAAGTAGGTAGAAATGTTGAACATGATGTTTTGTGCTCCTGTACCAGTCCAAGGCAACCACAGCCCTTTAGCAGTAAAGATCTGTGTCTCCAAAGATGCCCCAGTAGCTCCCCATCTTCTTTTCTGCTGATTCACTGCACATGCTCTGTGCTGCTGTCACTTACTGAGCTTAGGGACCCACTCACAATATACAGTACACATAGAATAGAAATGTCACAATATAAGGCTGATTAGTAATTAATACACATAATTACTACATGGCAGCACAGAAACCAGTGCAATTAGCATCAGAATTGAATAATCAGCAAACCTGTAGCATCAGCTTATATTACAGCCAGGGAAGCTCATTTTCTGCTGGATAATTAGTGACGAGCCCTAAGCTTAGCTTCTCAACAGCCAATCAGAGCCCACTGAGCATGTGAGTGTCACAGACACTTTCCAAGATGGTGACCCCCTGTGACAAGTTTGAAGTCCTGGATCATTGCTGCTATTGACAAGCTGAAACTTTAGCCTCGTGCAATAAGTTCACTATATAAAATATGCCATTTTTAGCCACATTCACTTTTAAGGTTTATTTCTCCTTTAAGAGCTTGCGCCACAAAATGCACAACAACCGAAGGGGACGCTTATTTGCATCTGTGCTGGTAAATTATCCCTATAGTGCAGCAAACACTATTAAGATGTCGCTAGAATTCGGTAGAATTGTGGGTAAAACTCTGTTTTAGCACTTGAAACATTGCAATTGCGAAAATGAGTGAATTAGAGTGAGCAAGTTGAACAAGCCGAAACACTACTTATTGATGCAGAGAAAGCATCAATAAATCCAAGCAGGTGGGCTTCCATTTTATCTTTACTCAGGGTTAGCGAAAGTTTTCACCAGAAATGTTTAAAAATTTGCGTTAGTACAAGTGTCAAACATTTTGGGGCATCTGTGCTAGAATTTCACCATGCGTTTTGTGTCACCCCAAAAAAATTTGTTTTAGGCAAGAACATCCAATGACTTCAGTGTCTTTGGCCTGAGAAAGTAAAGCCCATGACCCGAATTCATTTAGATCAAGAATAAAATCGGAGAAAAAGCTCCCATTGGTGCCAATGCATTTTGCAAAGTTTTGCCATTTAGGAAATTTTTCAGCGGAGTGAAATGGGGCAGTTTTGCTCATAACATGCCAAAAAGGTAACTAGATCTCTCCCTGGATCAATTAACAAAGATTGTGTAGCAATTATAACCCAGCACATCCTTTCTTAGAAGCCAACGTTACAGCAAAGAATGGCTGATGGTGAAACCTCCTTTCTTCTGTACTTTTTGGAAGGTCCAATATTCTACCCAATCCAAAATCATAGTTGTTTAACCTTCTAGTGGCAAACCTGCATATTCACTTCTACACTGGGGTAATTCGTGGAGGATTACCTAGACCTGAATTAAATATAATTTATATAATATATATGCTTAGTGTAGTATAGATCAGCGATCCCCAACCATGTTGCTCTCCAACCCCTTGGATGTTGCTCCCAGTGGCCTCAAAACAGGAGCTTATTTTTGCATTCCAGGCTTGGAGGCAAGTTTTAGTTGTATAAAAACCAGGTGCACTGCCAAACAGAGCCTCAATGTAGGTTGACAATCCACATAGGGGCTACCAAATGGCCAATCACAGCACTTATTTTGCAGCCCACGAACATTTTTTACATCTGAATGTTGCTCACGGGTTCAAAAGGTTGGGGATCCCTGAATTAAACTATAGGACATATTGTGATATATATTTATCTGTTGCTTGCTGATGTGGGACACAAAATAAATACCAGGGAGGGTGGAGGTTATTTGCTAACGGAGGCTAAGGGTGCTGAGGCTCCACCCACGTGGACCTCGGTAAAACCACTAAAGCCAATCAGGCAGGGCTACAGCTGGTCATTTCTCTGCACCATCACAGAGAGACTCAGGGAAAGCTAAAATCAGCAGCAGGTAGAGCAGAGGTCCCCAACTTTTCTTACCCATAAGCCATGCTTCAATGTAAAAACGGTGAGCCACTCAAGCAAGAAAAAATTCCTTTGGGTGCCAAATAAAGGGCTGTAATTGGCTACTTGGTAGCCCCATGTTGACTGATAGCCTGCAGGAGGCCCTGTTGGAGTAAACCTGTGCCTTTATACCTCTTAAACCTAAATTTAGGCCAGGTATTGTTAAAATGGGCACTTACTATGAGACCACTGAGAGCAACATCAATGGGAGTAGAAAGCAACATTGTACTCACAAGCCACTGGTTGGGGAACACTGAGGTAGAGGATTCTTGCCTCTCCCTGTTGCTCCTCAAATAGTTTGTCTGCCTTATTTATGAGTCAGAGGGGTATCAGGTCTACACAAGGAATATCAGTGCCTTGTTTGTGATGCCGCCTTGAGTAAATGCATCATAGGCTGCAAATTGTATTGTAAGTGTAAGTTGTGATGCCTGCAGGTGGTACAAGGGATGACAACTTCCAAGCAGCCATTAAATAGGTCACTCTCTGCTGGGCTCTTATAGATGTGCCACCTTCTCTCTATGGGGAAATGTTTAGCTGGCGCTGCCCTGCCAGGTTCATTTACTTCATGTAATACTTATTATTATGCTTTGTATTCTTTTAGGGGCAGATTTATCAAGGGTTGAATAGTAAATTTGAATTTTCGAGTGTCAAACTTCACACATTCATACTATTCGAATGTAAATTTGAATGTGAGATTTATCAAACCTCGACCATGGAAACAGTCCTGCACTACGTATTTTAAATTAGTTCCGAGGGATCTCATGTGAAACATCCAAACCAACACCCTATAAATGACTATGGTTAGTAGCAAGCTGTGAGATTCCAGGATAAGATTCCATGTTAGCATTCCTATAGGATATTTCAAACTAGTGGTAACAAAAACATTTTTACCTGGAAGAATATCTTTTTTGGTTAAAATTTCAATATATATATACCAGTTTGTTAAGATTTTTAATATGCCACTTATTATGATATAAACTATCTGTTGCTTAAGTGTTTATTTTGGGGTTATAGTTTTCCTTTAAACAGAATGTATTCCTACAACACAACAAACACAGAGATAAAGATGAATACAGATACAAATGTTTTACCGTTTATCAGTCATAACAAATGTAGGGACCTATAGGATATCCTATCCCTATAGAGTTAATCCCCTACCTTTTGTATGTAGTTCTCTTTTCCCTTGTTATTGGGCCAAGCCCTTGTAACTGGTAAAGTGTAACACCCACACCTATTGGACAAAGAGTGTAATGACACTCCCCTGCCTCACTGCTATATAGTGCTGTGTAGGGAGTGGCCTCTTCCTCTTTGGCTCCTGGTGCTGCTGCTAGGTGAATCCCCACTGAGCCTGGGATCACCATAGGCCCCAGTAAGCATTTACCCCAGAGGGACCTGACACCTTTGGTGCTAAGTCGAGGACCAGGTAAGATAGTAAGATCTTGTTATAGTCTCTCTAGGAGAGTGAGACAGAGAGGTGTAGCAGAAAGAGCAGCTGTCGCTCCAACGAGGATTGTAGGAGGAAGTAGCTTCCCACAAGGCCTGTTTGCCTTTAGAGCAGGGAACTCAGTTGATAGGCATCTAGGTGAGCAAAGGACTACCTGTACCCTACCTGATAGATCCCGATCCCCTCACTGTGCAACGTCGGTTGAACTGGGAATTGATGTACACCTATCTGCAATATCCTTTGGGAGTCGCACATGTTTCACTGTGAACCTTGTACTGTCCAAAGTGATTCCACCTGCTATGTCCTCAGTATATTGTAAGTAAACCTGTGGTCATTTGCCTCTGGCATAATAAATCTGTTTTACCCTTTTAAAGAACCTCCTGGCGTCCATTATTCTATTTTACACTTAAATGCCTGTGAGTTATAGTTCAACTACAGTTTAAAGGTGAAGCTTCCATTTGGCGAAGGCTCTGCCCTGGGTGAAGATTCGCAATGTAACCCATGCTCACTACCTAGCTGGTCATCCTTAACTCCTAATTGGCAGAATAGGCCAAGAAAGCGTTACACAAGTTTCAGTTTCAGGTAATAGTCACAAACTAAATTAGCATACATATGAAGACAATAGAGGCATCATAGGGGCACACTTACTTACGTGCAAATGTTTCCTTCATAAGTCTCCGCCAGACTTTGTGCAGCTACGTCAGGTCTTATTTCATGATAAATATGCTGTCACGGTTGGCACCTGAATCTAGAACCAATGCCAAGCACCCTGGTCTCGGCCTGTAGCAGCCGCCTTTGGCCTTGGGAGGAGCCCTCAGCTACTCAGATGCCGCCAGGTCTTAAAACGAGAGGTGCAAGGCGAAAGGTTCTAAACAAGTGAAGGGGCACAACTGTAAGCAAAGTCTTTTGGGCAGAAGGTCGTGGTACAAGGTGTAAGACAGAATCGTAGTCAGGACAGGCCGGGTCGAGGCAGGCAGAGAATAAGCGTAGTCAGGCAGGCAAGGGTCAAACCGTGAGATCAATCAGAAAGGATTTAGCAGAAGAGGTAGTCGGTATTCAGGTAAGGGTCAGGATCCAGAGGTCAGAATAGTCAAAAGCCAGACAGGGGTCACACCAGGAATCAAACAGGTTCAAAACAGAATAGCTTAAAGCTCAGAAGCACCAGGAACAAACTCCTATCATGTCTCCAACAAACGAATTACCAGCTTATCCCCAATCTTTGCAATAGCAGGCATTCCTTTCAAAGGTCACACCGTATAGACCTCAATTAGCATCAACAAAAGAATAGTGAAAGGATGCCATAGACTGCAGAGCTCTGCTGCGTTAGTGCTTTATTGTACACACGACATGTTTCGAGTCACATGGACCCTTTCTCACTTGAGAAAGGGTCCATGTGACTCGAAACATGTCGTGTGTACAATAAAGCACTAACGCAGCAGAGCTCTGCAGTCTATGGCATCCTTTCACTATTCTTTTGTTGAAACTCCTATCATGGGCAAGGTCCTGTGGCTTTAATAAGCCTTTTATACTTTTCAAATTTGGCGCCATTGCGTGCTGGCGTCATCACGCCAGCGCACCTGTGCCTTTAAATAGCGAGCCCTTAGGGATCCAAGATGCGCCCGAAATGGAGCGGCATGGCGGGCGTCCCCGCCACACCACTGGACCGCCAGGGTAAGTTGATTTTACTACATTACCCCCCCCTCTAGGGGGGCCACTGGACCCCCAGGTCTCCAAGGAAACTTTAGGTGGAACTGTTCCCTGAGACGGTCAGCCCTGATGTCACTAACTGAAACCCAAGAATTCTCCTCTGGGCCATAGCCCTTCCATTTAACTAAATACTGGAGCTTACCTCGCACAAAGCGAGAATCGAGGAGCTCTTGGACCTCATATTCAGACTAACCGTCAACCAAAACAGGGGGAGAAACAGACAGTTGACGGACCTTTGATACTGGCTTTAAAAGAGACACATGGAAAGAATTAGAGATTTTGAAATTGACTGGTAATTTGAGATGAACTGAAGATGGATTAATTATTTCAATAATGGGATATGGACCAATAAACCTAGGTCCCAAATTGAGAGGGGGGACCTTGAGCTTGATGTTTTTTGTAGACAACCAAACAGAGTCTCCTACCTGATATTTGGGTGCCTCTCTACGAGATCTATCGGCTGCTTTTTTCTGAGCAGCTGTAGCTACACAAAGAGAGTCGTGCACCTGAGACCAAATTTTCGCAAACTTTTTGACAGAAGAGTTAACAGAAGGTACAGGGAACAAAGAACCGGAAAAGGAAAATGCTTTGGGATGTAAACCATTAACAATAAAAAAAAGGAGATACCTCAGTGGAGGAATGAGTAGCATTATTGTAGGCAAATTCCACCCAGGGTAACAGTTCAGCCCATGAGGATTGGTTGTCAGAAATATAACACCTCAGATACTGTTCAAGGGATTGATTAACCCTTTCAGTTTGACCATTGGTTTGAGGGTGATAGGCGGTAGAAAATGACAACTCAATCCCAACCAAAGAGCAGAAGGCCCGCCAAAACTTTGAAACAAACTGAACCCCTCTGTCAGAAACAATATTGACCGGAAACGCATGTGTTTAAAGATGTGAGAAATGAACAATTCAGCCAAGGTTTTGGCAGAAGGGAGGTGTGGAAGGGAAATGAAATGGGCCATTTTGCTAAACCCATCCACCACCACCCAAATCACAGTTTTCCCCTGAGAAGGGGGTAAATAGACAATAAAATCCATCGAAAGATAGGACCAAGGTTTGTCAGGAATGGGTAGTGGTCTTAACAAACCCTGTGACAAATTCCTGGAGGATTTAGACAAACAGGACAGGAATTAACAAAAAAAACCTTAGCATCTTGCTTATAGGAAGGCCACCATATATTGCGGGACAAAAGAGATACTGTCTTAGAGATACCAGGATGTCCTGCCATTTTGGAATTGTGGACTTCACCCAAAACCTGTTCCCTAAGATGCTGTGGAGCAGAAGATTGAGCATGAGATAACAGGGCGGTAAGGTCTGATCCCAGAGCTGCCACAATTAATTTGCTTGGGATGATGGGAATGCACTCACTAGATTCAGAGGGGTTGGATTCAAAACTTCTAGAGAGTGCATCCGCCTTAGTGTTTTTAGAGTCAGGCCTAAAAGTAACAGAGAAATTAAACCTGGTAAAAAACAATGCCCATCTAGCCTGCCTAGGATTCAGACGCTTGGCAGACTCTATATACAGTAGATTTTTATGGTCAGTAAAGACCGTTATCAAATGCTTGGTGCCCTCCAACAGATGCCGCCATTCCTCAAAGGCCCATTTGATAGCCAACAACTCTCTATTTCCGATGTCATAGTTAGCCTCAGCAGGCAAATTTTTTTTAGAGAAGAATGCACAGGGTTGCACTTTGTTGGTTATCGGATGCCTTTGAGAAAGGACTGCCCCTGCCCCAACCTCTGAGGCATCTACATCTCAACAATGAAAGGAAGTGCAGTGTCAGGGTGCCGAGGAATAGGAGCAGAACTGAACTCTTTCTTGAAGGATTGAAAAGCTTGGATAGCTTCGGGGGACCATATGCTTGGATGAGCACCTTTCTTTGTCAAATTGGAAATCAAAGAGGTTCAAAACAGAATAGCTTAAAGCTCAGAAGCACCAGGAACAAACTCCTATCACGGGCAAGGTCCTGTGGCTTTAATAAGCCTTTTATACTTTGCATATCACGCCAGCGGGCCTGCGCCTTTAAATAGCGAGGAGGCGTGCGCGCCCTTAGGGATCCAAGATGGGGCCCGAAACGGAGCAGCGTGGCGGGCGTCCCCGCCGCACCACTGGACCACTAGGGTAAGTTGATTTTACCACATACGCAATTCATCAAAATAAGTAAGTGATTGGCAAACTAATACAACGAAGCCTCATCAAAACTCTGGTGTTATTTAATATTTAAAGTGGGATTATGTTTGCAATTTGTAACTGTTAAAAATGTTACAGGTATGAGATCCGTTATCTGTAAACCCGTTATTCCTATAGACTCCATTTTATTCAAATTCAGATATAATATAAACAGAACCAGCCTATTGAGTTTATTTAATGTCCTACATTAGACTTAAGATATGAAGATCCCAATTACAGAAAGAACCATTATCTGGAAAACCCCAGGCAGGTCCCATACCTAAATATATATATAACCAGCAAAAAGGATCCGCACTCACAGGACTTATATAAATCTAAAAAAATGTTATTGTTGTATGCGTGACTAACGTTTCGGCCTCCTCTCAGGCCTTTCTCAAAGTGTCTAATGGTTAGTACATATGCACAGAAATACAAACTTTGGAAACTAGACAAATTGGATCTGACGTAGTGACATTGTCACAGAAACGTAACTTAATTTAAATATCACTCATTACATACAAGCTGACCTAAAAGCCGCAAAGCACGTATATAAATAACAGTTATCGATCATCACATTTAAAACAATATATCCCTTCTACAGATAAAATCATGGTATTGTGTAAGTATGTTGCCACTCGTTTAGAATATTGTACCTACAGGATTATTCAACATAACTTTGCACATTGTTACAAAAAAAATTAAAAAAATATATATATATATAAATATAGAAGCAAAAATAGCGACACTCACAGGTTTTTCTTCATGGTGCAAAAATAGAAAGATTTATTGTGCTCGACGTTTCGATCCCCCACAGGGATCTTTGTCAAGAGATTTCCAGTGAACAAACAGAATACCCACAACCCCACATACTTTTAAACCTTGGGCCGTTTATTTGGCGCCAAACTAGGTTGCTAAGCAACCCAGAACGCTAAAAAGTGAAGTGCCAAGTTGGATCTTTAAAAGAGGGAAGTGAATCAGTAACAACGTAACCCAGTGTAGTAAAGAGGAAATAAAGTAAAAACAAGGTAGCAAAAAGATAAGTGAACAAAGTAACAAAGGTTTTAAATGAAAAAGAAACGAAACAGCGCTTAAGCAGAGCACACAAAGCCATCCAATCCGACGTCCGCAATTAGCTAGGCAGTCATGGCGCTTAGGGCCAATCAGATCACAGTATAGTGGTGGGTGTGTCGGAAACCCGACTCTAGATCGCCGCATCTAGTTTCCAATATGTGAGTAACATAGCAACCGCGCCCAGGGATCAACTGGAAGCCGGATCGAGGAGTATAGCGCCGCAGGGTTTAAAGACCTTTGGCGTCTACTCCTACACGGCGGGTAAGAAAATTAATTAAAAGCCGAACCGGGGGCAAAGCACCGCCAGGTATTACAACCTATTGGTGTAGGTCCCCAGTCGGCGGGCACTCATCAATGTCAGACGGCTGTCCTTATAAGGGTGCGTGAGAAGTCATAAGGGTGCAGGAAAAATTGCTCTACCCATCCACCCCGCGGTGGTTCAACGCTGGAAACTACTATGCTTTGATCAACCCCACGTATTACTGGTAATGCAATGCCTGTCAAGTCATAATCAAATAATGGGGGCCAGTGTAGTTTCTGCTGCGCTGGAAACATAGTTGAAACAAGTACGTTCCGAGGAAAAGGAACAGACAGTGAGGAGATAGGAGAGGAGATCAGAGGGTTAGGATCAGAGCATGTAAGTCATATACATCATTTGGCATACAAACACCTGCTATACATATAGGCATCATATATATAAATATATATATACAGTATATATATATATATATATATAGGGAATCGGTTTATATAGTGTATAATATACCACTTCTGTAAATTCTAAAGAGGTTCCCCATACCATATAAATTTATACAGGTCATGACACTCCAAGGTGACTTCTAATATCCTCATATTGTTCAACAGGGGGTACTTAATTTATTATAACACGCACATTCTGGGAGTCATGTGATAGAAATGACATTTCTGATTATAACCGATGACATCACTAAGCACCATTTATAAAGATATAGGGTATTCATGTCTCTTGTGTATTATATCCTTATAATACACAAAAGCCATGAATATCCTGTAAATTATATCCTTATAAACGGTGAGTTCTGATGTCATCAGTTATAAACGGTGAGTTCTGATGTCATTTCTGTCACATGACTCATTGAAATTTCTGTATTATAATAAATAAAGTACCCCCAGTTGTAAAATATGAGGATATTAGAAGTTACCTCGGAGTTCCATGACCTGTATAAAAACACTCGGCCTTCGGCCTCGTGTTTTTATATGGTCATGAAACTCCTCGGTAACTTATAATATCCCTATATTTTACAAAAGGGGGTACTTTATTCACTATATAATTTACAAGAGGGGGTACTTTATTCACTATATAATCTACAGTTTAGTAATTTTCCTATGGGACCAAACTGTAAATGATATCCCTATAAAGGGAGCGTGCCTACATCAGTACGCACCGTTTATAAGCGAGAGAGAGAGCACTTACAGCTGCTTTTCTCTTCCTCCACTCTGCCCCCTTCCATTTAATCCCCTGATTCAGCTCTTCCTTAGCACGGCGAGCTCCTCCTGTCTCACTGTCTCTCACATACTGCCCCTCTACTTCACTTTCAGGTATACTTCAAATGTAATATATAAAGGCTGGAGTGAGTGGATGTGTAACATAATAGCCAGAACACTACTTCCTGCTTTTCAGCTCTCTAACTCTGAGTTAGTCAGTGACTATAAGGGGGGCCACAAGGGACATAATTGTTTAATGAGTTTGTAATTGATCCTCAGCATTCAGCTCAGATTCAAAAGCAACAGTTATGTCCCATGTGCCCCCCCCCCCCTCAAGTCACTGAATGGTTACTGCCTGGTAACCAATCAGTGAGAGCTGAAAAGCAGGAAGTAGTGTTCTGGCTATTATGTTACACATCCAGTCACTCCAGCCTTTATACATTAGACTTTTGGATAACTAACTGTAGGGATCCTTAGGGTTAATGTGCCCCTATGGCTTTATTAGGGCATAATGCATAATGTACCCCCTACTTAAAGGGATACTGTCATGGGAAAACATGTTTTTTTCAGTTACACATCAGTTAATAGTGCTGCTCCAGTAGAATTCTGCACTGAAATCCATTTCTCAAAAGAGCAAATTGATTTTTTTATATTTCATTTTGAAATCTGACATGCGGCTGGACATATTGTCAGTTTCCCAGCTGCCCCCAGTCATGTGACTTGTGCTCTAATCAACTTGCAATACAGCACTAAAGAGTGACTGAAGTTTGAGTGATATCACCCCCTCCCTTTTCCCCCCAGCAGTCTAACAACAGAACAATGGGAAGGTAACCAGATAACAGCTGCCTGGTAGATCTAAGAACAACACTCAGTAGTAAAATCCAGGTCCCACTGAGACACATTCAGTTACATTGAGTAGGAGAAACAACAGCCTGCCAGAAAGCAGTTCCATCTTAAAGTGCTGGCTCTTTCTGAAATCACATGACCAGGCAAAATGACCTGAGATGCACCTACACACCAATATTACAACTAAATACACTTGCTGGTTCAGGAATGACATTTTATATTGTACAGTGAATTATTTGCAGTGTAAACAGTGTCATTTAGATTTAGAAATAAAAACTACATCATAAAATCATGACAGAATCCCTTTAAGTTTATATAGACATTATGTGAGTTATGTGACCTGTATAAAAGCACTCGGTCTGTGGCCTCATGCTTTTATATGGTCACTCAGTGACTAATAATATCTTTATAAATTACAGTAGGGGGTACATTATCCACTATATAATTTACCGTTTAGTTTCCCTGAATCAAACTTGTTAGTTGTAAAAAAAAAATCGCTAACACTAATAATACTCTAAACCACGAAAAATGTGTTATTTATTAAGTGTAAAAACCACAAATAACTCTTCTGCGAAACGTTACCACCTAATATCTGGCCAGTTTGTGTAGAAGTCAGTGGGGGCTGTCCTTTTGCAACTGTAAAATCTCTCTTTGCTTTTAGAGGATTTCCTTTTTTTTTTGTAAATTGGATAAATCCTGTTTTTTTATTCATGTTATTATTATTTTATTTTTTTTAAATGTGATTTTAGTTCAGGTTAAAAAAACCCTCTATACTACACAAATTCATTCTATAGCACAATATAATGTGTAGACTGGTGTAAACTGTTCATCAGGAAGGGAACTTACATTAGAGACACAGGGGATATTCGCCAGTGTGACGTCATTTCGTTACTTCGCCGATTTACTAACGGGCGCTGGCATAAATTCGCTAACGAAGTGGACCTACTCTAGCGCTACTTCGCACCCTTACGCCAGGCGAAGTTGCGCTATGGCGAAGGGACGTAACTACGCTAATTCCCTAACTTGCGGATTTTACGTTACCTCTTGCGCCAGACTTGCCTTCGCCACCTCAGACCAGGTGAAGTGCAATAGAGTAGATAGGGATTGCTTCAAAAAAAAGTTGAAATTTTTTCTAAGTCCCACAAAACGCTGGCGTCTTTTCCTTTTTTAAGGGTGATAGGCTGAAAAAGATCGTACATTTGTTTGGGTTACCCTCCTTCCCCCCTACATTTCCTAACATATGGCACATAAACTATACAGTGGGCTCATGTGTAGGGCAATATAACAACTTTATTTTATTTAATGAAGCTTTCCCAGGCTTGTGTAGTGTAATGTATTTGCTGCTACATATATGTCCATTGTACTTTAACTTGGCGCCGTATGCAAATTAGGACAACTTCGGATTTTAGTGAATTAGCGGCGCCCTGGAGAAACTTCGTCTGGCGAAGTGCGGCGAAGTGTGGCGAAGCCTGCGCTAGCGCAACTCCGCAGGTTAGTGAATTTGTCCCACAGGATGCTGGGAGTTGTAGTTTAGTATTGTGGCCACATAGTCTTCTGACACAGACAGGAACACTTCCATAGGGCTCAGATCTCCCCTGTTTTCCTTATGGTACATGCCCAGGCACTCCTGTAACTACCCTTACTCTCTAGCTCCCTCTAGTGGCCAACCTAAATACATATATTAACCATGTAAACAATTTCATTAAAGTTAAGCATAATTAGTTCCTGAGGGGGACCTTGCCCATATTTGTGGGAGCATCATTTCTGGTGCCAAGTCTCCCTGCCAATGATCACTGAGCAGAACCAGGCTCTCTGAAATCCCATTTTTGAAGGAACCCGTGTTTGAATGAAGGGTTCAGGTTCTTGGAAGGGATACATGTACTGTTACTATGAATGAATTTTGTTACAACAGCGCCACCTGCTGGTCAGTTTCCCACCAGTCTGACCAGCAAGTAGTCAAGGAAGTTGTCAGGAGAAAGAAAGAGGCTGATGTTCTTCTGCTTAGAAAAGATTTGAGAAAGGTTTTTAATTCTATTCCTAAGAAGAAGAACATCAGGGCAACAGAGTGTCAGACTGGGATGCCAAGGGCCCACCAGAAAACCTTAGGCTGAGGGCCCACTTTCCAAACTTTTATACTTCCTCTCCTCACTCAACCTCTTTATTCTCCTTTATTCTCCTAGTCTCTTTACTCTACATACTATACTGTATTCTTCCATTATTAAGTATTATTTCCCATAAAGAAATAGGGAATGACCATGAAATAGGCCAAATGGTTAGAAGCAAGAGGCCCACTGATACCTGGTCCCACTGGGAGTTTTCCTGGTATCCCTGTGGGTCAGTCTGACACTGGAGCAGCCTCTTTCTTTCTCCTGACAACCTCCTTGACTACTTGCTGGTCAGACTGGTGGGAAACTGACCAGCAGGTGGCGCTGTTGTAACAAAATTCATTCATATTAACAGCACATGTATCCTTTAATATCTTGGAATTAAGGATAATTCTTGTAAAGAAAGGGAGAAACAGCTTTGAGACAGTGATTTAAAACTGCAAGTTATCCTGAATCCTGGAATTTTACAGCTTTATGAACTTGGTATTGAATACGTCTGAGCCAGCAGCCTGTTTGCCTTTATCTTGGAATACAAACAAAATAAATAATGAATGTAAATGACAAAAGTGCTTAGAATAGCCCCCTCATCAGTTTTACATTCACTTATTTTTAAGGTTTACTTATCCTTTAATAGGTGGTACCAAAGACAAAATGAGTGAGGAACCTGCCCAAAGACCTTTCACTCAGGACAGGGTTGAGAAGTTCCTACACATATAGGAGTCTTGCCATGAGCTGTGTTTATAGAGTCAGGTCATTTTATTATTTATATTTCTGATCCCTTCAATGTAGCCACTATACGTGAACTGTCAGCTTTAGCCTTGTCTCCATCACCCCCGACTGACTGTCAGTTTCTTATCATCTCTGTTGTCAGTTTTTTAAGCCCTTTGCAAGAAACTACTGTGGACAAACAATTTCTTTAAATTGCTTTCCTATAATGTGAAATACCCGTGGGACAACGTTGTCAACAACAAGTCACCCAACGTTGCCTCGACTTCGAAAAATGAAGCCACGCAACCTAAGGGGCCAGAGGGAACAGTTTGATGGTATCCGCTAATTTCAGCAACTAATCATTTCCCAAGTCAGCAAGAACAGCCCTTTAAAGGAGAACTAAAGCCTAACTAAAGAAGTAGCTAGAAATGTTGTACATGATGTTTTGTGCTTCTGTACCAGCCCAAGGCAACCACAGCCCTTTAGCAGTAAAGATCTGTGTCTCCAAAGATGCCCCAGTAGCTCCCCATCTTCTTTTCTGCCGATTCACTGCACATGCTCTGTGCTGCTGTCACTTACTGAGCTTAGGGACCCACTCACAATATACAGTACACATAGAATAGAAATGTCACAATATAAGGCTGATTAGTAATTAATACAGATAATTACTACATAGCAGCACAGAAACCAGTGCAATTCGCATCAGAATTTAATAATCAGCAAACCTGTAGCATCAGCTTATATTACAGCCAGGGAAGCTCATTTTCTGCTGGATAATTAGTGACGAGCCCTAAGCTTAGCTTCTCAACAGCCAATCAGAGCCCACTGAGCATGTGAGTGTCACAGACACTTTCCAAGATGGTGACCCCCTGTGACAAGTTTGAAGTCCTGGATCATTGCTGCTATTGACAAGCTCAAACTTTAGCCTCGTGCAATAAGTTCACTATATAAAATATGCCACTTTTAGCCACATTCATTTTAGGGTTTAGTTCTCCTTTAAGTTTGCTCATAAGAATAGCCACACAGCACATATATTCATCAGTGCTATAAGCTTCACACAGACATAAAATACATGAAATACAAACACCGTGGTCTATAAATATCACTGAGGCAAATCCACAAGACCCTGTAACATATGTATCATCTGCTTAAAGGTCATGTCAAACCAAAAAAATCAACTAAAAGAACACTATAAAAAAAATATATACATTTATTAGAAATTCTCGATGGTTTTTAACTTATTTGTATATGTAATGCTACTGAAAGCAGTGTCTGTCTGTCCCTTTCTATTCTCTGCACTGGTGGTTCAGACTGTTGATAGAATGTGACTATGTGAGACAAGGCAGATTAACAGACCTGTCTTTGCTGCTGGGGACCGAAGTAGCGATTGTTTTTACGAATAACTTTAAAAGAACTGAAAATTAATACTAATGAGAGAATCTGTCCCGTTTCGTTTTGCTGTAAAATTCATCAAACCGCTGAAAAATTGGCGAAACTGATTACTTTTTTTTAACATTTTATCACCTCCAAGTCAATGGGCGTTTTTTTCCTGCAGTGACTTTTTTTTTGTCTCTACAAAATTTTACCAGATGCCGAATGCTGAATTTCGCCATGAATCGCCATGAAAAAAAATCGCCATCCCTATTAATAAATAGTGGCTTATGTTTTCTCTTATTAGATCATTTTTTTATTTTGGGTTTGACTTGCCCTTTAAACTTTTTATTCTGCGGGAGTAAAAGTGACACCAACTAACTGTCAGCAGGCAGGTGGCAGTTGCAAATACTGAGTCATGTTACGATCACTAACTCTACGTGAGTCACTAGTAGCTGAGTTACTATTTCTGAGAAGCTCTGGGAAGTCACGTGAAGAGGAAACAATAGAAAGAAAAACGGAGCCTTGAATTCTAAGAACAGAAAAAAATTCACCGCAATTCATTGAAATGGGTGGCGACACCTTATGTACAGAGATTTGTCTGTTTTTGCTCCAGGGGACGCATCAACTTTTTATAAATGAGCTCCACACAGGTACAAGAAGGCAAAGTATGGACTATAAGAAAGAACCAATGGGACAGAAAGAAGGATATTATGTAAGGAGCTATAAATTGAGTCATAGTAATGGGCGAATTTATTCGGCAGGCGAAAATTTGCAGGGAATTTCAGCGTTTCGCCACGGGCGAATAAATTTGCAGCAAAAATTCACTGGCGTTGAAAAACAGATGCCTATTAAAATCAATTGTCGCCGGTGTCAAAATCCGCACTCTACAAATTTTTCGCCCGTTTCGCGAATTTAGTGAGAAATTCACCCATCATAGTGACTTATACACGTCTAAGCTTATCTGGGGGGGGGGATCATGGAAAAGGGGTCCAGACCAAAATGATCAGTTGCTGATAGAGGAGCAAAGCATTTGATGGATACATCCGAAAAGGCCCAAAATAATAGAAAAATAATATTATTTGAATACGTCTGCAGGGCACATGTGACTCCACAGACCCTGTACAGGTATGGGACCTGTTATCCAGAATGCTCAGGACCTGGAATTCCAGGTAATGTGCAGTTGGATAAGTTTGGGGGCCCTCCTGCTCAAGGCCAAAGTGGGATTGGAATAAATAAAGTCCTTTCTTAACTCATCACAAAGCAACTTGTTCCTAAAGGGGGAAACTGCAACAGAAAATAGTGTGAGAGTGGAAGGAAAGGGGGGGGGGGACCTGACCATATAAAAGGTAAGGGAAAGTGTGAAGAATAAATTGAGGATGGTTATTTACTAAACTTGTGGTGTTTATATAAATGACCTGTAGATGTCACTGTGCCCAGACTTATACTGTGAATACTTCCTGACAGCTTCAAAGTGACAGTTACTGTTGTGTAATGTCTGCATGAGCCTGCTAATAAAGCACTGTTATACTCTACTCATCCTCGGCTACCCAAAACGTAACAAAACTCCAGTCATGCTTTTTGGGGCCAAACTTGAAATTTTTTTTTTTTAAAAAACTAAACTTTTTCTAATTTATTATTTATTTATTAAAGCCTGATGGAGCAAAAAGCCTGAATCTGAAAATCCGGCATCTCAGACCTGGGTATAAATCAATGGCAGAGGTCCCTATCCGATTTTGAAGTTTCTGTGGTCTGTGCTGGAATTAGCCTGAAAATTCAAACGTTTTGGACGTTTCAGGCAAAATTTTAAAAATTCTGGCTTTTTGGGGGAAAAAAAAAAAATTGGGCGGTTTTATCGAGTTTTTACCCGAACCGATTAAATCGAGCTTTAGAGTTCGGTTGTGGTTTTTTATTAAAAAAAAATCGATAAATTTGGATTTTAGTATCCAACCCTCTAAGTTTAGAGTTGCAGATTCCTATGAAAATATTATTATTACTCCGGGTGAGAACAGGCCATGGGCACCGTCTGTTCTGACTGCCAAGGCCAGTGGTAGAACTGCTCATGAGATGGAAGGACAGGAGACACGGTATATAAAGAAGGTCCCAGGGGAGACAATTAAATACTTTTACACGTCCCTCTGCTCCAGCCTCTTCCTTCCTCCACCCTTATACACTGCAACTCCCGGCAGCCCTTAACCCTTCCTTATACAGTATGCTGGGAGTTGTCAGGGGTTTTACACCTTTAATTTAACTTTAAGTATGATGTAGAGAGTGATATTCTGAGACAATTTGCAATTGGTTTTCATGTTTTATTATTTGTGGTTTTTGACTTATTTATCTTTTTATTCAGCAGCTCTCCAGTTTGTAGTTTCAGCCATCTGGTTAATAGGGTCTAAATCACCCTAGCAACCACAAACTGATTTGAATAAGAGACTGGAATATGAATAGGAGAGGCCTGAATAGAAAGATGAGTAATAAAAAGTAACAATAACAATACATTTGTAGCCTTACAGAGCATTTGTTTTTTAGATGGGGTCAGTGACCCCCATTTGAAAGCTGGAAAGAGTCAGAAGAAGAAGGAAAATAATTCAAAAACTATAAGAAAGAAAACAAATAAAGATTAATTGGAAAGTTGCTTAGAATTGGCCATTCTATAACATACTTAAAGCTAAATTACAGGTGAACCACCGCTTTAACCCTTTCATCCAGTATGCTGGGAGTTGTAGTCCAGTCACATGTCAGGGTAAGGAATAGCGCTCTTACAGAAATGGGAAAATGATTCTGTACCTCCATGTTCCCAAAAAATGTTTTCTGGCCTAAATGAAAGAAGCTGTAAGTAACCGTACTGTAGTGTTTAGTAACAGCCCTTCTAAGGACATGTTTATATGTTTATTGCTATGCAGCACTGCTGACACTAGAGGGCATCCTCTACAGCAGTGCAGGGAGAATCCGAGAGTATTCTAGGATTCTATGGTTATGACACTTTCCATGTGGAGCCAGCTAGGCAGTTTTGCAGGCTGTTGAATAAAAGCGATAACCAAAGCCTTCTGTGTGTGTGGGTCAAGATTCTACACTTACAACATACAGTCATTACACATGTTCAACTGTTTTAAAGTAATTTGTAAATGTGATTTCTATTGTGTATCTGGCTGTTCATTATCTCTGCACTTCAGGTTCTGACTCCTGAAACAATGAAGCAGTAGCCCGCTGATAAACAGAGCACAACCTTGATCAGCCCACTCATGAAATTGGAATTCTTCCCTCTGGTTAGCAGAATATTCAGTGAAAGATGAGTCCAGAGAGACTTTTTATAAAAAATAAAATGTGAATAAGAATGAACCCGAACGAGACGATGACAAGTTTGTAGCGTGTGATTCAGAAGAGCAGTTTGGGCTGGACAATAAAGAAGATTGGGGTCCCTATCTGAAAGGATTTATCTGGGATGTGCAACCTGTGCTCCTCCGATTGGACAACAACTCCCAAGATGTCGAGAGCTGCAGTTCAACAATAGCAGGAAGGTGAGGCATTGGACATAGATCATGTAAATACTGGAAATATCTATTCATTTCTACACATGTGTCTGTTGGACTCAACTCAAATCCATGTTAAATATCAGCCACGTTTGGACAATAAATCACCCTTGGTTCAACTACAACTCCCTTGAAATCTGTCACGTGCCATTTTAGGAATGAGGGGGGGGGTGACTCATACAAACTGCCTGCTGGAAAGCAGTCAAATGAATGTTATTATACAGGAAGAAGAATATTCTCAGCTGCAACCGGGAGCTTGTGCCCCACCCATAGGAGCCCTGTGTGCAAAGATCAGAGCCGGGTGCTGCACGAGAAACTGGTCAGTATATTATTATTATTATTATTTTTTTGTCTGTAAACAATGGGATTTTATTATTTCGTAAATTGCCAGTTTAGAGCCAGAACACTCTTTACAGGGTGACGAGCAGCAGGGATAGATATGGAGGAGTTTGGACATGGGGGACCTGTTTCAGCTGCTCTTTAGTAGCACAATTCTGCTGCACACACAGCGCTGTCTCTTTAAGCCATTCCCTTGCACAACAGTGAACTATAACTCTCAGTTCTCACACACATATTCGTGTAATTCATACACAGGGGCAGACTTATTGAAAATCCAAATAACTTCAGTAAGGACACTGGATATTGATGGCAGATTATCAATCACAGGGGGTTTTTTTTGCATTGATGCCCCCAGCATGCCAGGATCTTATAGTACCTAGTGCACTACCCCTTGTCCCTACCCACTGAAGTCTCTACACAACTACTCTGATTAGCTGAGCAGGTCTATATTATACTCCTGAAGTTGCCTGGCGTTAGAGTGTGAAGTATCGCTAGAGTCTATCTCCTTTGCTAGGGAAGTTCCACCAGCGACCGTTAGTAAATCTACAAAGTACAGAAATGAAGAATTTTCGCCCGCGTTAGTCACTTCGCCCTTTAGTAAATTCGCCCCTTAGAGTCCAGGAATTTCCATGTTGAGGTCCCCTATCTCCTTCCTGGAGAAATAGTAACACATCCCTAGAAACCTCTCACAACCAGACATAGGTTACACTTCACACAGTAGGGAAAGATAACTCTCTCACATCCCTCAAAAGTAGAAAAAGTAAAGGGTAAGTAATTAAATTAAGACAGGATGCAGAAATTATGCCGGTGTTTCCCAAACGATAGGACATTTTCCCCCTGTGGTGGGGTGTGAAGATAACAGCAATTGAAAAGCTTTTTAATAACATCTCTAGATCTACAACTGCTCCCAAAGTTCTACCAATATGTAGCTAGCGGCCCTCGCATTCCCAGAACAACCTGGAGACAATTGTAAAGTGGTAGGGTCTCTTGTCTGATAAATTACTGGACTCACAGTTACATATATTGCTGGGGCCACTATGTAAATATTGCTGGGGCCACTATGTAAATATTGCTGGGGCCACTATGTAAATATTGCTGGGGCCACTGTGTAAATATTGCTGGGGCCACTATGTAAATATTGCTGGGGCCTCTATGTAAATATTGCTGGGGCCACTGTGTAAATATTCCTGGGGCCACTGTGTAAATATTGCTGGGGCCACTGTGTAAATATTCCTGGGGCCACTGTGTAAATATTCCTGGGGCCACTGTGTAAATATTGCTGGGGCCACTATGTAAATATTGCTGGGGCCACTATGTAAATATTGCTGGGGCCACTATGTAAATATTGCTGGGGCCACTATGTAAATATTGCTGGGGCCACTATGTAAATATTGCTGGGGCCACTGTGTAAATATTGCTGGGGCCACTGTGTAAATATTCCTGGGGCCACTATGTAAATATTGCTGGGGCCACTGTGTAAATATTGCTGGGGCCACTATGTAAATATTGCTGGGGCCACTGTGTAAATATTGCTGGGGCCACTTTGTAAGTATTGCTGGGGCCACTATGTAAATATTGCTGGGGCCACTATGTAAATATTGCTGGGGCCACTATGTAAATATTGCTGGGGCCACTGTGTAAATATTCCTGGGGCCACTGTGTAAATATTGCTGGGGCCACTGTGTAAATATTCCTTGGGCCACTATGTAAATATTGCTGGGGCCACTGTGTAAATATTGCTGGGGCCACTGTGTAAATATTCCTGGGGCCACTGTGTAAATATTGCTGGGGCCACTGTGTACATCTTACACTCACTCCAATTTCTTTTGTTTGTTCCGATGCCTGAAAATACACACTCATCTTGAGTATCATGTGTAGCGGTTGTTAATTAACCCTTTCTCAATAATATTCCCTAGTCTATACAGCGCATGTAAATGTTAAAGAGATTAATTGCAGTGATTTAATAATTAGAAAGTCTTTCATGGTTCTGTGCTGGAAGCTGTGTTCCTGCCTCTGCTGTGGTTAGTGCGGAACGTTTAAAATGCATCCAATTACATGTCTCTAACAAGTCTGTCCTGTCTTACACCAGAGGCAGCACAAGCCAATTACCAATAATTGTTTTTAGGGATGAGCGAATTTTTTCGCTGCGGGAATGATGCCCATAGACTTCAATGGGAGAAAAAAATGTTGCGCTTACAAAAAAAAAAATGCTGCGTCAAAATAAATTTGTTGCCAATAGACTTTAATGCATTTCAGCGAATATTCACTATCGGCTAATATTTTTGGTGGTGTGAAACAGGTCACATTTGCCCATCCCGCAAGTGAATATCAGGTGCCTTGACCCAGGCCATGACATCTCCTCTGGGGCTTAACTGTTCCTATGTACCAAGTACTGCAACTTGTTTAGATTGTAATCTCTATTGAGCAGGGCCCTCTTTACATTTTATATAGGCCAATACATGAAGTCTGTTTGTGCGATGTATCCACCGTTGTCTTGTATAGCGCTGCTTTATTGGTGTCATTCCAAGGAGTCATTAAATATTAAATGAAATATTAAATATTGTACTTTTAACAAATCTGTGTTTTAAACCACTGTAAACAATCGGTTTGAAAGAGTCACATACTTGAAAACCATGTATTCTTGTTATTGGTGTCCCTCTTCCAGTTTTATGTCCTCAAGACACAAAAGTTTCCTTGAGCTTTGGAAATAAACCAAATCACTGCTCTAGTGTAACATTACAGTAGGCCCAAGGTGACTCTCCTGACACTCAAGAATAAGTCATGACCTAACACAGAAGCAGGCCTGTAGAGGTCC
The DNA here is from genome assembly GCF_017654675.1 of Xenopus laevis. NCBI lineage: Eukaryota > Metazoa > Chordata > Amphibia > Anura > Pipidae > Xenopus > Xenopus laevis. The sequence goes on along the minus strand of NC_054383.1, from coordinate 133,661,379 downwards.
CAACAGACTAGAGGATCTCCAGATGGGCCCATGGCATCTATCACTGTCTACATCTGATTGTGCCTGCAAGATTTCCAGTTTCTCTGGTGGGTTTTAGAAGGTTCACACAGGCACCATTCAAGTAGGCCCAAGGCTACACTCCTGAACATTGACAGTCAAGAATAAGTCATGACCTAATCCAGAAGCAGGCATGCAGAGAGGCCCACTCGAATACTAGATGCCATGGACACACCTCGAATACTCCAGGTGGGTCCATGGCATCTAGCGTTGTCTACATCTGAATGTGCCTGTAGGCTTTCAGCTTCTCTGGCAGGTTTTAGCAGTTCACTCAGGCTACATTAAAGTAGACCCATGGTTACACTCATGAACACTGACAGTAAAGAATAAATCAAGACCTAATCTGGAAGCAGGCCTCTAGAGGCCCACCAGAATACTAGAGTATCTCCAGGTCGCCCCAGCCTAATACAATTCGCATCACTACTTATTAGCTCCTTAGGCTTATATAATGTTGTGCCTGTGAGATCTAGCACTGTCTACATCTGATTGACCTGATAGTGGGTGCAGGATTTCAGTTTATCTGGTGGGTTTTAGGAGGTCCACTCAGATGCTGTCTCTGGAAGAACATGCTCTGTGTGGTATCAAATCACTCAGATAGCAGCCAGTGGTTGTGGCCACTGATGTGTTTTCAAAATACATCAGTTAATAGTTCTGCAGAATTCTGCACTGAAATCCATTTCTCAAAAGAGCAAACATATTTTTTCATATTTAATTTTGAAATGTGACATGGGGCTAGACATATTGTCCGTTTCTCAGCTGCCTCCAGTCATGTGACTCTGATAAACTTCAGTCACTCTTTACTGCTGTACTGCAAGTTGTAGTGATATCACCCTCCTCCCCTTTCCCCCCAGCAGCCTAACAACAGAACAATGGGAAGGTAACCAGATAACAGCTCCCTAACACAAGATAACAGCTGCCTGGTAGATCTAAGAACAACACTCAATAGTAAAATCCAGGTCCCACTGAGACACATTCAGTTACATTGAGTAGGAGAAACAACAGCCGGCCAGAAAGCAGTTCCATCCTAAAGTGCTGGCTCTTTCTGAAATCACATGACCAGGCAAAATGACCTGAGATGCACCTACACACCAATATTACAACTAAATACACTTGCTGGTTCAGGAATGAAATTTTATATTGTAGAGTAAATTATTTGCAGTGTAGACAGTGTAATTTAGAAATAAAAACTACATCATAAAAATCATGGCAGAATCCATTTAATGAAATTATTACCAATATACAAAGAAACAAAAGGCAAGACAGGAATCAGTGAAGCTCATAGATCTTATTTCATTTCAGCAATACACAGGGGTACATGGCTATGAAGATGAGTATTTTACAACTAAACAAATGGAGAAAAGAATCCATATGAATGAACACAATCCACTGCAATTGGACACATCATCGTAAGCAAGCAAATACTTTGTGTATTTGTAAAGGATCATCATTTATTTAAGCCTGACTAAATCTGAATATAACAACATTATTTTACACCACCATCGTAACCCACTGAAGGCAATGGGACCAATTAAAGCAGTAAAATAAAGTGAGGCCTGAAGCTCTCAACACCATTCTGACATGATTATCCCAGTTGTTTCACAACATAATACACTCCATTTAACTTCATCAGTTTGCACTTGGCTTTTTAACCTCATTACAGGTTTTACCCCTGTGCAACTCTAGCCAAGCAAATACCTGTCCCAGACTCATAGCATCAAGAAGATTGTTTATGATAACTGCATTAGCCCTAAGGGTGTATAATAATAAATAAGTAAATAATGTTATGTGTATTATTAACAAATCTGTGTGGTTTTGAATATGATATTAGTGCCTCGAAGCAGTAACATCATCTTGCCATTTTTCTAAGCAATAAAAAAACAACATGTTCAGGAATTAGTTTCAGTTACAAGACATATACATGGTAGCCAGGTTTATACACGTGTCTGCACTTCCCTCTTAGTTTCGGTCTAATTATTTAATTGTCACAACAACTTGGATTTGCGTGGAAAGATAAGGACAAGAAGGACACAGTGGAACAAGATGGTGACAAAAGGGCAAGATAGGTATAGGTGTGTGTATATATATATATATATATATATATATATATATATATATATATATATATATATATATATGTATATATATATATGTGCTCTGGGGTTCATTTGGAGGGGTTGAACCTGATAATCATTTATTAACATGAACAAAAGGCAACACAGGATTAAAATACACAACTTGGATTTGCGTGGAAAGATAAGGGCAAGATGGAGACAGTAGGACAAGATGGAGACATTAGGGCAAGATAAAGACAGTGGGACAAGAAGGAGACAGTGGAACAAGATGAAGACAGAAGGGCAAGATGAAGACAGTAGGACATTATGGAGACAGTAGGGCAAGATGGAGACAGTAGGGCAAGATGGAGACAATAGGGCAAGATTGTAGCTCAAGATGGAGATAGTAGGGCAAAATAGAGATGGTGGGAAAAGATGGAGATCGTGGGACAAGATGGTGACAGAAGGACAAGATGGAGACAAAGGGGCAAGATGGAGACAGTGGGGCAAGATGGAGACAGTAGCTCAAGATGGAGATAGTAGGGCAAAATAGAGAAGATGGAACAAGATGGAGATGGTGGGACAAGATGGAGACAGTAGGACAGATGGAGACAGTAGGGCAAGATGGAGACAGTAGAGAAAAATGGAGACAGTAGGGCAAGATGGTGACAGAAGGGCAAGATGGAGACAGTAGGGCAAGATGGAGACAGTAGAGCCAAATGGGGACAGTAGAGCCAGATGGAGACAGTATACCATTCAATTCGTGTTTTTTTAAAAAGTTTGAATTTGATTTTCGAGGTTTACCATACTCAAAATTCAAATTCGACTATTCGCCAGAGATCAATTTGGTGATGTTTGCAGCCTTCCAGACATTCATGTTTTTTTCAGAGAAAAAACTCGAATCGAGTTTTTCTAATTCGAATCAAATTCGATTCCAGTTTCCGGGTCGTTTAAATTCATTAGAGTTGAAAAAAATGTGATTTAATTTATACATTTCAATTGGTTGAATTTTGAATTTATGGGAGTTTTAAAAAAAAAAAAAAAACATGAATTTGAAATTCAACACTTGATAAATCTGCCCCTAAATATCATTTCCACAGGAGCCTTCATGTGGAATGTGTGGAATGTGAACTCCAGTGGCCACACTGGATCTGCAGAATGGAGTACCTGGCTACTAAAGTCTGTAAACAGAGAACCGATTCTATTTATCAACTCCATTCCTGGAGCATATCTTGATCCCTGGGGAGAAGCTAAAGGCTATAGTGAACTTTTTCCAGGTTTTCTTGGCCACTCTACCACAGGGTCCCTACACATTTATAGGGAGGTTTTCAACATTCCTCTGTTTTAATACATTTTTGAAAGTGCATAAATATTGGTACAGGAATGGGACCTTTAATCCAGAATGTTGGGGACCTGGGGTTTTCTGGATAATGGATCTTTATGTAATTTGGATCTTCATACCTTAAAGGGATGCTTTCATGGGGAAAAAACATTTTTTTGAAAATGAACCAGTTAATAGTGCTGCTCCCGTAGAATTCTGCACTAAAATCCATTTCTCAAAAGAGCAAACAGATTTTTTTATATTCAATTTTGAAATCTGACATGGGGCTAGACATATTGTCAAATTTCCAGCGAATTTTCTGGCGCAAGAATATGTGTTCGCCAGTTATCGCATTCACTGAAAATAACGCTACGTACACATTAACGCCTGTTCACTAAACAGCGAAATGTGTGTAAGACAAAATTAACGCCAGAATATTTGCAAAATTTTACCGCCATCTAGATAGTGGCGGTAAATTATTTTTTCTATCAGAAAATTCGCAAAGGGAACAGGAAATATCCCATAATACTCTTTTTACCAATGTAGCCACGGCTGAAGGATGTTTTGGCTTCTGCTTCTATTTGCGGCAACAGCAGCAATTTCAGCTCAGGCGTATTAAAGGGCATGTAAAGGCAAAAAAATAAAATCCCATTTTTACTTTCTTTAATGAAAAAGAAATCTATCTCCAATACACTTTAATTAAAAAATGTGTACCGTTTTTATAAGAAACCTGACTGTATGTAGTGAAATTCTCCCTTCATTTACTGCTGTGGATAGGAATTGTCAGACGGTCCCTAACTGCTGAGCAGGGAAACAATCATACTTATGAACAGCAGGGGGAGCCCCACCTTACTTCCCAGTCATGCAGAACTCAAGCAGCTTTGTTTGTTTCCCTGTTTTGATAATTTATGACGATCCCTAAGCAGCTCAGACCACACTGAGCATGTGCACAGTCTTGGTCTTGCAAAGATGTTTAACAAATTTACAAGATGACAGCCCCCTGTGGCCAACTTTGAAAGCATAAATCATTTGTTTGATTAGGCTTGTGGTGCAGTAAGTTCATGTTTATGTTTAGTATACAAAATACAGCATTTCTAGCATTATTCTATTTTAGACTTTCCTTGTCCTTTAATGGCAGCGGCTGTACATATTTTTTATATATTTGATTTCTGTAACTTTATCATCCAATTGGCAGGGGGTTCGGTTTCATTGTGATTGGCTACATTAAACTTGTGCATTTATATGATGCAAAGAGATTGACTGGTATGATTTCTCGTTCATATGATTCTATTGGCAGAAGGGTTTGTGACTGGATGGATGAAGTATCGGTTTATATGATGCGCACGTTTGATTGGTGTTACTCTGTAATGTTGTTGGATGGTATAATCATCAGTCAATAAAGTTTATGAGAAGATGCATTTCTGGCCATAAATGTCACAGCAAAAATTGGCATAATAACCGCCCTAAAACAAGACTATTTTACAGCATAAATATTCGCAAACTTAATTTGTTGCCAGAAAATTCGCTAAAATTCCCGCTAACCTAAGCTGTTTCATTAACGAAATGATTGCAATGACTTCTGAGCGCATCGCTGTTTAGTAAACCTAGTCGCTGCGAATATTTTGTCAGAAAAACATTCGCAGCAATAACATGCGGAGAGTTATAGTCAAATTTAGCGCACTTTAGTAAACGGACTCCATCACAAAAAGGATGGAAGATATTTATAAGCCTGTGCCTTTACCCAGCTACAGGGCAGTACTGTGGCTCTCACATGTTCTCAGCATAAATAATAATGTTTGCCTCATCCCATAATGTCTTTGGGGCAAATTCACTAAGGCGCGAAGCGCCGAACGCTAGCGTTAATTCGCTAGCGTTTGGCATTTTCGCTACTGCGCAAATTCACTAACGAACGCTGGCGTAGTTTCGCTAGTGTTACTTCGCAACCTTACGCCAGGCGAATCTTCGCTAGCGACGAAACTACGCAAATTCACTAACTTGCGCAGTGTACTGAACGCTACCTTTTACGCTAGACTTCCTTCGCCACCTCAGACCTGGCGAAGCGCAATAGAGTAGATAGGGATTGTTTAAAAAAAAGTCAAAATTTTTTCTAAGTCCCAAAAAACGCTGGCGTGTTTTCTACATGATGACTGATAGGCTGAAAAAGATCGAAAATTTTTTGGGGCTCCCCTTCCTCCCCCCTACATTTCCTGACTCATGGCAACTTACCTAGACAGTGGGCACATGTGTAGGGCAAAATAAAAGTATAATTTGCAGATTTGAAGGTTTTCTAGGCATTTGTAGTGCAGATACGTGTTCCTCCATTGAAATTTGAATTTCGCGCCGTATGCAAATTAGCCTTCGCTAGCGCAACTTCGCTTTATATAGCGAAACAACGCTAGCGCAACTCCGCAACCTTACGCTACCCCTGTGCGCAACTTCGGATTTTAGTGAATTTGCGAAGCGCTGGCGAAACTACGCCTGGCGAAGTGCGGCGAAGTTGCGCCTGGCGCAACTTCGCATCTTAGTGAATTTGCCCCAATTTATGCCGCCCCTCCCGTAAGGATTATCCTGATTTTATAACCATCCGAGCTTTGTAGGAAGCAGGAGCGGCACTTTTTCCAGGCTGTGACGGTAGGTAAATAGCAATTGTGTTTATCAGGTTATTGGCTGTGGATTAAATTGGCCCTATAGTGTTGGAATGTGATGTGGATTCTAGATTGTAAGCTCCATTGGGCTCAGAATGAGGTATAATTTCTGTACTGCACTGCAGCATATGTCGGCGCTATATAAAGCAGAAAGAATCCAAAAACAGGCAAGCTGCCTTGCGTGTTTATTGCGAAATTCCAAGGGGCGTGACCGGGAAACGTTGCATTTCCCAATAAACACAGAAGGCCGCTTGCTTGCATTGACCCTGTGTGCTTTTGGATTCTTTCTGCTAAGACTGTTTGTGAGGCGGCCGATCCTCTACCCTTGTGCACCAGGTATCGTTCTACTAATTTGCAGAGGGTGTGGGAGAGCCAAAGTTTCATTAGGCGCTATATAAAGGCAATATTACAGCGCAGACAGAAGATTTAGGAAGGTTGGGTATTTATTCTATTCATTAAGCAGAAGATTTGCAGTTTCTATGAAAATATTATTATTGCTCGGGGTGGGTAAAGCTACAGGCCATGGGCACCGTCAGTTCTGACTCCTACATTGCCCCCAAGGCCGGTGGATGGAGGGACAGGCGGTATATAAGGAAGGCCCCTGGGGCGACAATTAAATACATGATTAAATACAAGCACTGCGTATCTTGACAGCGCTATATAAATAAATGATGATGATTTTCTGATTATCGAGCTGCGTATAAACAGCTATTGCTTTTACTTTCACTTCTCTGTTTGTTGTGAATCAGTCGATATAAAGTCACTGGGGGGGTATATAAAATGCTTACATTTAGCTGAGCAGGTTGTTTATGCTGGAGGGGGGCGATCCTCCTGCCTTGTTAACCCTCGCACTCACTTTTCCTTAATCCTCCATGTTGCCCACGTCCCACGCCCCGGCCTCTTCCTCCTCCTCCTCCCATAAACACTGACACTTCTGCCATTAACCCTTCCTTATACAGTATGCTGGGAGTTCTGTCACTTCTCAGGGTAAGATATAGAGCTCTCATTCTCATCCAGGTCATAGTGTATCTATAGTAATAAATCAAATCAATTAATTGATTATTCTGCTTATATTAAACAATGATGCTGATTGGAGTAAAATTCCAAGGTATATAACTCTAGAACGAGCGTTGTACAAGTCATCCTGAATTGAGAAAGCCGGCCGGATGACTACCGAAACGTCTTAGCCAGAAAATTCGCGAATGTACCGCAAAATTAGCAAAACAACAAAAAATTTGCGAAACGAATAAGGGCTCTTACAGACGAGCGTTTTTCCCTGCGCTCCCCTGCGTTCCGTTTTTCTGCGTTCAGCCACAGGGGAGCGCAGGAATAGACGCATTACATTTTTTCCAATCGGGCTGTACTCACACAGGTGCATGTAGGCGGCGAACGCAGGAAAAATGCAGCATGTTGCGTCTCAACCTGCGTTCAACGCCTACACGCGCCTGTGTGAGTACAGCCCCATTGGAAAAAATGTAATGCCTCTATCCCTGCGCTCCCCTGCGGCTGAACGCAGAAAAACGGAACGCAGGGGAGCGCAGGGAAAAACGCTCGTCTGTAAGAGCCCTTAAAGTCAATGGGTGTAAAAATAATTCTGAGGCGTGACAATTTTGAAGCAATCGTCAATTTTTATACCTGCGACTATTTTGTCCAAATGCATTAAAGTCAATGGGTGTCCGAATAATTCTGAATTTTTTTTTTGTTGCGGCGGAATTTTCGCCGAATTTTTCCGAATTTATTCCCTGGCGGTGAAACGTTGAAATTCACAACTATTCGCAATTTATTCGCCCATAACTAGTCTGCACCCAAAAACTGTTTATTTGTTTTGTAATGAAAGAAAATATGAAGCAAAGTAACTTCCTGATATCTGGATCACAGATTCCGAATTGCAGAAAGGCCGTCTCCTATAGACTCCATTATAACCAAATCATTAAAATTTTTAAAAATAATTTCCTTTTTCTGTGTAATAATAAAACAGGCGCTTGTACTTGATCCCAACTAAGATATAATTAATCCTTATTGGAAGCAAAACCAGCCTATTGGCTTTATTTAATGTTTATATGATTTTCTAGTAGATTTAAGGGATGAAGATCCAAATTATGGAAAGATCCATTATCTGGAAAACCCCGGATCCTGAGTATTCCAGATAACAGGTCCCGTACCTGTAGTATCCAGATAATTAACAGGTGAGATTGGAATTAGATTCTCTTTAGCAGCGCTGCTCCTAACAAGAGGGGGAGGGGAATTAGCGCCTCCTTAGGGCTCTTACACATGAGCGTTCTGACCTGCGCTCCCCTGCGTTCTGTTTTTTGGCGTTCAGCCACAGAGGAGCGCAGGAATAGACGCAAGTCATTATTTGAAATGGGGCTGTACTCACTCAGGCGCGTGTAGGCGCCGAACGCAGGAAAAATGCAGCATGTTGCGTCTGAACCTGCGTTCGGCGCCTACATGCTCCTGAGTGAGTACAGCCCCATTTCAAATAATGACTTGCGTCTATTCCTGCGCTCCCCTGCGGCTGAACGCCAAAAAACAGAACGCAGGGGAGCGCAGGTCAGAACGCTCATGTGTAAGAGCCCTTAGACATCACCAGCTGACAGTGCCGCTCCCCTGGGCAATGAGTTTTGGTTAATTTGAATGGAGGAGCGTTCTGTGCTGCGTAAGTAACATTTAATCTTGGCAGTCAGATGGGAGGGAGAGCTGCAGGGAGACGGAATTGCTGAGCAGCGGTGGAAGTGCTGACCCAAATAAACGGCGCGTTCTGATGTAATAAGGATATAATACACAAAAGCCATGAATATCCTGTAAATTATATCCTTATAAACGGTGAGTTCTGATGTCATCAGTTATAAACGGTGAGTTCTGATGTCATTTCTGTCACATGACTCACTGAAACTTGTGTATTATAATAAATAAAGTACCCCCAGTTGTAAAATATGAGGATATTAGAAGTTACCTCGGAGTTCCATGACCGGTATAAATACACTCAGCCTTCAGCCTCGTGTTTTTATATGGTCATGAAACTCCTCGGTAACTTATAATATCCTTATATTTTACAAGAGGGGGTACTTTATTCACTATATAATTTACAGTTTGGTCCCATAGGGAAAAGACAAAACTGTAGATTATATTGAAGCTGCCCGGACCCAAAGGGGGCAGATTTACTAAGCTCGAGTGAATAATTCGAATGCAAAAATATTCAAATTTCAAAGTGTTTTTTTGGGTACTTCGACCATCGAATTGGTCAAATTCGATAGAATCGAACGATTCAAAGTAAAAAACGTTCGACTATTCGACCATTCGATAATCGAAGTACTGTCGAAGTACTGATGAATAAAAATCATTTGATCGATCGCTTAAAATTGTTCGAATCGTTCGATTTTGCGAGAGGGTAAGTGCTTTGTGGGTTTTCGTAGATTTGGATTTTTCTGAGGCGGGTTCCAGTTATGTCACAGCATGGTGGCTTGGCGGGGGAATGCTTGTCATAGGGGAAGGGGCCAGTACCCTGGTGTTTATTGTACGGTTATTTCCTTGGGTCATGGTCCCGGGAGGTAGGAGTTCGGAGTCAGGCCTCCTTATGCTTTCACTTGCCCACCTCAGCAGCTGGGGAGGCCGGCATGGCAGGGGAGGCCCGTTCACTCCAGTGGAGTAGGCAAGCATTCCTGGCTTGGTATTGTTGTTGTTATTTAACTATGTAACCTTTTGTTAATAAGCTGTGGCCTTGTTACATCCATCCTGGACTGTGTGAGTGTAATTCTTGGGGAGTATAAATAAAAGAGGTAAGTGCCAAGGAATTGGTAAGTGGGAATGGGTAGCTTCAACAGCTAGAGGCCTTGACACTGCCCTGGTCAATATAATACACAAAAGCCATGAATATCCTGTAAATGATATCCTTATAAACGGTGAGTTCTGATGTCATCAGTTATAAACGGTGAGTTCTGATGTCATCAGTTATAAACGGTGAGTAGTGATGTCATTTCTGTCACATGACTCACTGAAATTTGTGTATTATAATAAAGTACCCCCAGTTGCAAAATATGAGGATATTAGAAGTTACCTCGGAGTTCCATGACCTGTATAAAACCACTCGGCCTCCGGCCTCGTACTTTTATATGGTCACGAAACTCCTCGGTAATTTATAATATCCTTATATTTTGCAATGGGGGTACTTTATTTATTAAATATATTACACAAAAGCCATGAATATCCTTTAAATAATATCCTTGTAAAAAGTGAGTTCTGATGTCATCAGTTATAAACAATGAGTTCTGATGTCATTTCAGTCACCTGACTCACTAAAACTTGGGTATTTATAATAAATAAAGTACCCCCAGATGCAAAATATGAGGCTATTAGATGTTACCTCGGAGTTTCATGACCTGTATAAAAACAAACAGCCTTCGGCCTTGTGTGGTCATGAAACTCCTCGGTAACTTATAATATCCTTATATTTTACAATGGGGTGTACTTTATTCACTACATATATTAAAAAAAGCCATGAATATCCTGTAAATGATATCCATATAAAAAGTGAGTTCTGATGTCATCAGTTATAAACGGTGAGTTCTGATGTCATCAGTTATAAACAGTGAGTTCTGATGTAATTTCTGTCACATGACTCACTGAAACTTGTGTATTATAATAAATAAAGTACCCCCAGTTGTAAAATATGAGGATATTAGAAGTTACCTCGAGTTTCATGACCTGTATAAAAACACTCAGCCTTCGGCCTCGTACTTTTATATGGTCATGAAACTCCTCGGTAACTTATAATATCCTTATATTTTACAATGGGGGGTACTTTATTTATTATATATATTAAACAAAAGCCATGAATATCCTGTAAATGATATCCTTGTAAACAGTGAGTTCCGATGTCATTTCTGTCACATGACTCACTAAAACTTGTGTATTATAATAAATAAAGTACCCCCAGTTGTAAAATATGAGGATATTAGAAGTTACCTCGAGTTTCATGACCTGTATAAAAACACTCAGCCTTCGGCCTCGTACTTTTATATGGTCATGAAACTCCTCGGTAACTTATAATATCCTTATATTTTACAATGGGGGGTACTTTATTTATTATATATATTAAACAAAAGCCATGAATATCCTGTAAATGATATCCTTGTAAACAGTGAGTTCCGATGTCATTTCTGTCACATGACTCACTAAAACTTGTGTATTATAATAAATAAAGTACCCCCAGTTGTAAAATATGAGGATATTAGAAGTTACCTCGAGTTTCATGACCTGTATAAAAACACTCAGCCTTCGGCCTTGTCCTTTTATATGGTCATGAAACTCCTCGGTAACTTATAATATCCTTATAATACACAAAAGCCATGAATATCTTGTAAATTATATCCTTATAAACGGTGAGTTCTGATGTCATCAGTTATAAACGGTGAGTTCTGATGTCATTTCTGTCACATGACTCACTGAAACGTGTGTATTATAATAAATAAAGTACCTCCAGTTGTAAAATATGAGGATATTAGAAGTTACCTCGGAGTTCCATGACCTGTATAAAAACACTCGGCCTTCGGCCTCGTGTTTTTATATGGTCATGAAACTCCTCGGTAACTTATAATATCCTTATATTTTACAAGAGGGGGTACTTTATTCACTATATAATTTACAAGAGGGGGTACTTTATTCACTATATATTACCACTGCACATGAGTGTATATTTGTAGCTTTCAGCACAAAAGAAAAAAAATGTATGACACAGACACTATATTTTGTATTAACACAGTACCCTATTATTGGACGTTGTGCCGCTAATAATACAACCAATATTGTGGTTTTGTAGAGAGGTTGTTGGACGGGAAAAAAAACTTTTCTTGGAAATGAACCTCCAGGATTCGACAATCAGGAATTGACATTAAGCGGTGTTTTAAAACATTTTAAATACGTTGCTCCCTGTTGGGCTACAGATATAAATTTGCTGCTTGATATGACATGTGTTTGAAACATCAAGGGGGCAGATTTATCAAGGGTCGAATTTCGAGGGTTAATAAACCCTCGAATTCGACCCTTGAAGTAAAATCCTTCAATTTGAATATCGAATTCGAAGGATTTTAGCGCAAATGCTTCGATTCGAACGATTTTAATCGATCGATCGAATGATTTTTATTCGATCAAAAAAACGTTTAAAGGACCCCATAGGCTAACATTGCAGCTCGGTAGGTTTAAAGTGGTGAAGTATGAAGTATTTTTTAAAGAGACAGTACTTCGACTATGGAATGGTCGAATAGTCAAACGATTTTTACTTCGAATTTGACCCATTCGATGGTCGAAGTACCCAGAAAAATACTTTGAAATTCGTTTTTTTTTTCATTAGAATTCTTCACTCGAGCTTAGTACGTAAATCTGCCCTTAATTGTCTCTGCCGAATGAATTGGGCTTTTACTTTTACATTTAATCAGAAATACGTTTCTATGGAATTATATGAATTTTAACAGAATTATGGTTGGTAATTATAAGAATTTTAAGGGTCTGTTTATTGATTACATTGATTAATTGGTTTAAATTGGCAGCATTTGAAGCCCTAATATTGCTTATTAGCAGAGAATGAAATTAGAAAGCTTAGCAGGACACACAGAAACAACGCAATCGCGTAATTACAAAGCTTTAATGGAATCTGCCTTGTGGGGAAAGTCCAAGAATGTGATAACAAAGAATCAAATGTGATGAGCAAATTGTTTATTCTTAGCTCTGAAACGGATCTTGTTATTTGTTATTCCGGCTATTCGACCTCTATGCGGGAGGGAGAGCAAGAGAGTACTGTAAGAAAATTCCATGTATTTAAATTGAATAATGTTTGTTAGACCGAGATTGTGTTTGCAGGAGAATGGCGATGTTTATAGAAATCATATACTAAATATACTCTGTATTGTGTCTATTGATTGTTCTCATGTAACGTCCCGTGTTCTTGTACTTGTTATTCAGCCGCTTCCTTTCATTTCCTTATTATAAACAGTTGGCTGTGAGCTCATAGCAGGGACATTGTTCAAAGGGAGATTAACTGTATTAAACTGAGGGTTTTGCTGGAAAACATATCAGCCTTTTATACTTTTACCTTTCTTCCTTATTAATAACATTGGCATCAAGGATAATTTTTACCAAACACTTATTATGCCCAGTTTATAATTATTATTCCTTTTTCATCTGTGAGTCCCACTAATGAACTGTCCATTTAAAGGAATAGTAATATCAAAAAATGAAAGTGTTTTGAAGTAACACACAGGATACACAGTAGATAACAGATAAGTACTACTATGGTTTATATAATCAAGCTGCTGTGTAGCCATGGGGGCAGCCATTCAAGCACAGGATACACAGTAGATAACAGATAAGTACTACTATAGTTTATATAAACAAGCTGCTGTGTAGCCATGGGGGCAGCCATTCAAGCACAGGATACACAGTAGATAATAGATAAGTACTACTATAGTTTATATAAACAAGCTGCTGTGTAGCCATGGGGACAGCCATTCAAAGGAGAAAAGGCTCCGTTTACACAGCAGATAGCAGATTAGTTCTGTAGAACATAATGGTGTTATCTGTTACACAATGTTTAACTTGTGCCATATAGACTTTTTTCAATTTCCCCCATGGCTACACAGCAGCTTGTTTATATAAACTATAGTAGTACTTATCTGTTATCTACTGTGTATCCTGTGCTTGAATGGCTGCCCCCATGGCTACACAGCAGTTTGTTTATATAAACTATAGTAGAGTTTCTGAAGCAAACACATCAGTTTTACTAGTGCAGGGCAACACTACATTATATTTTTTACTTTAAGGCACTTTCCTTTTTTGGTTTTACTGTTCCTTTAAGGAACAATTACCCCCCGGAAACTAAATCCCTCTCTTTTCTTATCCCCCTCCACTGTCAATCTTCCCTTTTACCCACCCACCCATTCCATGTATAATACCCAGAACACACGCCAGGATAAATACAGTGCCAATTCCATGTATAATACCCAGAACACACGCCAGGATAAATACAGTGCCAATTCCATGTATAATACCCAGAACACACAGCAGATAAATACAGTGCCAATTCCATGTATAATACCCAGAACACACAGCAGATAAATACAGTACCAATTCCATGTATAATACCCCAGAACACACAGCAGGATAAATACAGTGCCAATTCCATGTATAATTCCCCAGAACACACAGCAGATAAATACAGTGCCAATTCCATGTATAATACCCCAGAACACACAGCAGGATAAATACAGTGCCAATTCCATGTATAATACCCCAGAACACACAGCAGATAAATACAGTGCCAATTCCATGTATAATACCCCAGAACACACAGCAGATAAATACAGGGCCAATTCCATGTATAATACCCCAGAACACACAGCAGATAAATACAGTGCCAATTCCATGTATAATACCCCAGAACACACAGCAGGATAAATACAGTGCCAATTCCATGTATAATTCTCCAGAACACACAGCAGGATAAATACAGTGCCAATTCCATGTATAATACCCCAGAACACACAGCAGATAAATACAGTGCCAATTCCATGTATAATACCCCAGAACACACAGCAGGATAAATACAGTGCCAATTCCATGTATAATTCTCCAGAACACACAGTAGGATGCAGTGTTTGACTGGGATGCCAGGAGCCCACCAGAAAACCTTAGATTGTGGCCCCACTTTCCAAACTCTTATTCCTCCTCTCTTCACTCAACCTCTTTATTCTCCTAGTCTACTTACTATATTCTTCCATTATTAAGCATTTTTTCCCATAAATAAATAGGGAATGACTATGAAATAGGCTAAATGGTTAGAAGCAAGAGGCCCACTGACACCTGGGCCCACCGGGAGTTTTCCTGGTATCCCTGTGGCCAGTCCGACACTGGTAGGATAAATACAATGCGAATTCCATGTATAATACCCCTGAAGACACCACAGGATAAATATAGTGCTAATCTGATATATAATATCCAGAACACACAGTAGTATAAACACAGTGCTAATCCCATGTATAATTCCCCAGAACACACAGCAGGATAAATACAGTGCCAGTTCTACTGTATGTATAATATCCCAGAACACATGGCTGATAAATACAGTGCTAATTCCATGTATAATACCCCAGAACACACAGCAGATAAATACAGTGACAATTCCATGTATAATACCCCAGAATACACAGCAGATAAATACAGTGCCAATTCCATGTATAATACCCCAGAACACATGACAGGATAAATACAGTGACAATTCCATGTATAATACCCCAGAACACGTGACAGGATAAATACAGTGACAATTCCATGTATAATACCCCAGAACACATGACAGGATAAATACAGTGTCAATTCCATGTATAATACCCCAGAACACGTGACAGGATAAATACAGTGTCAATTCCATGTATAATACCCAGAACACACAGCAGGATAAATACAGTGCCAATTCCATGTATAATACCCCAGAACACGTGACAGGATAAATACAGTGACAATTCCATGTATAATACCCCAGAACACATGACAGGATAAATACAGTGTCAATTCCATGTATAATACCCCAGAACACGTGACAGGATAAATACAGTGTCAATTCCATGTATAATACCCCAGAACACACAGCAGGATAAATACAGTGACAATTCCATGTATAATACCCCAGAACACACAGCAGGATAAATACAGTGACAATTCCATGTATAATACCCCAGATCACATAGTAGTATAAATACAGTGCTAATTTCATGTATAATATTAGAGAACGCATCTCAGGATAAATATAAGGCAAATTCCATATTTAATACCCCAGAACACTCTGCAGGATAAATACAGTGCCAGTTCAATGTATAATATCCTAGAATACATGGCTGATAAATACAGTGCTAATTTAAAGTATAATACCCTTGAACACGTTACATGCATTGCCAAACATGGACAGATAAATACAGGGCCAGTGGCCACTCCTTATGAACAATCCTGTAAGTGCATGGCATGAAATTGCCTGGAAGCACTGACTGTCACACAACTGCCTGTTGTACTAGTGATGTCAGACTCGGTTACTAAATGTCACACTCACTGAAGTGAAGCCATTACTCGAAAAACCACTGTGAATCACTGAAGCAGTGTAAGTAAACTCCCCAGAGAATTCTACTAAACTTGATATACTATAATTACAGTTTAGCTGGAATATGATATAATAACTTCATTGAGGATGTCGTTTTGTATTTCAGACGCTCTCGAGGCAAGAGATATCTCGAGAAAAATAGCTGTCTAATGCTTTTAGTGTAATGGACGCTTTACAAAGCACGTCTATAATAGGAGTGTGTAGATCATAATAACAATAAGTGGCAGATTTATCAAGGATCGAGTTGGTTTTCCATGAAAATTTTAGTTTTTGAGTTTATTTTTTTGGTCAAATATTCACAAAAACTATCATACCCCGTCCCTGGAAATAGCTTGAATCTGAAAATTCACTACCTAAAACCTGTTGAGGTCATGTAGGACTAATGATTTTTTTTAGTTTTTTTTAGAGGGTTTTGCCCAAAAATATTAATACGAGTGATTTGAGTTTTTCTCCAGCCGCAAACTTGATTTATTTGTTTTTTTTTTTGGGTTGTTAACCCCGAACTGGCTGATTTGAGTTTTTCCAATCTAAGTTTTTCTTTTTAATAAAAAAAACATTCCAGTTCTGAGTTCAATCGAATTCATTCGAGGTATATAAAACTCTAAAATTTGACCTTTGATAAATAACCCCCTAAATTTGTAGCCTTACAGAGCATTTGTTTTTAGATGGGGTCAGTGACCCCCTATTTGAGAGCTGGAAAGAGTCAGAAGAAGAAGGCAAACACTCCAAAAAGTATAAAAATAAATAAGTAAATAAATAAAGACCAATTGAAAAGTTGCTTAGAATTGTTCATTCTATAACATCCTTAACACATTTACACAGAGCTTTATTGAGTTTGTTCATCATTTGCTCTCTCTCTGCCAACAACCACCCCTTTAATAAACAGATTATTCGATGTTCCAAAGAATATTGTCGAGTATATTCACATTTGTGTTTTTTGGTCTTTTTTCTGAAATAGAGGAATAAATCATAAATTCAGCCCCAAAACAATTGCATTGTTTCATCTGGTATGACTGCACCATAGCCATTACTAATTACAGAACCACCTACACGTAAGATAATATCTCTATTTCATGTGACTGGGGAGATATTAGAGAAGTTTCTATAATACTGGATTATCTGCAAGCGTCTCTTGTGTGTCTGAACATCTTTATATTTATCCCTCAATGCAATTGGTCTGTGCTTTGCGGCAGTAATTAGAAGCTATATTAAGGGGCAGATTTATCAAAGTTCGAAGTGTAAATTAGAATTTCGAGCTAATTTTTGTGTACTCGGGCAGATTTATCAAAGGTCGAGGTGAATTTTTGAATGAAAACAATTTGAATTTCAAGCTATTTTTGTGGAATAGTCCAAATTCATTTTGAATTTGAAAAAAATTTGAATATTCGAATATCGAAATTTATTATGTACTGTCTCTTTAAAAATTCCGACTATTCTCCATCTAAAACCTGCTGAATTGCTGTTTTAGCCTATGCGGGACCTCCTAGAACCTATTTGGAGTCAATTGTTGGACTCTAAAAAATCAAAGGGTTTTTTTTTGGAAAAACTTTGATTCGGACGATTCAAATTCGGATGAACTGGAATGACTGTTCTCGAAGGACTATTCTGCACCTGCAGAATTTTTTTTTTATAAATTTCGGTTGGTCTTTTTGAATTTGAATTTCGAGGTTTTTCAAATTCGACCCTTGATAAATCTGCCCCTAAGTGATTAGAAATCAATTTCTGAATGTTGGCGGAATGTTGGCAGAGAGAGAGCGAATGATAAACAAACTCAGTAAAGCTCTATGTAAATGTGTCGGCACTATGTAATAAAAAGGTTCATAAAAATCAAATAAAAGTCTATTAGAGATTTATAGGCCAGTGTTCTTTGATAGGATTTCTGTAACCCTAATAAACTATTAAAGGGACTTTTTTACAGCACAGGCAGCCGGAAGCCATTTCTTTTATACACCAAAACAGCAAAAAAAGGTTAACAGGGTTGTTCACATTCCAACACTTGTTTCAGTTCAATTTAATTCAGCGCATTGGATTTAAGACATACAGTAAGGGGCAGATGTATTAAGGGTCGAATATCGAGGGTTAATTAACCCTCGATATTCGACTAGGAACTAAAATCCTTCGACTTCGAAGTCGAAGGATTTAGCGTAAATGCTGCGATCGAACGATCGAAGGATTATTCCTTCGATCGAACGATTATATCCTTCGAATCGAACGATTCGAAGGATTTTAATACAACGATCGAAGGAATATCCTTCGATCAAAAAAACTTAGGCAAGCCTATGGGGACCTTCCCCATAGGCTAACATTGACTTCGGTAGCTTTTATCTGCCGAACTAGGGGGTTGAAGTTTTTTTTAAAGAGACAGTACTTCGACTATCGAATGGTCGAATAGTCGAACGATTTTTAGTTCGAATCGTTCGATTCGTAGTCGTAGTCGTAGTCGATGGTCGAAGTAGCCCAAAAAACACTTCGAAATTCGAAGTTTTTTTACTTCGAATCCTTCACTCGAGCTTCATGAATCGGCCCCTTAATGTGCCGAACACAGAGCAGCACTGATACATTAAACCCCACAAGATCCTGGAACAGATTTGCGAATATAAAATAGTAGTAGAGAGAGTGGGTAGCAATTCACAAAGCCCATTTCATCAGTACTTGAGACCACTGGAGATTTAGACCCATATTTAATACAGTGACTGTCAGTGGCGGACTAGGTTGCCCAGGGCCCACCAGACCTGCTGCCTTAGGGGCCCCCAAACCACCCCTGGGCCCGACCACACCACCGCTAGGCTCTATGCTTGGCCTGGTAGTCTGAAATATACTGTCCATTGCCCCTGCACTGAGCATTACCCACTACTGCTGGTTGTGAATTCTCTAGAACAGTGATCCCCAACCAGTAGCTCGTGAGCAACATGTTTCTCTAGGTGGGTAGGGACCCCTTACTGCTTTAACCCCAGTGGCGTAACTACTGAGGAAGCAGACCCCGCAGTCGCGGGGGCCCGGGAGTACAGGGGGCCCGGCGGGTCCTGCTTCCTCAGTAGTACGCGCAACCAGAGGGGGACGAGTTCTGGTGAAGGTGCTGGCAATCGGGACCTCTGCAGCCTGCACGGCTTCCAGAGTGTGACGCTTATCCGCCCCGCGATATTTAAATTCCTCCTAAAACTACATCCCCCAGTAGTCATTGCGCGGTGCATGGGCAGATTCTTCGTGCACCATGGCTACGGTGCTGTCCAGGGCACTGAAGCTGTCAGGTGAATATGTATAAATAACGGGGCTTGGCTGTGCTGTTTGGGTTGGGAGGGGGAGTTGCATGTGTTTAAGTGCGTATTGTAGAGAGCTTCCCCTCGATATCGCTCAGTGGATGAAAGGCAAAGACGGGTATATATATCTCTTAGGCAGATGCCATATGTGGTGTCAGAACTGAGAGACAAAGGGGCAAATTCACTAAGATGCGAAGTTGCGCCAGGCGCAACTTCGCCGCACTTCGCCAGGCGTAGTTTCGCCAGGGCTCCGCAAATTCACTAAGTTGCGCACAGGGGTAGCGTAAGGTTGCGAAGTTGCACTAGCGTTGATTCGCTATATAAAGCGAAGTTACGCTAGCGAAGGCTAATTTGCATACGGCGCGAAATTCAAATTTCAATGGAGGAACACGTATCAGCACTACAAATGCCTAGAAAACCTTCAAATCAGCAAATAAAAATTTTATTTTGCCCTACTCATGTGCACACTGTCTAGGTAAGTTGCCATGAGTCAGGAAATGTAGGGGGGAGGAAGGGGAGCCCCAAAAAATTTTCGATCTTTTTCAGCCTATCACCCATCATGTAGAAAACACGCCAGCGTTTTTTTGGGACTTAGAAAAAAAATTGAAATTTTTTTAAACAATCCCTATCTACTCTATTGCGCTTCGCCAGGTCTGAGGTGGCGAAGGAAGTCTAGCGTAAAAGGTAGCGTTCAGTACACTGCGCAAGTTAGTGAATTTGCGTAGTTTCGTCGCTAGCGAAAATTCACCTGGCGTAAGGTTGCGAAGTAACACTAGCGAAACTACGCCAGCGTTCGTTAGTGAATTTGCGCAGTAGCGAAAATGCCAAACGCTAGCGAATTAACGCTAGCGTTCGGCGCTTCGCGGCTTAGTGAATTTGCCCCAAAGAGAGCAGTCTCAGACATCAGTATATAATATGTAATATTCAGAGTCTTCAGTCAGGTCAGTGTTTGTGGATTTTCCATGGAATGGGGTGTTTTAGGAGCCCGGTGTGTGGAGCTTCTGAGAGTAAATAGGCGGCAGGACGAACAGCTAAAGAGCCGCATCTCATATAACTCGTTCAATTATTTCAACTTCCCACCCACACACGGGGCCTGTGGATGAGGTGCTGGAAGAATTTTCACCCTCTGCACAAATCTATGGCATATCTACGTTTCACAATCTCTTCCCCCCCCCCCCCCAAGGAAGGAGAAGACTGGTGAGAATTCCAGCCTTAACTCTTTCCTTGTTGTCTGCCATTACCTCTGAAAATTTCACGTTTATTTAGTTTTATACATGTGCTGAGGCTGTTGTACATAAAATAAATGTTCAGTGGGTATTTGTGTGCCGCTGTGCCTTTATAATAGGAATTCTGGGGGGTATTATACATGTATTTGCCTCTACTATGAATTTATGATTTGCCATCCTACTATGAATTCTTGGTGGTATACTGTACATGGAATTGATTCCATATGTTATGCTTGTCTGTTTTTTTCTTTTCTGTTCTCATAACTTTTCTTTGTTTTAGCTGTTCCATTTTTCTCCATTCCCTTTTCCCTCTGGCAGCCATCCCCTTGAATTAAGTCAAATAGAACAGCACATGGGTAGGATAAGTTGGGCCCTAGTTATCTAGATAGCAGGCCTACTATTAGTATGGAGTTCCAACAGGCAATAGGCTAATTCCATAATGATCATGTATATTTTATTTTTATTTTATATGTCTCTTTATAACTGGAGTAATATCAATGATCACTTTCTTCAACCCTTGCTCAATTTGTTTTCAGTTATCTAATTTACTTTTCCATATATATTCTTACTTCAAATAGAAAAAAATATATTTAAAGGAAAACCATACCCCTCAACAATGTAGGTCTCTATAAAAAGATATTGCATAAAACACCTCATATGTAAAACCCGGCTTCATGTAAATATACTATTTTCATAATATACTTATATTTTTAGCACTATGTGCCATTGGATAATCATAAATATAAAGTTGCCATTTTAAAAAATAAGGGCCGCCCCCTGGGATCGTAGGATTCACAAACATACCAAACAAACCATACATGTTAGGTCACATGAGCCAATTAACAGACAGAGTTGTGTCTTTTGCTTCCACACTTCTTCCTGTTACAGTTAGTGTTGTAGTATTTCTGGTCAGGTGATCTCTTCCTGTTACAGTTAGAGCTGCAGTATTTCTGGTCAGGTGATCTCTTCCTGTTACAGTTAGAGCTGCAGTATTTCTGGTCAGGTGATCTCTTCCTGTTACAGTTAGTGTTGTAGTATTTCTGGTCAGGTGATCTCTGAGGCAGCGCACAGACCATCACAAAATGGTGGTTCAAGGCAAGAGATGTAAAAGGGCAATATTTACTTAAATATATATTCCAGTTTGTTAAGATTTAATATGTCACTTAATTTGATATAAACTGTTGCTCAAGTATTCATTTTGGGGCTATAGTTTTCATTTAATTTTGGCATTGCCACTGACTAATATAAATGGAGGGGGCACCCAAAGTTGCTTGCCGGGGGGGGCCCTGAAAGTTACTCTGCAGGGGGGCCCCACAAACTCTAGTTACGCCACTGTTTAACCCCAACCATCATAAAAGGGAGACATGAGCAATTAGAAGACTTGCAGATTTATGGTTTGGTTTGGTTTGCAGCAGTGCAGGCAGGAACAGACTCGTATGCCTATATATAGTCATTTCAGAAAACACAGGGTTAGTGAGATTAAATTTTACTGGATGGTTTATATTCCCTATAAGGAAAACCGAAGAGGCTTCAGGTAAGGTTTTTTTATGCCTTTTGTTGGATTAGCAAGCAGTTAGACAAGTTTACATAGGCTGAACATAGGCAGATTATGTATGACTCAATAGGGCGAGGCTAGGTACCTGCCCCTCACTCTTTTCATTTCTTTCTTGATGTATATACAGCAGTCTGTCTCATTGTCGGCTTCAAATCTCCTCTCTTCTCCTGCTCTAGGTCTTCTCTTTGGCTAAACCTCTATAAAAACCAGGGCTGGATTATCCCAGGGACTGACGTCTAATGACTTATTTCCATCTCCGTACTGGATATTCTTCAATCAGAACCTGCCCGTTACTGAGGCTCAGATGTTGCTCGGCATCTCAGATGATAAACCACATTGGGTGAAGGTAACCGGGTCGCCACCAAACTGATGAAAGCCACCGCCAGAGGAAAACTCCAGAGATTGGACCCCAGCACTGGCCAGTAGGGATCTCAACAGGTAGGAAGGTACGTGCATTGCAGGGAAATCACCCGATCTCAATACATTGTGTTGTCGTTGTCATTAGTAAAGATCCAGTCCAAGAGAATGATCTGTGTCTATTAGTAACATTGAAATCCTAGAGGAATTGGGTTCAATTCTCCATCTTGAGGTGGAACCATTGATTCTTAGCTACCAAATTGGAGTTGAAACTCATTGTTATTCTTCCTTGAGAAACACATCAGCTCCCTCTTCACCCACTTCTTCCCAACCTCCCCTTCCCTTATTATTAGACCCTTACAGTCTAAATCCTTAAATCATATCATGCATTATATTCCCTATTGAAATATTATTTTTCATCTTTTTTTAAAAAAACACACACAACAAAGTTATTTCTCCAAAAACATTTTATATGCCCGTACATCCAAACAGTGTAGCCTCGGGAGCATTGGCTTAGTGTTCATAAAACAACGTGTCCCCTGGAAATTCCCTGAAAGCATGGGAAAATATTTCATGGATTTGGCATTTTAGTGATTTTCGGGAATTTCTGAAGGTAGACAGGCACATCTGGCTTATACGATTACTAAATACACAAACCAGTCACTGGGCATTCGGCCAGAATAATATGAGGGAATTTAGATTCATGCCAGAAGGCCATTTATCAATAAGAACAAGAATATTTAGGGAAGGGGCTTATAAAATGTGAAGCTTTTGGACTATTTTCTTAATTGTATTGCACCTAAAGGTTTTTTTAAACTTAATTCGGTAATTAATCTTGTAAATATTCCTGGGCAAAGCTTATATGTTAAACTCTTGCCTCAAAGGCTTTGTGATCTTGCTGCGTGTACTGTAGACTAAGTATGGGAAGAAATAAAATAGAATTCTGGTAAAAACGTATTCATTCAAAGTTCAGCTGTAAATTGCAGGAGTCTGTGTAACACACCCAAGGTGAGTTCAAGGTGAGCAGGATAATTGACATAGAAGAAGAATGAACAGCTTTAAGGCAGGCGTTTCAAACTGCAAGTGTTCTTTTATTTGGCAGTGTAAAACAATACGGGGCACATTTACTAAGCTCGAGTGAAGAATTCGAAAGAAAAAAACTTTGAATTTCATAGTATTTTTTTTGGGTACTTCGACCATCGAATAGGCTACTACGACCTTCGACTTCGATTCGAACGATTCGAACTAAAAATCGTTCGACTATTCGACCATTCGATAGTTGAAGTACTGTCTCTTTAAAAAATACTTCGACTTCATACTTCGCCACTTTAAACCTACCGAGGTACAATGTTAGCCTATGGGGACTTTCCCCAGCACTTTTTTTTAAATTTTTTTGATCAAAAAAAAATCCTTTAATCGATCGCTTAAAATCGTTCGAAGGATTTGCGTTAAATTCAAAGGATTTAACTTCAAGGGTCGAATTCGAGGGTTTATTAACCCTCGAAATTCGACCCGTGATAAATCTGCCTCTACATCCCTTTCTCAAGTGTGCACGGTGCAAGGTATTTTGGGATTAAATACCCTCACCTAAACCAGGAACCTCCCCCATTCACCTCTTAAAGTGACAATTATAGTAATAATAGTAGTAAAGTACAAAGATTACAAAAACGTGTATTATTATTATAGGCAAGTCTTTTGATTCTGTAACAGAATATATATCTAATGTAGTTAGTTAGGCAAAAATGTAATGTATAAAGGCTGGAGTGAGTGGATGTGTAACATAATAGCCAGAATACTACTTACTTTTCTGCTCTCTAACTCTGAGTTAGTCAGTGACTATAAGGGGGGCCACATGGGACATAACTGTTCAGTGAGTTTGTAATTGATCCTCAGCATTCAGCTCAGATTCAAAAGCAACAGTTATGTCCCATGTGCCCCCTTCTAGTCACTGGTTACTGCCTGGTAACCAATCAGTGAAAACAAAAAGAGATTTGCAAAGCAGGAAGTAGTGTTCTGGCTATTATGTAACACATCCTGTTACTCCAGCCTTTATACATTACATTTTTGGCTAACTAACTATATTAGAAACATTTTTTATTTTGCACAGCCTGTCTATTTACCCAGTTTTTATTTTTATACTGAACAATTCCTTTAAGTAGGCTAATTTTTGCAGTACCTGTGATTTGTAAGCAAATACACCAGGGATAGCCGGAGGTGGCAATTTCCTAGTTAAGACTTGCCTATGGCACATACAAAAGTGAATTGATTGCATGGGCACACTGGACTTGATTGGACTTGAATGGACTTATAACACACGTTTTTGTAATCTTTTTACTTGTGTAAGGCATTACTGTCACTTTAAGAGGTGAATGGGGGAGGTTCATGGTTTAGGGGAGGGTATTTAATCCCATAATACCTTGCACCCTGCATACCTGAGAAAGGGCTCGTCCCAAAACTTGTAGTGTTTTACACACTACACTTGCAGTTTGAAACGACTGCCTTGAATCTGTTCATTCTTCTTCTATGTGAATTATCCTGTAGACTAAGTATGACATCTAGTGGCGACATCGTGTTCATTGTTTTATATGGGCTTTCTACATATATTTTTAGGTTACAAAAATGCCAAATCTCGTGTTTCGGTGCTGATCTCAGCTGCATCTGCCTGTACCCGAGCAGAGACAATGCTTTCAGGTGCAGTCAGAGTAGGAGCAGAGGAACAGCCGGGGGAGCGGATCCTCAGCCTGTGTTTCTCCGTAGGCCGAGATCCACAATCATCTGGCCCAAGCATTAAAGGAGATATAAATCTGCTCCATTGCACCCACTAGTTCCCTAAAGAAGGCCACTAAAAACTTACAGATGCAAGAGAATTGACCAATGAGAATGCTGCTTACCTGCTGTATGGTGGCCAT
The DNA here is from genome assembly GCF_017654675.1 of Xenopus laevis. NCBI lineage: Eukaryota > Metazoa > Chordata > Amphibia > Anura > Pipidae > Xenopus > Xenopus laevis. Next base: position 133,635,863 of record NC_054383.1, on the reverse strand, counting down.
CTTGCTATTATTTTACCTAAAGAGATGATTGTATTTATTTGGCTTTGTTGATATTATCAAACATCAGGGATGAAGGGGGATACTGCTGTTTAGCAGTGTTTATTGCTTCTAGCTCCAGTTGTAGGAACAAAGAACATGGAGCCAGAATTACACAGATCAGCTGGGATTCTCATTGAAGGATTGTTTTGCATATAATGGGACCACTGGTTCTGCAGAGCTTGGGAAATGAGCTATAGAGACATATTGCTATAAGGATATAACTGTGTATCCTATTGAACCTTGGGCACTGTGGATGGTTTGGTGGCAGAGGTTACAACGTGAAGTGTAATTTATGCAGTGGTTTAGGATTTAAGGTGGCCATAGACATTTAAATAACGATCTTTCCTGGATCTTTCCAAGATTGATTGTTCGTTTCAATACACACATGTACAGCTGAATCATCAGATACACAGATAGAAACAATAGAATTCTACCTGTATCTGATGATTCAGGACTAACAATGGTCAATGTTCGGGTGCCTTCATAGACGCCCAATCAAAATTTTCCACCTGGGCCGACCGATATCCAAGTCTTCTGCTGATATCGGCTCATCTACCACCATAGATGCACCAAATACGAAAATACTTGTACAATAACATCAGTGCGTCTATGGCCACCTTCACTCATGTTTATTATGTGCTTGATCCCAATGTCACCCCGTCTGCATGTGACGTATCCAAGCACTATATTTCTGGCACATCTGAGAGGCTGTGTAAAGGGGATACATGTCATAAACCTCAGACTAACCTATAAATGTGGCATCTCTATTGAGGAAGAAAATTGTTAAAGAAAATAAAAGGCAAGTGGGCAGATTGTAGGAAAGTTCTGGAGGAGTTCTGGGGTCTAGGTCTGGTATTGATGTCACACATGGGTCACTGCAGGTGCTTCATGCGTTCTATTTTTATTTGTGATTATTTTGCATTGGTTGGAAGACTGGTCAGAAGTATCCATAGAATAACCCATATTGAGTCATGATTGTGCCTCATCTTCTTCTAGTTGCATGAAAAGACTGATTGGTGGCTGCAACTCTTTCTATTTCATCTCTGTGGCAGAGCTTTTTTCTGTCCATCCAACCATCATTCAAGACCTTCCTCCGCGGTTCCATTGTAGCAGCTGTATAAAATCTGTCCTGATATCAGGAAATTTTAATCGCCATCTGAACCATGTGAACTTTACAACGCACAAGTTGGATTTTGCTGCATTTGCTACTGGACTTCATAGATACAACGTATGATCTCATTTCGTTCCTGCATAACCTGATTGTGAAGTTGAGGGAATGAAGTTGACTTGGCTGACAAAATGTGAGTACTGTCTGTTAAAGTAAGAAGATTTTAATATTATGTATATCAATTGTTTTATAATATATTTCTATAAGTGTACATCATTAATAGCAACGACCCATCATATTAAGTGCATTAGATCATATTGGGGGAGAAAGTGATGAGAGAGAGATGACACTTAAATATCCTGAATTATAACTGCAGGCGAGTAGGGATTTTCCATTCTCACAGCTGGTGTAAGAACTTACCCTGGTGGTCTAGTGGGGGGACGGCAGGGACGCCTGCCGCCGCGTTCTTCTTCCCTCCTAGGCGCCGGTAACTAGGGGCGTGCGCAGTGCGCTCCTGCTGTTTTGTTGGCGCATGCGCGCTGGTTCAACGACGTCAGCGCGCAACGGCGCGGAAATTCAAATATTTAAATGGCCATCTTACTAGTTTTCATTGCCTGTTATAGGTTGTTCCTGGTGCCTTTAGCTGTTGCTATTCTGATTCTGTACTTGATTCTGACTACCTGTTGTGACCCCTGCCTGTTCCTGGCGATTCTGACCTCTGTATCCTGATCCATTGCCTGAATTTCGACTACCTCTTCTGCCGTATCCGTCTGATTGATCTCCCGGTTTTGACCCTTGCCTGCCTGACCAGTCGTGCCCCTCTGCCTATCCAGAACCCTCATCTTGCTCCTCTCGATTAAGTCCAGGTGGCATCCAAGTAAGCCGAGGGCTCCTCCTAAGGCCCAAAGGCGGTCACACTACTGGTGAAGCACGAGCCAAGACCAGGGTGCCTGGTGTTTGTTCTGGTGTTGGGTGCCGACCGTGACAGCTGGGAAGAGGATGAGAATTGTCAACGGTCATTGCTAAACATAGAATTCTACCGCAAAGCAAAACAAAACTTTGCTCATCACTACTCTACACTTGGTGCCTTTTTCCTAGTCCAGACTTTTGGCAGCATTCACCCTCCTCTTTGGGGGAGTCCAACAAAAATAAAAAAAGTCTGCCATCCCTACTTTATGAACCACTAGGGGAAACCACCTACCATCACTTTGCCAATGGGAACTTCCCAAGCATTGATAGACATGTCTACACTAGTATGATCTGTACCTCCTTCCACCCATGAGTACACAGGCCACCCCTCTGTCATTAAACTAAAGAAGGACTAACACCTTTAGCAGAAGACTAAATCAATTCTCCCCTATTTAACCTTGTCATGAAGAGCACAATTAATTGTACCTAACACTTTAAGTGATCCCAAAACCTGTAAGATGTTGGTGTTGCTCACCAACCATTGGACGTTGCTTCCAGTGGCCTTAAACCATGTGTTTATTTTTGATTCCATGGGTTCGAGTCTAATGGTCGAGAGGGTGTATTCAGTATGTGATTGCACTCAAACAACAGTAGCTCTAAAAAATGATTACGTTTAATAACACTCAGTTCAAACTGGATCAGATAAACAATTTCTTTTATGTAACAGGTTTCCTTTGGGTGTGTTTTGGATTGATCTTGGCAAGATCTTTATGCAGCGCCCGTGCCTTACTGTGTAAGTACATGTTCTTATCAATACATCAATCAGTATCTTTTGTATCAATGTCACCTGAAAAGAAAGACTGAGCAAGAACTACAAACCATATGCCCACATGGAGAACTTTTGTCACTAACAGTCATTTGAGCTTCATTGTCTTAAAGAGAAAGTACTTAAACATAGACAAAAATAAATATAAAAATGTTTCAGGTTGGAAAGGACATCCGTTCATCAGTTCTGACCCCAAAGGATTGTTTGTTCTTGGCTGCTTATATATGGGTTCCTAGTTGAGTATTAATGTTACAAAATATTGTTTAAGAAATCACAACAAAAAATGTAATTGATAAAATTAATGCATTTTTTCTTGTATGGAATTGAAAATGGTGTGTAGGCTTTTCTGGAAGAAAAAAAATGACTTTAAATCTCTAGCTCTTGTGTTTCTCCTCAGATCCCACAATCTGTATAGTCCCGGTGAACGGGTCACCAATAGTGATCAAATGTGAGTTGGAAAAAAGCTGTGTGATCAATAAGGCAGATCTTTGCCCCCACAAAGCATGTGCAGATTTCCCCGTTCAAGCTTGTATTGTCAATGAGACCACCGTTATGATTATCTTCCAAATAAATGATCAACAAGAGGTCAAAGTAGAACATGGAACTGAGCAGAGGGGCCTCACTGAGGTGGTGAACCCTAAAGAATACAAAGGTATGAAGCAAATATGAGCCTGTGTGCTGGGGAACCCCCTAAAATGCCATAGATATTCATTGGTGAATAGATGCCTGTGCTTTTCTATTAAAGGATAAGTAAACCTTTAAAATAAGTGAATGTAAAATTCATGAAGGTTCTATTCTAAGCACTTTTGTAATGTACATTCATTATTTATTTTCTTTTTATTCCAAGATATTAAGGGATACATGTGCTGTTACTATGAATGAATTTTGTTACAACAGCGCCACCTGCTGGTCATTTTCCCACCAGTCTGACCAGCAAGTAGTCAAGGAAGTTGTCAGGAGAAAGAAAGAGGCTGATGTTCTTCTGCTTAGGAAAGATGTGAGAAAGGTTTCTAATTTCATTCCTAAGCAGAAGAACATCAGCCTCTTTCTTAAGTGAGCTGCACTGCTCTGAATACTGCTGTGCTATATCTAAGCTCTTTAGGATAATGCAGTCCATCAATAATCTACATATATAAGTCTGAATATTTTGGTGCTAAATCACCTTAAAGGGCACCTATCACAGCCAAAATCAAACATATATTAACAATCTGACCAGTACAAACTAAACACGTTTAAATTACATATATAGTTTTTTGAAAAAACTACAGGATTTAAAAAAATCCCTTACTTTGTCAAATGGGTTCTTTCACTGAGGGAGGCCATACTGTGACTATAACAGAGACTCTAATATGCAAATTTCAGGAGCATGCTCAGATTGTAAAACTGCTTTGAGTATTCTACCCAGAATGCCTTGTTTAAGTAAACTCCTCCACTAGAAGTATCAGGAGATTTCCCTATCTTGTCCCCTGCTGGTAAAGTCATTATGCAAATGAAGGGCACACAGTAACTTCCAGCAGGTGGCAGCACTACTGTACAGCAGCTAACACACAGGTTTGGCTGATTTGAAAATAGCTTAGAAGGGTTGATAAGCAACAAGGAATATCAACTGAGCATGTGCAAGATTTCAGAGCTACAGTTGGCTGGGAAGATATAGGTAGGAGGAGCCAGTGAAATCCAAGATGTCTGCCTCAGCTAGAACTGCAGGGGAGATAGGGGAGATCTTGCAGTAGGAATAGTGAGCTGATCATTTACATTATACAAACAATTGTAACTGTTTTAAAAATCGGATTTCTTGAACTTTCACGTAGTGTATTTACTTAGTAAATGATTTTGGTCATGATTGGTGCCCTTTAAGGAGCTAATTAGTGTCATACCAGCCAGTTCCCTTCACTCAACCATCCCACTGTTTAGGTTAACCACACGTCTATCATCTGTATCTTTGTATTGTGTGAGGTTTCTGGTTCTTATTTTCTCAGATGTTATTAGTAGGGTATCAGAGGTTCATCACAAGGTTGTCTACCCACCACAGATAATCAGATAATGACTTGTAGTAACTCTTTGATATTGTAGAATGCAAGCATTCCGTGGAGGAGCGCCCAACAGGCCCAACCAGCCACGGAGACCCTAATGCAGGTTTGTCATTTATGTATCTATTTTATGAAAAAGTTATTTTTTTGTTGTTTAGGGGAGCAGGTAATAATCTATATCTATAGATTATTGACTATAGGATCAAACATGGTGACCGGATGATGTGAAAACAATCGGGACTCTTCCATGGATGGCCTTTAGCAGGGCTGATTTTATCTAAAGGAGATACTGGCATCAGATAATCCCCCCTTTTATTATTATAATAATCATTTAATTTTCTACTAATGCTTTATTAGTTTCATATACAGAATTTACATAGTTTATTAGTGCATGTACATCCATTTACTCTTTCTTACCTTTTACTGCCATTCATGGAGAGGGTGGATCAATTTTAATAGCCAGGAGAATAGATTTAAGGCTAGTGGTACCCATTGGGTTTTCTCTGCTGGAGTAGAAAACACCATCGAATGCTTTGCACCCTCCATGGACTTCACCCAATATCCCGTGTGAAAACTGATAGGCCAATGCCAAGCCAGTGTATTTTGCAGGCACAGGGCACAAGGGCAACTGTAGAGTAAAGTAGACAGAGGAGCTTTTTTTTATCTATTGCAGAATAAAGTCATGGTGGCCTTTCCAAATAAAGAATATGGGGCAGATTTACTAATGGGCGAAGTGGCCGTCACTAGAGAAAATTCACCAGAAATCCCATCAGCAGGGACTTAGCCAATTTACTAAAAGAAGTACCGAAAAAAGACCGTCTCTAGAGCAGTTTTGCGCCCTATCGCCAGGCGAACAATCGTTACTTCACAAATTCACTAAAGTACGAATTTTACAGAATGTTTTACAGAATTTCCTTTGCCACCTTAGACCTGGTGAACTGATAAGATGAAGTTACTTCCTCCTCAATCTTATGTCAGTGACATCATATCCTGTATGCCGAAAAGTCCTATCAATTATAAAAAAAGATGTTGTTTTTTCATATTTTAAAGCGGTATTGCCTTCAAAAATTCTAATTGCTAACATTTTTTTCCCAACCATTGAAGGACATTCCACGTTTTTCTTAAGGTGGGCTCATGTCTAGGACATTAGAGGATTTCTTTTGACTTTATTTTTCTTCCTTGGACATGTGTAATAATAAGTGGCCACTTCAAGCATTTACACCAACATCTGTAATAAAGACACATATATGACCTATATGTACCCGCCCTATTCAAACTGATCTAAGCGTAAATGTACTAATTAAGTTTCATTAGGCAGAATTGAACGCTAGTGAAAGTTCACTATGAAATGCTCATGCTGACGATTTAACGCTAGCAAAACTTTGCCAGGGTTTGGCTACAGAGACACAACTTCGCATTTTAGTGAATTAGCATAGTGATAATGAATTTACGTTTTGCAAAGTATGGCGGATCATTCGCTGGCAAAAATGCGCCCTTTAGTGAATTTGCCTCCTTGTCGGAACAGGGCAAGAATACCAATGTGACCTACCCATCCCATGTTGATAAATGTTGAAAAACATATACATGTATGGGATCCTTTATCTGGAAACCCATTATCCAGAAAGCTCCAAAATTACAGAAAGACTGTCTCCCATAGGAGCAAGTTCACTAACTGACTCACCAGTGCTGGCTTTGCGCACATTGGAACACTTTGCCAGGCGTAAATTCGCCCAGACAATGCTAATTCACGAAGATCCGAAGTTGCACATAGGGTACCGAACACTGGCGAAGTTGCGCTAGCGAAAATACGCTCAGCAGTTCGAAGTTACACTAGCGTTGGCTAATTTGCATATGGCGTGCAGTTAAAGTACAATGGACGGATATGTTGCAGCAAATACATTACACTACACAAATCCAGGGAACCTTAATAAAATAAAATAGAGGTGTTATATTGCCCTACACATGTGCCCACAGTTTAGTTTAGGTGCCATATTTTATTAAATGTAGGGGGGAAGAAGGGAACCCCAAAAAAAATTTCGATCTTTTTCAGCCTATCACCCTGTAAAAAGGAAAAGACGCCAGCGTTTTTTGGGACTTAGAAAAATGTTCAACTTTTTTTTGAGGAACTCCTATCTACTCTATTGCACTTCGTCTGGTCTGAGGTGGCGAAGGCAAGTCTGGCGATAGAGGTAACGTTCAGTAAAATCAAAAACTTTGTGAATTTGTGTACTAACGATCTTTCGCCAGAGCAAAAATTCGCCTGGCGTTAGAGTGCAAAGTTGCGACAGAGTCTATCTCCTTGGCGAAATTATGAATTGCCAAAGTGCCGAAATTATGTCACGCTGGCGAATTTTAGCCAGCGTTAGCCACTTTAGTAAATTTCTCCCATAGACTCTCTTTTATCCAAATAATCCAAATTTTTTAAAAAAATGTGTCCTCTGTAATAATAAAACAGTAGCTTGTACTTGATCCCAACTTAAGCTCCCCATAGATGCGATGATTCGTCTTGCCGAACGACTGATTTTAGGGAAGCCCGACCAATCCTTCGAAATTATCATGCGGTTAGTGGTATTCGAACGATCGTACATCTTACGATTTTTCGGCCGACGTCTGTCAGGGAATTGATCGGCCAGGTCAAAAAATCTTTGTCGGTCCCAGTGCAATGTGTCTATGTTTGCAGGGCCAAGCAGGCAGCTCCCCTTTGTTTTCCTGCCAAATTGGTCTTTTTAGTTGATGGTCAATTCGTACGATCGTTCCGAGAAGATCGTGGTCTCACAATCAGGATCTGATCTTTTAAAAATCTCAACATCTATGGCCAGCTTAAGATATAATTAATCCTTATTGGAAGCAAACCCAGCCTATTGGGTTTATTTAATGTTTATATGATTTTCTAGTAGACTTAAGGTATGAAGATCCAAATTACGGAATAATCTGTTGCCCGGAAAACCCCAGGTTATTTTGGATAACAGGTCCCATATCTGTACACTAAACACAAGAAAAGAACCTATATACATCTGTAGGGGAAACTGTAAGGGGGGGGGGAAGAAACATGTGGCACTACCAGTCACCACTTTTTGTTGAATTGCTTGAAACTGTTGTATTGGTGTCATGTTTTGTAAAATTCAGATCTAAATATCCTCCCTTCTGCCCCACATACAGTACCCAGGGAACACTGGGCAGGCTGCTGTTATATGCCATGGTATTTGCCATGGGTACAGGTATTTGCCATGGGTCTACATTCAGCTTGGCAAACTGTATAGATCTAATGAGTGCAGAAACGAATTACAAATGCATCTTACACATATCTGCAATGGCTGCCAATAAAGCACAACAGCAGCCAGTAATGACTCATGACATCTGGCCACCAGAGATCCCTATTTTGTATAAATGGAAAAACATTTACATCATAGGCAGATATCCGGCCCAGTAACCTATTGCAGCAGGTTATAGAATATTTATAGTACAAATAAATGTAAAGCCTATTTGTGAAGTACAAAGAGAGTGACTGTGTATTGTTAATCTGTCCATAAGGTCCCGAAGAATCAGGAAAGAGAACTTTCTGGCGTGGAGTTATCCTACCTCTGATTCTGTTTCTGAGTCTGATGATTGTTGGTGGACTGGGCTATCTTTTTAGGTAAAAAACCATTAACCAAACCATGAACTCTTTGTCCAAGCCCAAGTCATGCTCTAACCACTCCAGTTATGCCCCCACCACACCCTTGCCCTGTCCCAGCCAATGGTATAAGTAGAGTTGCCACCTGTCAGGATTTCAAAATGAGGAAATCCGGGGCAGGACATTGAAGTGAATGACATGGCAATCAGCCAATCAGTCTCACCCCCACATCACCCATCCCGCCCCATCTCATCCGCTCCGCCCCTCTACATCACTGCCCCACCCCCCGACATCATCGGCCCGCCCCCTGCCCGTTTTCCCCAAAGAAAAAAGGTGGCAACCCTGGTATAAGTACAGGAGACCCCTGAAAAACAAGTGCCGGCTAACACTGCACTTTGCAGCCAATTTCATAAGTTCAAGCCCAAAATCGGTGGCATTTACATTGGTCTGTTGGCGTACACTAATATCTAGTGCGTCTACATATAAAGTATTCGGGTGCAAATGTATTTCTGCAGTTGGGTTTCTGTTGATAAGTATTTGTAGGGGAATGTTACATACATGAAAAAAACACATACCAATGTGCTACTGTTTGTTACACTGCAACTAATAACTGCATATAGTATATGCCATTACCATTTTCTTTGTGTTTGTCAACAAATAATGACTTTTCTTATACACCCAACTGAAATATTTTATTTGCACCTGTTTGTTCTTTGGTGTCTAGTTATAGGGTTAACAGTGCAAAATCTGCTGGCAATTGGGGGTATCACGGTGGGCAGGTATGTGCAATGTCCCCACTTTGTGCTTCTGTGGCTTCTTCATTTGGAGTCAGTTCTGTGGCACAACTAGACGTAACCTTCCCCCACCAACACCACTTTAGGGCCCCTCCAACAACCTATAGAGAACAGTACATTGCACCTTCAGTGTCTTCTGTCTTTATTATGATGATCTTTCTCCAATAACTCCTCATTATAATTATCATTTACCTTTCTCTCCTGAATGAAATTAACCTGCTTGTTTTCATTTTCACAGGAAGAAAATAGGACAAATATTGGAGAATCTTCCAGCCACACAAAATGGTCTCAATGGGGAAGGTGAACTTAACCCTGAACAAGAAAGTCACAATGATCGGCACGTGGAGCTGCAGCCTGAGAACAAGGTCGCACTCCTGACAGTGGTATAGCCGTGCGCTGGCACAGAAATCAATTCATCATTTTACCGCTTTTAAATCTCTGGGGCAAAATGATCAATTGCTTCAGCTTAGGCAGGGGCTGCTTTAAGGGGCAGTATTCCTCCTTGTTCAACACGAGTGCTGCGAATAGGGCTTGTGTTGAACATATTCTTTCCCTGTTGTTTTAATAATGACAATTCCTTCTTTTTTGTTATTTCTTGTGTCAAACATGGAGACTGAAGCTCCTCCATGTCTGCTCCTTGCTAGGCAGATACTTAGATTCCCAGTAGATTCCCAATATAAAACCTCCTTCTTTACCCCCTCTGCTGTGACTGCTTTTACAATTCCAGTGCTCTGAATGATAAAAGCAAAACATCTGATTGGTTGTGACTTGTTACAAGATACTGCAAGTTTGAGCCCTTGTTTTGTAGAACAAATTGTCTATACCAGGTACATGTGTAGAAAGTATTACTTTTTTTTTCCTTTTTTTGTGCACTTTGCAAGACTATCTTTATTGGTGGTGGGCAAAACAGACATGATGGGGCCCATTTATTAGGTAATGCATGGGCCTTCTGCTGCTAAAACTGCTTGAACTGCTTGAACCCCCTCAGTATCTCTCTGCAGCTTGGGTTTTATTAATGCAATTGGATAGTACTAAGTTTATTATTGTTATTATTAATATTTTTATTATACCCACACTATTTATCGAATTCTTCAATAATGTGTATTTTTGTGAATCCAGCACATGAAGTGAGTGAAGGACAAGTTGACATGCAGCCTGAGCCAAAACCCCTGGATCAGAAGATATTCTTAGTATCTGACTCCTGGTTGCCCTGTGAGCTTCCTTTGGTGAAAAAAGGATTTCTCCATTCTGGGAGCTATTCTCTATTCAAGGATAGGTCAGAATGTTTGAGAGAGGGTCAGTGGGTGCAAGGTGAAGGTGGGAGCTGGATTGTGCACTTGGTGCTTTAGGAGCTACAAAGTAGGGATGCACCGAATCCACTATTTTGGATTCGGCCGAACCCCCGAATCCTTTGCGAAAGATTCGGCCGAATACCGAACCGAATCCGAACCCTAATTTGCATATGAAAATTAGGGGTGGGAAGGGAAAAACGTTTTTTACTTCCTTGTTTTCTGACAAAAAGTCACGCGATTTCTCTCCCCGCCCCTAATTTGCATATTCAAATTAGGGTTCGGATTCTGTTCGGCCTGGCAGAAGGATTCGGCCGAATCCGAATCCTGCTGAAAAAGGCCGAATCCTGGCCAAATCCCGAACCGAATCTTGGATTCGGTGCATCCCTACTACAAAGTTGCTACAACATTGGAGATTTGTGGAGTAATCCGTGTTTGAAGTAGGATGTATTTACCGGGCTTCCGCCTACATACACATTTTAAGATGATTATTGAGGAGCAGCAGAGCAGATGGTTTGTCTGATGCACTTTTATTCCTAAATCAGCTTGCAAAACACAAGCACAAAACATAAAGGCAGAAGGCGCACACTCCCCAATAGAAAATCAAAAACTAACCAAAATAAACATAAGCGAGGTGCTATGCCTCCAGGACACTACCCATCTGTAGTTTCCAAAAGAATCATGCATGAAAATCAAAAAAGAGGAAAGCACACTCTATAATTAAATAAAAACGAATTTTATTGCATGCTAGTTACCCCACATGGCAACAGCATGTCGCCCAACGCGTTTCAACCTATAGAGGTCTTCATCAGGGGCACAAAAATCAAAAAAAAAGGCAGACAGAACAGTACAAACAGGACAGTTGTATGTGCCACAATGTATTTAACTGTCCTGTTTGTACTGTTCTGTCTGCCTTTTTTTTGATTTTTGTGCCCCTGATGAAGACCTCTATAGGTTGAAACGCGTTGGGCGACATGCTGTTGCCATGTGGGGTAACTAGCATGCAATAAAATTCGTTTTTATTTAATTATAGAGTGTGCTTTCCTCTTTTTTGCAAAACACAAGCATCCAGACTAGCAGAATATATTGACCTGACTGCACTGAAAATCAAATTGATTTCTAGGTCAATATGCTGTAAACTGGTTACATGGAAACAATGATTGGAACTACCTAGAGCAGTGATCCCCAACCAGTAGCTCGTGAGTAACATGTTGCTCTCCAACCCCTTGGATGTTACTCCCAGTGGCCTCAAAGCAGGAGATTATTTTTGAATTCCAGTCAAGTTGAGCCTCCTGTAGGCTGCCAGTTCATATAGGGGCTACCAAATAGCCAATCACAGCCCTTATTTGGCACCCAAGAGACTTTTTTTCATTTTTGTATTGCTTTTTAAATTTAAATGTGGCCGTTATTTGGCACCCCAAGGGACCTTTTCATGCTTGTGTTGCTCCCCAACTCTTTTTACATTTAAATGTGGCTCACGGTTAAAAAAAGGTTGGGGACCCCTGACCTAGAGCAACATGACTGGTGTTTATAATCCAGTATTTTATAAAACAATATATACAATACTTTTCTACAGCTATGTAAGACTAAGCCAGTAGTGATGGGTGAATCTGGGTGTGAAACACTTTTCACACAAAAAAGCGTTTTTTTCTAAGCAAAACCTTACCCTACGTTCTTTGGAGCTACAGGCAGTTCTGTGATAGGCCGGCAGGTGCTCAGTCATATGCAAGCTCTATATTATTATTATATACTGTAGATACTACTTGTTGTGCCAAACAATGGACAGGGCAGGCTCCAAATCACAGGGAACGTTTGCTGCTGTAGTGCTGTGAATATTATATAAAAACAACGAGTGGGACCAATCCGAGCTGTGGAAGCTACAAAATAATTTATATATTTAAAAAAATAATAATAATAATGCACTAAGGATACATCAAATCCAGCATTCGGTTACAGATTTTGACCAAATTCCTGGATCGGATCTGGTCTGGTTGGAACCTTTAAACCCAAATCACATTAATGCTCTGGACAACTAAAAGGAACAATTTTTGTTGTCCACAAATGATGGAATTTATTATATTTAACTTCAAATTTAAACATGCAAATTAGGGTTTGCATTGGGTTTAGTATTCAGTCCCTTTGTTTGGGAGGATTTGATATTTTGTAGTATTTATTGTTTAATGTGTGAACAACCTAATCTTATAGCACGTGGAGTGCCTTGTGGCCAACTCTGAGTTTCCAGGGAGTGATTTGGGCCTTTTAACACATATTTATCAAAGAGTGAAGTTAGAGATCACCACAGTCCCCTAGTATGAAACTCCACCACTCTCCATTCATTTCTATGGCATTTTTAAAGGCGTATTTATCAAAGGATGACCTTTCACTTTCACCCATTGATAAATACTCTTAAAAATCCCATAGAAACTAATGGAGTGTCGGAATTTCATACTAGGGGACTGTGGTTATCTCTAACTTCACTCTTTGATAAATATGTCCCTATATGAGATTAGATTTGGTTCCTTAAAATCCTGAACTGAATGGTAATTATGGATTTATGAGAAGCAAATGCAAGATTTTTCTGGCAGGATTTAGTCAAATCCAGTCTCCCAGCCAAAGCAAATTCGAACCCCTAAAAATTAGATGTATCCCAGCTTCAAAACAAAATATTTACCATCAATTTTCAACAATAACAAGTGTTCATTTGGAAGAACAAGTGAACAGGTGCAAATGTTTAGATGTTTAGGATAAGATCTAGATGACCTTTCATTTCAGCAATTTGGCATTGGATCACGGCATTTGGCATCAGAGACCTGTCCTTATATACAGAGTGCATACATGTGCCAGTATTGACCTCTATGTGGACAGATATTTATATATAAAGTAGGTACCAAAATTGGCCATGGTATTGGTACCTTTGTACAAGTACATGACGTGCTTGTGTAACAAATCCTTACCCTGTGCGGCGGGGACGCCCGCCATGCCGCGCTGTCTTCACTTTAACGCCGGATTTCTAGGGTGTGCGCGGCACGCCTCGGGGTGAATTAAAGATGCAGGCGTGATGACGCCAGCGCGCAATGGTGCGAATTTTGAAAGGTTAAAAGCTCATTTCGAATACTGTTCCTTGCCCGTGATAGGTTTATCCTATGGTGCTCTTGAGCTTTTGCTGTCTGTCCTGATCTGATTTTTGATTCTGATTGATTCCCTGCCTGGCTTTGATGATTCTACATTCTGTATCCTGACCCTTGCCTGATTACCGACTCCAATTCTGTTTTACCCTCTGATTGACTTCCTGGTGTTCAACTTTTGCCTGCCTGACTACGTTATATCTCTGCCACGACCGGCCTGATATGACCACTCTTTTGCCTGACGCCTTGTACTTTGACCTTCGGCCTAAAAGACTCTCGCTAACAGTTGTGCCCCTTTGCCTACCCAGAACCTTTAGCTTTACACCTCTCGTTTAAGTCCTGGTGGCATCCAAGTAGCTGAGGGCTCCTCCCGAGGCCCAAAGGCGGTCACATTACAGGTAAAGCATGAGCCGAGACCAGGGTGCTTGGCATTTGTTCTGGTGTTGGTGCCGACCGTGACAGCTTGTCTGGAATTTGCCCTCGAGTGGAGGGTTTTTAGATTGAGACTGGTTGCAATTCTACCTCCAGGTCAACGGATTGTCTTTTTTTTTTAGTAGGATTAAGCTTTAAGAACCTTAGACAGTGCAAATATTAGGTGTATTAGTGAAGAAAGACAGGTGGAGCAGTAAGTGAGGCAGGTGGATTGCTCATTTATGTTCATCCTATGACTTTCATTGCAATGAGTGTGAAAATTACAGGGAGACAAATAAAGTCTCAGAGGTAGAGAGGTCCAAGGTGACCAGTTCTGCACCGTGTTTTGACCATGGCATGTTCTATGATTTGGAAGTGACGTCTTCTATGCACTCTAATGTAAATCCTCTAGCAGGGTCGGACTGGGCCGGAGCACTGGGCACTGGGGAAAAACCCTGCCAGCCCCGACCCGCTCCCTACTTGAAACACTGCAGCATTCGGTACCTCTCTCCCTGGCCCTGGTAACTACATAGTAACATACATAGTAACTGCCACGTGAAGGAATACTAGTAACATACATAGTAACTGCCACGTGAAGGAATAGGTAAGCGCAGGGAGGGGCAGAGAGTGCTTTGTAGATGGAGGTTTAGGGGGTATGGGGGGCCCCTAAGGTAGCAGGCTTGGTGGGCCCTGGGCCGCCCAGTCCAGTACTGTCCTGTAGAGAAGTCACAACTAGTGATGGGCAAATTGTCCGGTTTCCCGCAAAATTCGCAAAACGGGCGAAAAATTCGAGAAACGCGGATTTTGAAAAAAAAAATTGGCACTCGCACCTAGTCAAAAGGCATTCCTTAATTGTCACCAGTGTCTAAATTGTCGCCAGCATCAATTTAGTCGCCAGCGTCAAAAAAACATAGACCCCGGTGTTCGCAAATGTATTCGCCTTTGGTGAAACGTGGAAATTTTCCGCGAATTCACGACTGCCGAATAAATGTGCCCATCACTAATCACAACCAGCAGTAGTGGCCAATGTTCAGTGCAGGGGCAATGGACAGTATGTTTCAGACTGCCGGGCCAATCATAGAGCCCATGTCCCTCTGTAATGGGGATGATCCCCCCTGTGTTATCCCAAAAAAATTATCTAAAAATGGAATTCAAACTAGGCACATCTCACACATATATGTCTACAATGGAAGTTGATGGAACTATTTAATATGTCTTCTAGTCAGATCTTATTAGGAGTGGGATCAGTTAACCAGAAACCTGTTATCCAGAAATTTACAGAAAGATCATCTCCCATAGACTCCATTTTATCCACATTATCCAAATTTATAAAAATGATTTCCTTTTTCTGTATAATAATAAAGCAGTCGCTTGTACTTGATCCCAACTAAGATATAATTAATCCTTATTGGAGGCAAAACCAGCCTATTGGCTTTATTTCATGTTTACGTTATTTTTTTAGTAGAGAAATCCAAAATTATGGAACGGTCCATTATCCGGAAAACCCCAGGCCCTGAGCATTTCTCAGCAGACACATTATGTGAGTCACTTCATGAATGTTTGGCTGCTTCCCTGTATTTGAGTTTGTGATTTAATTCTTCTAGGGTGGGAGACTGAATTCTTTCAAGTAATAGGTGAGAGTAGTCTAAGTTCACTGCACTTTAAAACAGAGGGGCAGATTTATCATTAATGTTCACAATTATGGCATTATTTGTGCAAATTACGGCAAAACAATTATTTTCTTTAATTTTTTTATTTTTTTAATTATTAACTTCATTTATTTAAAAAAAAAACTGGTAGTTTCCTCAAAATTGTAAAAAAATTTAAAAAAAATTAAATATAAAGTGATGACACCTAGGGGCAAATTTACTAATGGTCGAATATCGAGGGATAACATTGACTTTGGTAGGTTTTAGGTGGAGAACTAGGGGGTCGAAGTTTTTTTTAAAGAGACAGTACTTCGACTATCGAATGGTCGAATAGTTGAACGATTTTTAGTTCGAATCGTTCGATTCGAAGTCGTAGTCGATGGTCGAAGTAGACAAAAAAAAAACATTCGAAATTTGAAGTTTTTTTTATTTTATTCCTTCACTCGAGCTAAGTAGATGGGCCCCCTAGATGCCATAGAAGGCAAAGGGAAGTAAAAAGAAAACTGCCAAAAAAACACATTTAGTTTGTGCAATTGCACCAGAAGTAATAAATCTGCCCATGGCAGTTGGGACTTCACTAGAACAATACAGTTTATTTTATTTGGACTCTTTTGTCCAAATCCATTAAAGTCAATGGGCGTCCGAATCATTTTGACACACAAAATTTTTATGTGCACGACAATTTTGTTGCCCAACAATTTTTTTGTTGCTATGAATTTTCAACGGCAAATTTTTGCTGCAGTTTCACAACAAATATTCGTGGCTGTCAAACTTCGGAAATTCGTTGCAAATCCATGCCTGGTGAATACATTCGCCCATCACTATTTGGTGATAGAGATGTCGCGAACTGTTCGCCGGCGAACTTGTTCGCGCGAACTGTTCGCCGGCGAACTTGTTCGCGCGAACATCGGGTGTTCGCGCTCGCCGGAAGTTCGCGAACGTCGCGCGACGTTCGCCATTTTGGGTTCGCCATTGTTGGCGCTTTTTTTTGCCCTCTCACCCCAGACCAGCAGGTACATGGCAGCCAATCAGGAAGCTCTCCCCTGGACCACTCCCCTTCCCTATAAAAACCGAAGCCCTGCAGCGTTTTTTCACTCTGCCTGTGTGTGCTGAAGAGATAGTGTAGGGAGAGAGCTGCTGCCTGTTAGTGATTTCAGGGACAGTTGAAAGTTTGCTGGCTAGTAATCGTTTTGATACTGCTCTGTTATTGGAGGGACAGAAGTCTGCAGGGGTTTGAGGGACATTTAAGCTTAGGTAGCTTTGCTGGCTAGTAATCTACCTTCTACTGCAGTGCTCTGTATGTAGCTGCAGTGGGCAGCTGTCCTGCTTCTGATCTCATCTGCTGACTGCTGCAATAACAGTAGTCCTTGTAAGGACTGCTTTTATTTATTTTTTTGTTGTTTTACTACTACTACTACTACTACTATAAGAGCCCAGTGCTATTAGTCTAGCAGTGTTGGGGAGTGGGACTGGTGTGCTAATCTGCTGCTCCTAGTAGTTCAGCAGCACCAACTTTAATTTTTTTTTTTTAATATTCATTTTTTTTTATTTTACTTTTTTTTATTTTACTACCGCTGTA